>NW_022987524.1:801218-1065135 GCF_902827165.1 Trematomus bernacchii | reverse complement strand
TCTCCATCTCCCCTCTCTCCCCATCTCTCCCCATCTCTCCCTCTCTCCCCTCCCTCCCATCTCTCCCATCTCCCCCCTCTCTCCCCTGCCCCCACTTGACTATAACTCCCCCACACACTTCAATCCAGCACCAGACACTTTTTGTTACGCTGCTCTGGACAATCTGCAATAAATGCACATTTTATGGACACTCTTGCACCAAAGATATTGATATTGAAGTTACTGTTATTTTGTATATATTGATTGTTGTGTTTGTTTATCTTAATGTGTGCATAATATGTCTAAATGTGTCTGTTGATTGTGGGATAGGATATACATATTTTATACATATTTGTATACTGTATAATTTTACATTCGGGATTGTTGGAAAGGTCATTTTGATCTGTCTGTAAACACAAACTGAGTAAGATTGACATTAAAGTTGACTTTGACAGTGGCAGGAAGTAGAGAGGGAAAACACATGTTGAATGGACAGGAAATGAAGAAATGAGATGAGGTAGATGTAGGTACACCAGGTGCAGGCTGGTGGAGATAAACACAACCTTTTGAACACAGCTTGTTTTCCTTGTCTTTGTGACTTACAGAATAATGGAGTGGCCTTCAACACTGAGCCCCCCCCTGGAACACAGACAGGTGGGTCAGAGGGATGATCAAACAAACAGAGTCCAGCTTTCTTGGCATTGCTGGTTCAAAAACATCAAACCCCAATCACAGATGATGGTTATCACCACGACCAACTTCCAGTGTTAACTTGTTCAGGCTTTGTGCATGTTGCCATAAAAGAAGCCATTTTGCACGTTATTTGATAATAATACCTCAAATGGGCTGATGTTTGCTTCTTTGACAGACATGGATGTGAACTGCAACTTGACTGCTTTCTGTTGCTATTCCCTCTGCTCTTTGTCCCTCTTTCTTTCTTTGTGACCCTCCTCCTGTCTCAGGCCTGTGTGGAGTGGTAGAGCAGAAGGATGAGGGGGGGCAGCAGCCAGACTCAGACTGTGCAGCTCAGACTCAGCCTGGACATGCTGGACTCTGCGAGTATGACTTCTTTATTCACTATTTCTTCGTCTCATTCCAACCCGAGCAAACATGTTTTATGTGCTGGGTGGTCATCCTTCAGTCAGACCTTTAATCTCTCATGGTTGGATGCTGCGGTACCGTCTGGCAGCAGACAGAACAGTTTGTTGCAAGTATTGGTGCTGGGGGTCTTTTGTACTCCTGAAAAAAGAGGCAGGCTGTAAAAAAGAAAACGGGTGACATCCGAACATGTTATTCTCAGGCGAGCAGGAAGCTGCATGCTGTGTCACTAACATGTCTTGGTCTGTCTCCAGGAAGCACTACAGGGAGTACCTGGTGAGTCTCATCAACAGCCACTCCATAGACCCCGCCCCCCTCTACAGCTCCAACGAGCTGCTGCTGGCCTGCAGGAGGTACAAGGTGGAGGACCCCCGCAGGGAGGGGGAGGACAGCTTCACCTATTTCAGCCGACTGCTGCAGGTCAGCGCAATGTGTGTGTGTGTATTTGATCAATATTTTTATTTCAATATTTGTATTTTTTATATTAATAAGATGATACACACGAAATATTGCCAATTTGTCAAAAATCTAGTCAGAATGTCTTTACACTTGATCTTCTATTAACCATTTGTGTGATAGTGTGAGGCATACAGCAGACAAGGCTACTTGTGTGTGTTTAATAACACTTTGGTTGCTTGGTTTAGCCATGCTAGCATCATGGCTCTTGTCAGTCAGTTCCACCTAGTGGAACTGGAGTACTGTATCTCTAGCGCCACCATGAGGTCATGTTGCATTTGAGTGAAATGTCTGTTGGGAGGATAGGGATTTCATTATTGGCCAGACCTGTCACCATCAGGGTAAAGTGGTGAGTTTATTTATAAAGCACTATTCAACAACAAGTCTAAGTGCATTTAAATGTATTTAAAAAAGAGCCCTTAGAAGGTAAAGATAATGCAAATAAAACAGAATAAAGTATAATAATGTAGGACATGAATAGTTATTTGATTTAAAACGCAGCAGCAAACAGAAAAGTCTTCAGCATTGATAAAAGAAAAAATAGAGTTTATATGGTGAAACTCTAACAAAGGTTTTAAAGATATACAGAGTGAGCCCCCCCTCCTAGACTCAACTAATAGATGTCTTTTACTGAATTACTTTGACTCTGAGAAATGTGTAAAACATCATTAGAAATGAATGATTCAGAAATGTTCAGCAGTTCATCATGGTAATAGCTTGTGTTTGAAACATATTATTCGGACCAGATGAAACAAAACCATCCTTATCTATTCCACATGTATTTTTATTCTGTATGTCACACTATTTATTTGTAATCATGTGACACATCCTTTGTGGTCTCTGCAGAAACTGATGGATGAAGAACCGCTGGGCGACAAGGTGCCACGCAAGAAATAATGAGTCACTTCCTGTTTTCTGCAGTGATTTGTCCACATGTCAACCTGAAACCCAGCTACAGGAGACAACATGGTTAAAGTTTCCTTGTTTGGATCGTAAAAAACTGATGTATAAAAAAATGTACTGTTTGTAATGTATTCTTTATTTTATACGCAGCATTTTTGTCCCTGTCATGATCCTGTAGATGTGGCTCGTGATCAGTATTCCAATCGGTTCCTCTGAACTGAATCTTCATTGGAGCTTTTAGCTGTGTATCATTGTGATCTCTCTGTAACAACTTAACCAGCTTCACAATAGCAGAAAACCTGTTAGCCAAAGATAGCTAACGCACTAATCTCACTCCATGATACAGGCCCCAAGGTCTCAAATTACTTTGTCACACCATGAAATCCTTTACAGCACATTTTTCATTGTTTGGTATTATTCAATACTTCTGTTGTGCATGTTAAAACTTGACATTTCAATAGTATACGGTAACAATCTTAAAAGATATTAGTAGTATCTACGAAATACTGAGTGGATGTAAACTCTTGTTGAACAGGTTTGCTGATGTAAAAACTACAGATTTTAACTACTGCTTTGTTGAATTATTTAAGATTTGTGTTCAAAATGAGAGTCTGCCGAGTGTAAATCACACACAGCGTGCATGTGGTGGCCTGTACTGTGCCCAAAATAAATAGTTATAGAGCCTTCAAACTGTCCCATGTGTTTGACTTTGGCAACAGTTTCACTACATAGTGAAAATGTCTTTAGCCAATATTCTGCCAGATGCATTTAATGTTTCTAAAGGATAGGATTAACGTTAGCTGTAAGCTTTGGTGACATGTATTTAAGTACATTTACTCTAGATCTCTCTACGATGTCTGTGGTTCAAAGATTAAACACAAATGACCTTTCTGAGCTTCAGACAGTAGGAGGATTCAGTTATAATCTTGAAGATGTCTTTCTTTATTCATTCTCTTTCTTTCATCCAACACATTATTACAACTACAATTGTATTATTTGCTGAAGCAGAAGTGATCAGGGTGACAATAAAAACATTAAGGGTGGGGAGAGAAAGCACAGCAAACAGAATTAAACAATCAAATGAAATGTGCTTATGTTATGGATTCTGAAGGTGGACATAGTGTCACGGTGACTGGCTTTATTTGAGCAGCTTTGCGGTTGCCATGGAGGTCATGGACGTCATGGTGTTGGTGATGGTTGGCACGGCGATGTCTTTGAAGATGGGCTGTGTGACAGCAGAGTAAGTGACTTTGTTCTCGCTCAGAGTCCCGATGATCATCTGCCGCATCTCCCTGCTGGCGTCGCCCCGCACCGCCAGCAACGCCTGGATGTGCTCCTCCCTACGGAGAGCCGGAGGGACAATATTAGAGTCAGTGTTAGAGCATTTAGCTATCAACCTCATATTATTCATGTGTAAAACTCACCCAAGACACTTTTAAAGTAACATGTGTACTGTGTCTCAATTTGGATACTATCCCTAGTTCACTGCAGGTTATGCCCTGTTAACCTCTGTGGCGTTACTCTGAACCCACACTGCTGATGTGCCCACACCTGAAGTGATGACTGCCGCTGTATGCTTGGCAGCTAGCGAGCAACGTCTTTGTGGTAGCAAATCATTACAAAAAGCTAAATAAACCTGATACAATAACAAGTGGCTTTCTTTTGACACCAGTATAGTGGTGTAATTATTCAATTGGAAACAACAAAATATTTGGCTCCACCACAATTGCGACTGGTTGTGTAACTTCTGCTAAGTAGCCAAGATGGTGGTGGATGAGTGTGAGTAGTGTGCAGCGTTTCATAGTGAAACATTTTGTAATGGAAACTTCTGGAGCATGGAGTCTAAACACAATGATACACGGAAGAGCTGGAGCTTGATGGCACACACTGAATAAGTTATCGGAAGTTACGGCCAGAGAGTCGAAAAGTTATGCTGCAGCCACGAGGCGACACAGCTCCTGAAGTTCTCTCCCCCAGTCCCATGTATTTAGCTGGTTCTGAGAGAATAATCAACATTCTGCATAACAAGATCAAACAGAGAAGCACTATAACACCTATCAGCTGACGCCACCAGGCAGGAATAAGGAGACAAAACATAGAGAGCACAGCAGAGGGCAGTAAAACTGATAAACTGGGTCAAAGTTATGGGCCTAGGAAAATATTTCCTCAACAGTTATGCGTGCACCATCCGATACTGCATTTTGCCATACTGCATCTGGTTCTCTTCCTGCTTGAATACTGTCATGGCTTACAGGGACAAAGGAATGATTCCTAAGAAACAATGTTAATGTCTCAGAGTTACCCGGTCAGAGCCCAAACCTCAATCTCAGCAGCAGCACACAGCACTATGCATATATAACACTTTATTATTTCAAACAACCACCAGGAGTAAAACATATTTCTACAAACGACAGCTTGAAGTACCTTTAATTGTAATTGTGTGTGTGTGTGTGTGTGTGTGTGTGTGTGTGTGTGTGTGTGTGTGTGTGTGTGTGTGTGTGTGTGTGTGTGTGTGTGTGTGTGTGTGTGTGTGTGTGTGTGTGTGTGTGTGTGTGTACCTGATGTCGGGGTACTTGGACACCAGCGTGGTGACCTCCAGGAACAGCAGGGTGGGGTCTGTCAGCTTGAAGACCTCAGCGATGGCAGCGATGGCTCCACACAGCCGGTCAGTGTCTTCACCCTGCAGCAACCAGCACAGAGTCAGACTGCTCCCTCTCTCTGTCCTCCACAGAGTCCAGCTCTGGATCACACTGGCCCTTTCTCATTTCACTCATTTCCCCTCCTCGACTCATCGAATCCTCGGTCCTCCGGTAGTGACCCGGAAATGGATTTCAGCGCGCCATGTTGAAGGACATCTCATTTCTCTAAATGCACATCGAGGACCGAGCATCGAGCATCGAGGAGGCTCTCTGGAGGAGCTCTAACCGAGGATACACTGATGGGTCCTCCACGCCAGTCCGCGGATTTATTTCCGGCAACAGAGAATTATCTCAATGACAGCTCTGCATGCATCCCCTGGATATTATTTTATTAACTGCTTGGGGGGATATATCCAGTCTCTGATTGCGGTACGTTATTATGAGAGTGCTCTCATACTTACACATATATTTATATAAATATATGTGTGTGTATATGTCTGCATCTGTAGCCTGTTATTGTCTCATTATACCGCACTGTGAATGAATCAAAGTAAATATATAAGTCATCATGAACACATCTGTCCATCAGACAGAGGGCTGCTGTGCCTCCTGTCATCATTAATGGACGTCTCTTTAAAATGACCGCTCAGAGGAGAGGAGTTCTCATTTCTCTAACCGCCTGCTGCTTCCCCTCCTCTCTCCTCGGTTCCCCTCCTCGGCTCCTCCGCTCGCATCTCCTGTGGGCGGGACTAAGACACGAGGATAGGAGTCGAGGAGGGGAGTCGAGGAGGGGAATTAGAGAAAGGGCCCATGTGTGTTTGGCTCATGCACTTTTACTAAGGGTCGCAATCCTCCAAAAGTTGATTCTCTTTCAACTGGCTTTTAACCACAGGTCGCTTTAAAATTCCCTACTGATGCACATTCAAAGTACTATATAACCAGGGGTGCACATAACTGGTACGCAGGTACGCATGCGTGGCAACAATCTGAAATGCGTACCGTCACTTGTGTCACAAAGCGCATTTGCTTACCGACGTACTTGTGAAGCTTTTCCAGAAGGCGGTTAGATCACCGGACGACAGAGTCGGTCTCCGTGTGCACAGACAGGGCTGCTGTTAACGTCGGTCTGTACAGCTCTGTACTCCACTACCAACCACCCCCCCCCGTTGACAATCGCGAAAGCGCGGAGTTGGAGTACCACACACTGACTCCAGGTACTCATCTGAGTACCTCACTGAGAAAGTTGTGTGCACCCCTAACCCTACTTTATTTATTTGTATATATTGTTTCTCACACTTGAACATTTGAAATTCATTTACTACAATTACTTTGCAAATACTGTAAATAGCATCCTCGGTTTACATTCTGTTAGTAGGTTGGTCTATTATGGTGTGTTCTCATTCTGTATATTTATATTATGTATTCAATAGAGAGCCTCTGTTGAAATACATATTTGACATGTTTTACATAATGCTAAGACAAGACCATTTCCCAGTTTGGGATCAATAAAGTAAATCTAATTTATTCTCATCTAATTCTAAATGAATGGGGGGAGGGACAATCCCCCAGCAACACCAGATGTGCTGTACATGTGGTATTATGCATTGTTCTTTGCCCTCCTCATGCACGTAACTTCATCAGAACATCATTGGTGTTTTCTTGCGTTCGTTCAGGGGGCTGAATTGTTCTTGTTTGCGTTATCACCCAAAACACATGCTTTTTGGATTTAAATTGCAATTACCAGATCACAAGGATCCAGAATGAATAACACCATGATGCTGATTTGTAAAAAGTTTGAATTCATGCTTATGGGTCTTTCTGCAAGATGACAAGCAAAGCCCTTAAAAATGCCTGTTTTGTAAATTAGGTTTGGAAAGAATGATCAATATTGGAGCTACTCCAGCAACACTTAAAATAACCTCATCTATAAAAGGCATAACTATGGCAGCTATGGTACTGTTTACATACATACATGTGTATTTACTGTAATATAGAATATAAATACTGAAAGGCCTTATTGATGTTTATTATTGATGACACAGGTGGCTAAAATATCTTTAGCACCAGTGAACTGAATCCCTTCTCATGTTTGCATTGACTTTGTGTTGTGTGGCTGTCCCTCATTGTTAGTTACCCCTGTGATGCTGGTGCTGACAGTGAAAAGTGTTTCATGTGCACTCACAGCAGCCAGTTTCCTGAAGAGGAACTTGAACTGGTCGGCCTCCTTGATCATCCTGTCTGCCCCCTCCCTCCTCTCATCAGCGTTCTTAAAGGTGATCCTCTTCTGCATCACCGCCTTGATGTACTCCACCACCACCCTGCGCAGGGCCTCGCTCGTCATCTCCTGCACACACACAACGTGTCATAAGACCGCAGTCACACAGAGAGGTGCAGGAATGAGTCCTGGAACCCAAACATTTGTTCATATTTCCTCATATCAAAGTTTTTTTAACATGTTTTTTTATGCTGAAAAAAGATAAAGCCAAAGAGATGTTCATGTTCTGTTAAACAACATAAAATACGTCAGTAAAGACCCTGCTGGTGATGTCTGAAGCTTCAATATGTCTTAAAACTGCAGTTGCTAACAAGTGACTAATATAAACTGAAGTTCATCATGCCAAACATTAGCCACGTTTAGCTTAGCTGTGGTGATGTGGGGTAATGTGACTGTCATGTCGTTTGTTTATAGGTTTTTACATCTGGTGATTGCATTTACGTTTCATCAATTATAAAGTGCTGTTTATATGTGGGGATTATCCTGCTGAACAAAACATGACAGTATCATAAACATGTATTTGCCACAGAGTTGATCTCCTGCAGTACTCCCAGATCTTTCTGCAGAGGGAGCCTTGCTAACTTCAGCCGACTGAAACACATCATCGCTGCACCAACAGGGCTTCTCTCCTCCTACCTGATTGAAGGGTTTCTTGATCTTGTTGAAGTCATTGAAGTAGTCCTCCACCGTCACGCAGATGGTGTCCACAGCGTGAGAGCCCGTCAGCCACTTCCTGGTCATCAGCTCGTACAGGTGATGCTGCTCAACGCAACGGAACAGAGGCAGCAGGGAAATGCAAAGGAGCATTTAGTTTATTAACAGATGTCCTTTTTACTGTCACTTAAACTGAAATAGATTGATTATCTTAAATGTATTCAGGCATCAGTAACATCGTGCCTAATTGCTGCCATGCTATCTTTCAAAAACAAAGGAGCCACAGTGCAGTGAGAGTGATTGAGATTCTAGTTTTGTAATTATCAGACAATTGTTTGTTTGCATATGTTTCCAAAAAGCTTAAAGAAATGCATCTGATCATTTATTTTGTGATGTTACCACTAATAACATTTCCTTCAACATATTCTATTGTTTACAGCAGGCTTTGGTCTTTTTGAATGTGACACTCATTTCTTAAAGGGGTGTTCAGGGATGCAAACACACGTATGGTGAAAAAAAGAGAGAACTATTAGAAGCAGAAAAAAAACAGTGTAATATACCATCTGACAAAGGCCTGTGCTATAATGCTTCAATTAACTGGATATTCTTTAACATCTCTGTCTCCTATTGATCTGAGTATATTATAAAGTGGACCTATCATGCTATATTTGAATAATATATTGTAGGGCCATACCTATATAAAACATGTCTGTGAAGTTTTCTTTTTCAAAATACCAAACAGATCATGCATTTTAGCCATGGATCATTTTGCTCTATTTTGCTCTCCTCCACCCTGTCTTTGCATGCGCTGCAGCTGACCTCGCCCCCCTGCAAAGGAGGGGGCCGAGGCACGAGTGTCATGTTACCATGCTGTTACCATGCCACGGCAACCTCTCATTCCCCTGATAGGTGGAGAGTTGGCCATATAGGCGGAGCTCCTCGTTCCTGACGTCAGGACAGTGTTCAAATCTGGATCAGTTTTTATCAGATCCGTTGCAGCCTCTTTTTTAGAGATTTGGGTATGGAGGAAAATAGAGAGGGTTGTGTTTTCTGACACTTGGTGAGTTCCCTGGAACACCGGGGACACATATTCATGTATAAAAGACGTACACAAGTGCATTTTGCATGATAGGTCCCCTTTAAGTTATAAATCAAGGGTTTTTATTATTATTTACAGCAGGGGTGGGGAACCTTTTTCCTCTCAAGGGCAAGGGCTGAACGATTAATCGATTTTAAATCGAAATCGCAATTTTTTGTAGTTTTCTTTTTCTTTTCTTTTTGTTCTTCTTGTTTGTCAGTCATCCACACCAATCAGAAGTGCTGTGCTCCACATGTACCAGTCATTGTTAACCAATCAGAAGTGGCCCATGATAGTAGGTGATAGACAGATTGATCCAATCACCTGCCAAGTGTTTTTGAAATACTTTTCCAAATGGCTTCCAATGGAGCTTTCCCAGATGGTTTGGTGAAACACACCGTCTGAGTCAGGTTAGTAATGCTCCATCACATGTTTCTATTACAGGGTGAATCTTGACTCTAAAGCAACCCAACGGAAGTTTCATGTAAGTTTAGTTCTTTCACTCGTAGCTCGGGCTGTGGGGGTGCTAGAGCACGTTGATACGACCTTCCTAGCCGGAGATATGGCCGCATTTTACAATAAACTACCGATGGGTCGCTTAAAAACAAATATCGCAAATCGAATCCCAATCACATTATCTGTCAGAAAAATCGCAATTAGATTATTTCCCCAAATCGTGCAGCCCTATCAAGGGCCATTTCAATTTTTACAACATCCTCCAAAGGCCGTACAAATTATTGACCTCAACCTCTACTTAAAAATCCTAAAATCACAGCCCATTCATTTGGCCTTTCTTTCATGCTGTGCAAAGAAAAAGCAACCTCTTAATCCAGATATCTCACCATGACTCGTGCATGCACGTGCACGGTTGTGGCATGACCAACAAAACAGAAAGATATGGACACAAGATGTGTGCAAATGTATTTAGTATCATAGATCATGTGGACTAGATCATTTAAGTGGGGGGAGACGTCACATCCTCTAGGGGGGTCCGGGGGCATGCTCCCCCGGGAAGATTTTTTTTTAAATGTTGAAGTTAAAAGCATCAATCTGGTGCACTTTGAGAGCAACATTAGGAGATCTATGGATACATCTCTCAACATCCATATGAAACAGACCTGTAAGCACATTTTTCTTTTTTTATGAATATTTTACAAATCACTCCCCTCTTAAACTGTATTTTTGTTATTTTTTACAACTTTTTTGTTTCTGTCATATAGTATTTTATACCTGTTTTTAATTTATTATTTTGTTTACAACTATAATGATCATATGAAGGTGTGCCTTAACCTCACTGAGCTGAGGTTATTTGAGCCTCTCAGTCTGTCGGGAGAGAGCTCTCTTCCACCTGGTCATAGAAAAAGCTCTTTAAATTCGTTAGCATAGCTAGCTAACCAGATGCTAATAACAACAGATCGCCACTGGGCTTACAACTAAAGACACAGCCACGCAAAAACTGCGGCATGTGTACAGCTCCTTATGGGTACTGCAATATTTGAAGTGCTGGAGCGGGGTGCCGGTGCTCTCGGTCAGCAATACACCACGTGATGTTACGCTCGTGTTGTGTTCAAGGAACCTGTCCTTGGCCTGGAAAAACAGGCACTCTCTTGTTTAATTATTTTGCGGTCTAGATTTTTGCGGACCCCCCCCAAAACGAAAACTCTTCAGTTCTCCACGAATTACACAAGTCACCCAAATCAGCGTTAAAAAAGCGACTTATTTGCATGCATGGGTGTTACTGTTAAATTAAAAATATATATATTTTATAGCATTGTGCAGCACAAATCAAATCACATTCGCAGAAATTGTATTAGGGTAATGGCAGAGGATAACGCAACAACTCACAGACCAGACATTACTTGTCAGGCTAGATACCATGGGAATATGTTTTTTTGTCTTTGTGAGATTATTGTTTTATCGTCAGTTCAGCCTCAGTGGATTTCATGACTACTGTGTAAAACAACAAAATATCAGAGGATTATTAAAGACCACATTTACTGTACCTGTAATACCTTAATTTCAAATGCATTTATATATTTTGGTTGTACTGTATATAGATAAACAGTAGATACAGTTCAGCCTAGTTCAGCCCCCCTACCTCCAGATCCAGGAAGACCTCGTCCAGCAGGAACTGGCAGCCCTCCTTGGCCACCTCGCTGAGGGTCCTCTCGATGGCAGCGTCACTGTCAGTGGGCTCCGAACTCTGAGAGTACTTCCTCTTCAGACTGTTGATGGACTCTCTGAGGAGCACAGGCACATGTCAGCACCACAACATCAAACCCCACTGGGTTTGATATCAGTTACATGAAAAGAGATAAATAATCATGCTGTTAAACTCAGATATTTAGACATTTTAGTTTAAATGTCCTTCTTCCTCTGGCTAAAAAAAAAATAATATATATATATAGTTTAAGGCCCAGGATTTAATAGTTATTACACAATTATATATATAAAAGATAATATATTCATTGGTAAGGCAACATTTTTATCAGATAATTTTTTGCCTCCTCCTAATGGGGTCACCATATTCTATTCACTATTCTGCCCTCAACTGGTGACATTTACAGCACTCAACACTGAATCCTATATTATTAATAGCTTGACCCTTCCCTGTCTGACAACAAACTTGACATTGTCACATTATGACCAGAGGTATATTTAATAAAAGTGCTAACAGCAGTTGATGAATGAAATCTTACTTGAACGTCTGGCAGTTGTTGATGATGGCGATCATGTACTGTACGTAGCACTGAGGCAGCTGTCTGTCCCTCAGGTGCTCCTCTTTGTAGGTCACCGCCTCCTCTCGGTACCTACACACAGCAACACACAGCACACACACAGCAACACACACAGCCACTGTGAGGAATATTGCAGTAGTTTGTTCTACAGAGCGCTGTTTGCGTAGAACACACTTGTGGTAACTTTTTCAACAGAAAACTGAAGGTGAGTTCTGACTTCTAAAGTTAAACACACAACCATGAACAGTAAAACATTACTCAAGATGTAATGCTATATTGTTTTACATATCCAACCTTCAATTCAGAACAAACCACACTTTTCCATTGAGCTTGTGATGTGTTTGGTGAATAGAATCCCAACAGTTTTAAAGGATAGGTTTCAGAGACGTTTATCGTATCAGAAAGATATGTTTACCTGATAAGGAAAGTGTTCATCTGTTTCAGGCAGAGCTTCAGAACCTGTTCCTTGAAATCCCCATCGATCTGTGCAGCGACCTGCAGGTTCTGCTCAAACATCTGAAGAAGACAGGAGGGAAGGAGCATGAACATCAGAGAGAGAGATGGAGTGAGATACACGGATCAGGAATCAGGAATACTCTCATTGGTCTGAAGTGGCTGTGTCTGAAGGAGTTACCTGGAAGACGATGGCGGGCAGCGTGGTCTGGTAGTACCCATCCTGGTCCGCCTCAGGCTCGGTTTCTTTCTGCCAGTCCTTCTTGTCTGTTTCCAGAGCCTTGCGCAGCCAGCCTGTGATATTAGACTGAACATATGGATAGTCAAACAGTGTCTGGATCCACGCTTCTCTAAAAGATGAGTTGGAACACGTTTTATTCGCCAACATTCAGCAACATGAAGTGAATGTTTATTATTTAACACATAATAGAGAGGTGCAGTGATGACGTATTTTAGTAGGTCCATCTAAAGTAAGCATCGCATGGGCTCCCTCAATAAAATGCAATGGGATTTTACATTGGAATTTTGCAAAAAAGTATCTCTGTTGTAAACACACCTTTGTGATACGTACACGTTTTGTTCAGCAGGATAATCTCCAAGTCTTAAAGGAGAGGTGTCATGGCCATTTCCACTGATCATAATTCCATTGTTGAGGTCTATTAGAATAGATTTATATTGTGCATTTTTCCAAACTCACATTGGTTTCTCACACAGCATCTCTGTAAACTACGTGTATTCACTGAATTTCACTCTCTGCCTTTAACGGCTCGTTGTAGCTCCAATAGCTCCAGCCCCCACCCTCCCTGTGAGCACAGTGTGCTCTGATTGGTCGGGACGTTGTGAATCGCGCTGAGCTCCGTGGAGGTGTTGTCTCCTTGTTAGCGATACACAGCCAAACACATCCAAACTCATCCTGAGCACACACAAAGTCACAGCCGAAGTAAAAACAATAAGTGTGGCTTGATATTGAGTAAGAAAAAGGTTGATAAACGCTGTGAGAATGGGTCTGCAGAGAGAATGGGTCTGCAGAGAGAATGGGTCTGCAGAGAGAATGGGTCTGCAGAGAGAATGGGTCTGCAGAGAGAATTTTGCCGCGATCCCAACTGTCTGTTATCAGCCTGCAGCCAGGGAGGAGAAATCAGCTGAGCTGCCTGCTCCCTGCACACAGATGTGTGTGTGAGGAAGTCCGTGGATTGGTCAATTTGGACCAATCAGCGGGGGCTTAACGTAACGGCTCCGCGGACGTAGCGTAACGGCTCCACGGATTGGTCCATTTCGTTCCGGGTACGGCTTGACATCATGCCGTACCCGGAACGAAATGGAAGAATCAAATGGACAATGACGTATCTCCAACGAGGCGTTTTGGGGAGGTATTTTCTGTGTTAGAGTTTTACTCGCTACAGGGTGTACTTTGAGGGTTTGTGACTCTGCACACCGTTCACATGCATAAAAAGCTTCATAACACACAAGGGGACGGGTAATAACCGGAAAAGCATGACATGGGCCCTTTAAATACTGACTAATTTCTGGGTTTTATGACTAATTCCTGCACCACTCTTTGGGCCTGTGCAGTGGACTTACAGGTAGGTAAGACAAGGTAATTTTTTGTAGTTAAATTACTGTGATTGAATGTCCAAGGTCTATGTTAAGTGTGGCCCTTCTGATAATGAGGGGACTCCAAAGAGAAGGTGGGAGTGAAATAAAGGCAGGTATAAAGTGTTAGAGTTTCTGTTAGAGTGTGGTGCGTACTGTAAAAGTCTTGACATATTTGCTGAGCAGGTCGTCCACCACGTCCTGAGGCAGCAGAGCTTCCAGAGCGTTGATGTCACACTCTGAAGCCAGCTCCGGGTTGCCCATCATCTCCACACTGACACACACACACACACACACACACACACACACACACACACACACACACACACACACACACACACACACACACACACACACACACACACACACACACCACACACACACACACACACACACACACACACACACACACACACACACACACACCACACACACACACACACACACACACACACACACACACACACACACACACACACACACACACACACACACACACACACACACACACACACACACACACACACACACACACACACACACACACACACACACACACACACAGGGCTGAATTAATCTGAATGATGTTGTCAAATACAAAGTTAGATTCCTGTGTGTAATACCAATGGATTCTTAAGTTACTCTGAAACAAGTGTTATAGTTAAGAAAGACAAATCTGTTGAATGTAATAATAAATGACGTCAAACTGGCAATAAATGTGCAAACTGATAGAAAGAGTCAGTGCAAACATGCATCTCCATGCATGTTTGCATGAAAGGTCACCATGGAGACAACAAACTAAGTCTCATCATCACAAATGATTTAAAGGATTGTTGAATTTACCAAATTAATTCTGACTGTTGCAGAACCCCCAAAACAAAGGACAAATGTCAAGTTATGTCTTTGAACGGATGAATGTCTTACAATAGTGCTTGAAACTAAATATTATCACTGATATGGTAATTGCGATACGATTTACGGTATTTGAGGGATTGATTATTTTTTCATTATTCTCATTATCATTGAAAGATATATTAAAATGATCATGGTGTGATTTTTAGTAGAATCTGTACCAAACAAAGATATATTAATAAGTCTGTATACAATTATATGTAGGCCAGGACATCAATGCAGAAGCACAATACCTTATTCAAAATAATATTAACATACTTTTAGCCTTTTGCTATTTGAATATTGCAATAATCCATTCATTGTGCAGCCCGATCCCAAACACATACATGTACACAGGCAGCTTCTCAAAGTGTTACCTCTTATAGGTGTTGAGCACCCAGGTGAGCATGGACACGATCTCATTGGCCTCCAGGTCCTCAGCGGCCAGCTCTTTGACGCGAGAGGACACAGCATTGTGGTAGAGACCGAAAAACCTGAAACATGCAAACAATCACTGCATTATTAATGAAGGTGGAAATTATGTACAACTGAATACTGGGACGTTAAGCATATACATTCACAACAGCCTGTTTCAGTTTGTTGCATTGCAATTTTGTCAGGGGGAAACTCATGTGAATGTGGCTCCCATTTCCAATGTCAACTGTTCAAGCGTCGGCTCCGAGTTGAAAATGTTTCCACTATTCAGAAAAGTGTCAGTGTCGTCACTTTATAAATTGGATGAAAAGCTTGTGTTGGCCTTGTCTGTCGGACGGAAACGATCATAAGAAAGACCTAAAAGCCTGTTTGTTGGAGCAGGTCGGCCGGGTGGACACCGGATGTTACAGGGTTCCTGCAGGTTTCGCCTACTGAAATTTAAGACTTTTTAAGACCACTTTGAATAGAATTTAAGACCTATTTCACGGCAAGAAAGTATGAAGGAAAATTGCTATGAAAGAAGAAATAAGTCCCATAATTACTTACAAAGTAAATGTAAAGGCATAACAGTACAGCACTGTGTTAGGGTGTTAGACAAAAAGTGTATGTGTGTCTGTGTGTTAGGGGTGTGCAATTAATCATATTTTAATCGCAATTACGATTTTGGCCTGCCACAATTACGAAATTATTTTGCTTTGCTAGATTGTGACAGTGCACTGCAACATATTTGATCTAATTAATTTTAGTCTAATTTATTTTTATTTATCATATGTTTAGTAGCTTGTGGAAGTGCGCTCCAAAATATTTGTTGATCTTGTTTATTGGTATTTATCAGAGGTGGGACCAAGTCATTGTTTTGCAAGTCCGAGTCAAGTCTCAAGTCTTTGCGCTCAAGTCCGAGTCAAGTCTCAAGTCTTTGCGCTCAAGTCCGAGTCAAGTCTCAAGTCTTTGCGCTCAAGTCCGAGTCAAGTCTCAAGTCTTTGCGCTCAAGTCCAAGTCAAGTCTCAAGTCAGGATGGGCAAGTTCAAGTCAAGTCCAAGTCCTAAACTTTGACAAAACGAGTCTTAAACAAGTCCTTATGTGCTTTTCACCAAATGTAATGACACCCATCAACAGAATAATACTTAATAATTAAACTGCTCTTTATTAGTCACATTAATACTGTAATAATCTATTTTCTCTCTGCTGGTAAAGTAACGTGTTTTCTTCTATTGTAAGAGGGATCAGTAAGGTAAGGCTACCGTGACGGTTTGATACAGAAGGAGTTTAATGTATAAGATCCCTGATGTTGAGGTAACCAGAATGTTTATTTCCACTGTGTACAACATGTTATAAGGGACCCACAATCCTATCTTTATGCAAGGGATAATGTGCAGCGAGGCGTCTCTATGGGGAAAAGAACACCTGAATCTAGATCCCTCTGCAGGTGGTACTTTAACTATATTTTGATGCTAATACTTTTGTACTTTTACTTGTAACATTTTGAATGCAGGACTTTTTATTGTAACCGAGTGTTCCTACACTCTGGTACTGTTACTCAAGTACAAGATCTGAACTTCTCCCACCTCTGACAATAAATCCTGAGTGGTTACCAAAAAAAAACCTGCTCTGAAGGTTATTTTCATTTTACAAATCCTGCACTCAGCTTTGCTTTCTCCAATATCATTGAAATGCAGCCAGATGCTGCTTCTTTTTTCGGTTTTCGCTCATTTCTTGACTTTTTCCGACGCGCTTGCATTTAAATCCGTCTCCCCGTCGCTCTGTGTAGCTGGCCTGTACCACTACACCTGCTGTCTTTGGAGCGTCTGCCCCCCACCCTTCTTTCACATAATGGTATGATCCTAGTGTGTCCTCGCATATGATTGGCCGCATGGTGGCCCAGCTAAATAAAGACCCGCCCCTGCCTGCAAGGATTCTCAGCAAGAGTTGCAGCGGCTGAAGATTCTGCTCTCCCGACGGGAGTCTGCTCTTCTAGCGGCATCTCGCGATCGGCGTGTTGGAGACCCCTGATTTAAATGATCAAGTCACCTCAAGTCAGAAGGCTCAAGTCCAAGTCAAGTCCCGAGTCATTGGTGTTCAAGTCCAAGTCGAGTCGCAAGTGTTTTGTGATTTTGTCAAGTCGAGTCCAAAGTCATCAAATTGGTGACTCGAGTCTGAATCGAGTCCAAGTCATGTGACTTGAGTCACCTCTGGTATTTATTATTTTGATATTATTTATTTAATTTATTTTTGTATTGGTTTTGCAGTTGAATTATACGTTCAGGGTAATCAACAGTTAAAAAGATACTGTTCAAATTATTATTTGTTTTAAAGTTCAATAAATGGATGTTTTCAAAGTCAATGAATAATCGTATTTAATAATCGTGATATCAATTATTGACCAAAATAATCGTGATTATGATTTTTGCCATAATCGCACAGCCCTAGTGTGTGTGTGTGTGTGTGTGTGTGTGTGTGTGTGTGTGTGTGTGTGTGTGTGTGTGTGTGTGTGTGTGTGTGTGTGTGTGTGTGTGTGTGTGTGTGAGAGAGTGACAAGAGCTATATTCAGAGCTCTGCTGCCTTGGCTACAATCTTTCATCGTTGCTGTTGTATGATTGGTGTTTAGCTACGGTATTTAGCATCTACAGCACCTCCGCTTTTAGGGTTGACGTACACCCACACGTCGCCCGGAGGTCCCCCGGTGTTGTTGTGGGAGCTGCTGCACTAGCTAACGCTACATTAGCAAAACAAACGCTAATTTATTTTTGCAAAAGGTGCAGCTGGCTTCAAACACGTTCCCCTCCACTGGTTTCAACCAAGCACTAATACACCATTCACACCAACGGTGTTTCAGGGCCGGTTTGGAGCTGGAGCTGGAGCTTGAAAAGCACCGGGTTTTCCTGTTCACACCGCAGCGGAGCAGCCTCTAAGCTCCGGAATCCGGTTCGTTTCGAGCACCAAAAAGTTGTCCGTCTAGAAGCAAGAACCGCATACGTCACGCTTACGTCGGAGGGGGGCGAGATTAACCTGAGCTAACAGTTAAGGCGAGTACGGCAAATAAAAGTTGTAACAAGCAGTAGCGCTGAGCAAAGTGACTAGAAGGCAACCACACACTTGTAAAAAAAAAAACACACTTTATAAAGTCAGGCAACACTAACCAGGCTTCGTGTGATTCTGTTTATTTGTACCTTACTTTGACCATCCGTTCGCTGTTATTGATCATTGTGGAGAGCAGGCAGACGTTTTGTTTGTTATTATAGCAGCTATCGGATGGAATCAATACATGGGCTGCACAGGTTGTCATGTCCGACTATCACAAGTAGAATCATAATGAAAAATACGCCGGTAAAATGTGCCTGTAGAAAACGGCTTAGCAAGTAGTCAGTTTAGCTTCGGTTGCTATGCTAACATCACCCATGTTATACCAGAGAAACTTTCATAACAGCGTTGTGATGCCAAACAGCGTCAATTCAGACTGACACACATTCACTTAAGGGGAACTGGGGATATGTATCAGCTGCTTGTGTGACAGTCAGACAGTGAATACTTTAGAGCCGTGTGAGCTAACCCGGAGCTAACGGGAGAATAAACTCCCGTGGAAGAGCAGCCAGCACTGCAGCGGTCGGTAAATGCCGCTGAAACACATTAATAAACAATGAACCACGGCACTCTGGAGAAAAGTATAAGGTTGGAGAAGTCGTTATTTAATTTAATCTGGCTTCGTATGATTAAAAGCAACACGATCATCGACCCGACGCAGTCCCCGGCTCGTTGTTGTTGTGAGCTCCGTTGGGGAGAAAATCAGCGACGTAAACTGTGACGTCATGACGCAGCAGCGGCAGCACCAGTCGGGCTCTGAGCAGTGTGAACAGAGCGGGAGCTGAACCGAAGAACCGGTTCTGAACCAGAAAAGCTCTAGCACGGAGCTAGAACGGGAAAAGCCTTGGTGTGAAAGGGGTATAAATTCGATGTTTTCCAACCAAATACGGTTGAACTTACACTTCCCCATATTTATTTTTTAAGTAGATTCTAAGATACCTGAGTTTCTGACTGCCGCTAGCTGAAGCTTGCTTGCTAGGTTACTAGCTGGGTGTTCTCCAATAAGGGGCCGGGGGAAACAAAGTTAGTGATTACTGGTTCCATGTTGATTTATTTCAATACAAATTGTTGGGGGGGAACTGAAAGGCTCTTACCGTACTGGTTACTTTGCAGCCCGGACATTTCCCCCAAAACACATTTAGACGCGATCGCAACACAGAAGTACCTTTCAAATCCGATCATTTTTAAGACCTTCTAAATCATATTTAAGACCTTTCTTATTTTTTTGGTCATATATAAGACCTTTTTAACCCTTTGGAGTCGACCGTCACGCCGGCGTGATCAGATCACATGACCTGTTCAAGCCGGTGCCGCATAAAAACAACAGTCCGGACAACATTGCCGTGTGTTTCTGTCGAAAGTACTGGCTTGAAACTATATGCCAGTCTTTGTTTCATGCAAAAAGACCCAGTAAACACGGAGATACGATGATATAAAGTTAATACAAATATATTTCAAAAGTATGAAAAATGGAAGCACATATTTTAATATCTTCGCGGTATTTTATCATTTTACGAAACGGAAAATACTGGAAACTGTAGATCCTGCTCAACAGGATGTATTTACCAGGGAGGGGGTGAGGTAATCAGGTAAACAGAGTGATACGTAACGAGACGAAGAGGGACGGCGGGAACCAAAGAGAGACGGCAGGAAATGGAGAGAGACGAAGATATACGAAGACAGGCGGCGGGCGGCGGGAGACGAAGACAGACGGCGAATGAAGTAAAGTGACAGACAAACATTGAGAATTTAGATATAGTTAGATAGATTTAGAGTTTTGAAGATTCAACTATGAAGAGAACTCTGAACGTGAGTCAAGCTATAAGCGTGTTTTTTGACATGGAGGAGGAGGAGGAGCCTGTGATGTTGCCCTCTGTTGACAGAAACTGCTTTGAAGCGTGGCACAGATAAAGACAGAAAAAACTGATTTTTGTACATAATGTGTATATATATATTTGTATTATATTTATAATAACACTTTTGCCTTATCAGAATTAAATCCAATGTACATTATTTAAGCTTTTAAATGTTTTGTTGTGCCTACTGTGTCACTGTTGACAGAACTTGAGAAATGAGGAAAAAACGTCTATGGATACACCTGTTATTTGTTCATAAAATGTGTATATAGGTTCATGCTACCTCAATCAAACTTTCACATTATCATAGTGACATCCCATGTATATATTTCCAGCTTTCAAATGGTTTCGTTGTGCATGTTTGTGTTACCTATATAAAAAGTAATATCATTTTCAAAATCCGTTTTTTTTTTTGTGATTTTGGGTCCAAAATGTTCATATAGTATCTCAAAATGAAAAAAATAACTATCAGGTTATATAGGTGAGGTTGTCCTTAAAAAGAAGATACCAAACATTTCTTAATGGGGTTTAGTAAGACAAATCAAAAGTATGCGAAAACGGCCAAATTAGCCCAGGACTCCAAAGGGTTAAGGCCTTAAATTCAGATTATCAAATGTAAGACTTTTTAAGACTTTTTTTAAGACCCCGCGGGAACCCTGTGTTACTAACGCTGAGTGTTTGACTGTTATGGCCCCCTCCCTCGCTATAGGGCTTTCAAACAGAGCAATGACAAGCTCATTCATACAAAGTGTGAGAGCAAGAATCTTCCTGTTGGTGCTTATAGTGAAAAAAAACATATATACAGTAGCTAGATCAAAAATCCATGCTAGTCTGTCTTACAACAGCGGTGATGCGTAATTGACATATTGTTGTCATAGTGGGAACATTTCTTGATGCCTTTCCACAAGAAAAAAGGCGCCATTTGGACACTTCATGACCTTGTGTTTATATCTGTTCGCTGCTGACTGTGTGTGTGTTACCTGTTGAAGGTGTCGTAGTGCTGGGGGAAACACTGCACCATCAGGTTCTTCACAACGATCAGGTCATCCAGAACATATTTCCTGGTTATTTCTAAAAGACGAACCAGCCACATCTTATCAGCCTCTCTGGTCACTGACTGGGTGCCCTCAATGCGGGTGCTGACCGTCCCCTCCAACACCTGCAACACACACACATCAGGACCTCAGGAACACACCCAGGAAACTGCTTTAGAGTCGCTACAGTTTCCCAGAAAACTACCTCTTACCGAGGTGAAGGCAACTAAATGTTCATTGGCCTTGTCTGATTCTGCAGCTAAACAAATATAATATTACCATGAATCCTAAAATGTCCCATACTTTCAGTCTCACAACACGTAATTACTTTGTTGAAATGCTTTGATGAGCGATAACACTGGAAACATAACGAGGCTGCTGGTAGCTGGACCTGATGTCTTAAGGCCCTGACACACCAGGCAGTCACCAGAGAACTCGCCGACGCCGACACCGACTGTTGCATCGGCGAGTTCTCCTGCGTCTTGGCCATGTGTCGCACTGGAACACACCGCAAAGACTTCAGCCGAGCACGTACGAACTGCGCATGTGTGAGTGGAAATAACTGTCCTTACCAGCAGGCGGCGGTAGTGTCTATTCGTCATTCAAAATAGGCAACAACCGGAAGACAGAGAAGAAGAACAGACTGATATAAACAAACAAATAGCGTGTGTGTTCCATTTTCACTCTCGTCCATCGAAAACAAGTTTTAGAATATAAAAATACATGAATGATGAAATGAGCACATAAAGTGCAGACATACTATAAAATCACAGTTAATAGACCTGCATCTGATGATCGCAGTGTTCTGGCGGGTGTGTAGTTTATTGAGTCAGCAATGTAGTAATGTATGTAATGTCATAATGGCCACTTCTTGCTAAATTTACATTTCCATGTGATGCTTTTATCCGAGGCGACTCACAATAGGTAAATGAACAGCGGTAGACAGCATCTCATTTACTTAGACACTGTACTTAAGGACAATGTTGAGGTACTTGAGACTAATCCTGCAACTTTACTGACAAATAAACCGATGAGATGAAAAACCGGACTTGACCAAACAAATCACGGAGCTCTCAGCAGAGGACAGCCGGGGACGCTCCCGCCGATATCAGAGATGTCCCTGCTATGTGTGGGAGGTAAGAGAGGACATTTAAGGGCTATGTTTGATGTCTTTAAGTATCACCTGCTGGGGTTTAGCTGCTGTCCTGTGCCTTCTTAAATCGTTTGTTTACGTCCCTCACTTCCGTTTCGCTTCTCATTTGCTAGCTGAACAGCTGATCAGAGTGGTTTCTTGGCCCGATAGCTTGTGTCCGACAAATGGCCGATTCAACATGTTGAATCGGCCATTTGTCGACCGTGAAAGGCCAAATAAGGCGTGTCACGGCCGAGGGTTCGGGACACACCAAATTGACTTTGGGCGACAAGGAACGCATTGTCGCCAGACAACCGAAGACGGCCGATATTGGCCTGGTGTGTCAGGGCCTTTACAATACTGAAGGTTTAGAGAAGGTGTTCACACTGTAGGCCACCGTCAGTTCTGCTGAACTCTCCCTGGCTCTGCATATTCAAATGATTCTTAGGATGGCAATAAACATATTTGCTTTTAGTCAGAGTGTGCCTACACTTCAAAAACAAAAAACAGAGGAGCCAACTAAAGATTAAGATGGACGTTACAGCTGTTCTTTACACGAGGCCTACTTAAATGAACAATAACATTCTAATATTTATAAAGTCTAATATTGAATCAATATAATGTGTGTATTAAAAAATATATAAGAATTAGCGCAAAAATGATGAAACATTTACATTTCACGTCTTAGTGTTAACAGTAGCAATGTACAAGGAAACCCTACTGGTGATGACATCTTCCACACACACATCCATGTTCCACTGTGGGCTTGGACAAAGGCCTCTTAATCATGATTCTGACAAGAATCATGCTCCATATGCTTTCCATATATAAATATAAGACATTATAGACCTGTCTGCTGTGTAAATGTTTGTGAAGAGAGAAAGGAACAAAAGAAGAGCAAAAATACTTGCAAGAAAATGGATAGCAGCTATTTGTGTGGAAGGAAAAGTCTGGAGTTAGGTGAGCAGGAAAAACCTAAAGAAGTGTTGGACTAAAATCTAGATTAATTATTTTAAAAAAGGGGGAAGAAAATAATAAAAGAAAAGATAGGAGGCTTGGTAAATATAAAATAGAAGGGTTGTATAAGAATAACAAATCTAACGATGAATAAGAGAGTAAGTTGGATGATGACAAAGGATCAAAAAAGAGTGAGCCAATTAATGTTCTTCATAACTTTGAGTATATAAAGATGTATCCTCTGATCCTCCTCTCACCTCGAACATCTTGTCCTTCCAGCGTTTGGGTCTCCCAGGAGGGATGAAGCCGCTCTGCTTCTTCCGGTCCACCATACGCCGATCGATCTTCACCTCCCGCTCGATGATACGGACCACCGACACCAGCATGGTAGGGTCCCGGCGGACCGTCACCATGGACCTCTGCAGAACCATCCACAGCTGCTTGGCCAGCTCATCGGACAGACCCTGAACCTGGAGATCCACAAACACACTAACTCTGAGTTCTGGTTCGCTAGGTAACATGTAGGAAGACAACTGTGTCCACCAGAAAGGTGAACTATGTTGAGCTTAAGACTTAATCAGCTCGTAAACATATAACTTATATTTGTACAACTATACAATAATAAGGTTCTTTTTTGCAAATAGATTAATATTATCAATTGAGCAGGGTTCATTTGACTTTATCTATATGTTTTCATTACGGCAGCAAGAAGACACTGTTCACTGCAGCAATACAAGGCCCTCCTTCCAAAACTTGACAGATTCTTTACAGTTTTAAGTCAAAAAGGAGAAGTTGTGAAAAGAAAAACAAATGAGCTGCTTTAAAGGTAGGGTAGGTAAGTTTGAGAAACCGGCTCGAGATCGCTAGAATTTGAAAATACACAGCCGGAGAAAATCTGCCACTTCCTTATAGAGCCCCTCCTCCAACACACATGAACGCGCACATGACCAATGAGGGCACGAGATAAGTTTGTGCACAGATGGAAGGCTGACAGGCAGGTAGGCCATCCAGTTATTTTAGCCGGGCCGGCTAAAATGATTGGTCATGCTTTTTCCAGTATTAAGGCTTCCACAGATTACATTTTTTTTATGGATTTTTTGTCAAAGCACTTAAGATATTCATTGCTATCGGGATGTTAAGAGCATTCCATGGAATATAACAAAAAGTGTATCTCGAGCCGGTTTCTCAAACGTACATACCCCACCTTTAATGTTATTGTCTAAATATTCTGCAATTACACAACACATTATGAAATATTAAAAAAAAGCATTTAATGCCAGCCAGTATCCAGGTCCAATAAATAAAGTGTTGACATTTGTTGGCATTGTGAAGTGGCATGGAATTATGGCAGTTGTTGCCTTCACAACCATACTTTAAGATCCAGACGTCCAATGACTAAAATCCCTTATAACGTTACAAGTATAGTGAAATCACCAAATCACAATCACCAAAATCAAAATGTGTAATGCAAAAATGTGGTTTAAAACAGGATGAAAAGTATGCTGAAACTTGCACAAAGGATATCTGATGCCATTAGAGGAGACTAAATGAAAGCGAACATTTCCGTCATTAAAATGTCTCTGGGTTTGTAAATGGTTGGAAGCATTTAAGAAAATATAAGTACAAAACTTTACAAAAAAGAATGCAAAGGTCAAGAGGTTTTTAGAGATTTAAATGCTGACATATACCATATTATACCTTCAAGTTACTGTCAATGAAAGTCAAACATTTATAACTGAGATGTACGATGTTCAGACATTTCACAGTAAGTATACAACAGTCAAAAATGCTATCACATAAACTTACATCTTCAAAGTAGATGGAGATGAGGTTCATGTCACTGGTGTTCTTGCTGTCCATGCGGTACTGCTCGTACATGAGGTCGTCCCGGGAGCACTCCAGCTCCATCAGCTTCCTGTGTGCCTGCAGCAGCTCGCCCTGCTCGATCAGCTGCTGCGTGTCCGCCACGATCTCTGGGACTGCACACAGCAACATGACACACACAGAGGGCAGTGCATGAGGAACCAGGAGAGAAGTCAAAGATAGCTTGTAAGGCCTGGGATGTGTCTTTAGTGGCAGTGTGTGGGCCTGTGTCCACAGAGAGTTTTTCTGTCAAAAAGGGGCAGGAAGGAAAAAGCCTCCTTCCAGTGTTTCATAAAAAAATATATATATTTTTGTATTGTTTCCTTGACCATGATATCTGGATAATATACATTGTTCAATTCACTCTGCTCCAACAAGCTTTTTAATCTTTCTAATGACAGTTTCTGTCTAAATTACATGGCTGAAACAGGCTTCCCCTCCAATTTCTACAGTAATGTCAATGGTGCTTTTCTGAAAAAGTTGCAAAATGTTCAACTAGAAAAAGTTGCAAAATGTTCAACTAGATGTGCACAAGAACAGTACTCAGAGTGCTCAGAAATAGGTGTCTGCATTGAGCGATCAGAAATATGCGGACACAGGCCCTTAGTCTGTGATGGGACTTCTTCAAGGTGGAGGCGGACCTAGCTTACCAGAGAAAATGTTTTTGAGGTTTTCCACAGCCGAGGCCAGCTGACTGTGTTGAACTACGGCATCCTTGACGTCCTTCAGGTTCTCGATGGTGTTGATGCTCTGCCTCCAGTCTTTGCTCACGTCAGCCAGGGAGCCCTGGATGTCTTTGACGTCCAGCAGAGCGCTGTGCAGCTGGGTCAGTCCGGTGCGAACCCCGTCCAGCTGCGACTGGATGGCTGCCTGCAGGACGTCCAGAGACAGATACTATTGTTAATAACACCATTCTTTGTGCTTCCTGTCATTAATTAAAGGGTGGTATATATTGAATGCTTGCTTTTGTCTGACTGATTGCTAACTGTTATCAGAGTTGGGTGTAACACGTTACAAAGTAACGCGCTACACGTACGTATGTACGTAATCTGCGCGACTTGCGCGTCCACATCTCCACGTGCAGTGCTGCATAAACATGGCTGAGTCAGCGATAACTTTCGAGGGGTGGAGGTATGCCCATTATTTTGAGTTTGTCCGAAGAATAGACAGGAATGTGACGGTGAGGTGCAAACTGTGTCCAGGCCAGAAGCTGTTATCCACTGCTGCAAACACCACGTCAAACCTCAACAAACACCTGCAAAGAACACATGCTAAGGTGAAGCTAATAGCTAAGGACCCCCGAACCCAGAGTGAGGATGTTGTGAGTGCGCCGCCGCCGACTCCGAAGCAGCACAAATTAGAATTTGGAGGACCGGTAACCAAAGCAGAGATGGACAGGCTTGTAGCATCCTTCATAGTAGAGGTAATGTTGCCCATTTGCACAGTGGAATCACCATCGCATCGTTCAGAGATATACTGCGCAAAATACAGATAGCAGGAGACAGAGGACAGCCATGGTCAGAGCTATCTGAATCAGTCTTATGCGACAATGGAAACTGAACTAAAGAGAACATTTGAAACTTTAGCAGTCTGCGTGATCTGCCTGTAGGGAGGGGCGGGCCGGCCCTGCGAGTAAAGTAACGAGTAAAGTAACGAGTAAAGTAACAAGTTACTTTATGTAGAGAGCAACGAAGTAGTGTAATATATTACTTTTTTTTAAAGTAATATGTAATATGTAATAACGACCCCATCTCTGCCTGTTATACACAATCAAGTCACCAAATAATAGCGATCTCCACCAAACAATAACAGACCGATTAGTAGGGTTGGGAACCGAAACTCGGTTCGAGATGAGAACCGATAAGAAAATACTGGGTACCGGGTACCCATACAAAATACACAATTTCGGTTCTGCTTAACGGTTCCTAAACGCGGTAGACCCTGTATTCCACCGGGTCCGTCTGCGCCGCGGCGACCCGGTGGAATACAGAGGCGGACTGGCCATCTGTGTGTTCTGGAGAATCACAGAACGGCCGGTCGTCAGCGGGACGTTGGCGGCCGGCTCGGTTGGCTGACGGCCGGCATCATGTAAGTTGCGCTGACAGGCGACAGAGGTCCACAGTTGCCCCGCAGTGAGGCTCCCCCCGCCCTCCCGTAGACAGTTCACGAGCTCAGTCATTTCATAACACCAAAGATGGATCGCGGTAAACGCTCTAAAGTGAGGCTCCACTACACTAGAAAAGAAAAAGACAAGGCACAGTGTAATGCCTGTTAATAGCTTGCCACAGGCATAGCTCAGTTAAAATAAAGCACGGCTATTGTGCAATACATTTGTATTGCATGTATTTTTTTATTTGTAAAAATGTCTGTTAAAGCTTAAAAGAATAAAGATATTTTTGTTATCTAAACGTTTGACCTCTTTCTTTTACAATTTTGGAATCGAAACAGGGAATTGATAAGATCCGGAATCGATAAGCAGAATCGGAATCGATACATTTCAGACGATACCCATCCCTACCGATTAGAGATGCACTTCACTGACACCGAAGATGAATGGTTTAAAGTTTACCTTTAAGACCAATTGTATTTTAAAAGCAAATATCAAAAATGTTGTGATTTTTGTGTTTAATAAATAGTGTTAGTGCTGCAGCATTCAGTCTATTATTGTTTTTAAGATTATAAAAAGAACAAATTCTACAACTGTTTTGGATTTTATTTTTTATTAGGGATCATTTAGCTTGAAAATAGCACCATTGATTTCCTGGTTTTAGCATTTGAGGAACTTTGATGAATTGCAGCAGTTATTGAAAATCCTTATTTTAATGATGATCTTTGCATTTTGGGTTGTTGACCGGTTTTCATTTTGACTGAAACAGTTGTTGCTGAACATTAGGTGAACAGATGTGTAGGATGAAACAGTGTATGCGAGCTACACTTCACATCACCTTCAGCCTAGCTTCCACGGAGGCCTTCTTGCGAGCCTCTCTCCTCCTGTACTGCTCCACTTTGTCCAGCTGGTCCGAGCGCTGCAGCATCCCAGCCACGCGCTGCACCGCCGTGGCAACCGCCTCCCGACTCGTCTCCTCCATGGTGGTCCTCAGTCTTAGAAAGTACCAGTCGTACCCAAAGGCTTCATGCAAACACTCTTGAGCTGAAGGAGAAAAATACACAAACACACAACATCACTTATCATTTTCTGTCAGTAACAGATCGTTACTCTTTATTTAAATCAAGATTTTGTATTTTCTGGAATTGTGATTGTTAAACCAAACAGGATTCAACTAATTGTTGAAGATATATTACATTTCTGTAATAATGCCAGTGTTTCCCTATCACACTTTAAAAAAGTAAGTAAGTAAGTATGGTGATTTTTTAAGAGAACTGAGGCACAGCAACCCATATTGTTTGGCCATTCTCTCCACAAACTAAAAAACAACTAAAGGGTAAATTCCCATCAACAGATAATAATTAAATAGAGCTTTTCTGCAGTTTCTAACAGTGTTGTAAGCAAATGAACAGAGAGTTGCATCACAAAATCCAAAGCCAACAGCAGTTTTACTGATTAGCAGTGGAGGAACGTAATTAGGTACATCTACTCAGGTACTGTACTGAAGAATAAAATGTAGCTATTTGTATTTGAATTAAGTATTTTCTAAATTTTGCTACTTTATACTTTTACTCCACTCCATTTTGTAGGCAAATGTTGTACTTACTCCACTACATTTATTGTATGTGTTTAGTTACTAGTTACTTGGCAGATTTGGATTATTAACACAAAATATAAATCAACTACTACATTATTATATATTATTATAGGTTAAGCTACCCAGTAGTTTATAAAATAATTCAAATAAACCCCACCTTTACCATGTGCAACATTAAAGTGATGAACACATTAATGCATCAATAACTATAATACAATAATTCAAATATATCGTGCTCAAATGGGCCAATCTGCATAATGAGTACTTTTTTACCGTATTTCTTTTAATGCTAATACTTTTGTACTTTTATGAAAGTATACTTTTGCTTGCAGAACTTTTACTTGTAACTGAGTATTTTTACACTTCAGTATTGCTACTTTTACTGTGTACGAAAATATAGGCCTACATAGGGTTAAACAATGAATAAATAAATAAATAAATAAATAAACAGCAATATTTCTCTGGTGAAACACGCTTGTAATGATTAATCTGTGGCTGACTTCATGCTGAAGGTGAACAGGATGTCCTGTCATAATAGAGCCACATGACTCTTATTTCCACAGTTTAAATGGGACACTATCCAAAAGTGACACTGGAGCAGAGAGAGACAGCTGTGGCACAGGCTTTTTTATAATGACATTTAGCTTTTCAGATGTTGGTCGATGGTTCGACTA
This sequence comes from Trematomus bernacchii, assembly GCF_902827165.1. NCBI lineage: Eukaryota > Metazoa > Chordata > Actinopteri > Perciformes > Nototheniidae > Trematomus > Trematomus bernacchii. Next base: position 1,035,645 of record NW_022987524.1, on the reverse strand, counting down.
GTTTTAATGAAGGGTGGTAACGTTAATGTAATGCCAGACGGCTAGTGAGCTTTCGGAGAGCATGCTAGCGCCGACAGCTGGTACACAGCAGCCGGACAAACTATTCCCTCGGACACACGTCAAATACAACATAAGCCTTATGACGATATCGAGCTTTAGTTTCACATCTCAATAAATGTAGTTCGCATAAGCTAAGCTAACAACGGCTAACATTAGCTCGCCTGTGAAACAAGCTCGAGGTAAACATTCAAAAAGAGTATTACCTCAGGCACTTAGGGACTCAAAGTGAGGAAGATAAAACCAATTTCTACAAATATAACATTGTTATTCTGGTTATCTTGTTTCGGTTCCTCTTCCTCATCAGTGCTCCGCCCAGCACCAGCACCAGCTGCTTCACTACTTCTTCTTCTTCTTCTTCTTCGGCCCAATTCCAAACCACGCCCTACACCCTACCCCTCCGTGACGGAGTGAACTCCGTCTGTAGCGACACTCGCAGCTCAACGAGGCTCCTCCTGTCAGATAGAGGGAGTAAACACAGCGGCAAGCTTTGGGACAAACTCCCCTCTCTCCGGCAGAAACAGGAAATGCCGTAACTGTATGTAACAACGGTTTCAAATCTCTTTGACAAAACATTTAAATTAATAACTAAAATAAAACTCCAAACATCTTTAATTGTGTTAATTTTTTAAACCTGATGTTTATAACCTTCTTAGTTTTTACAACAGTCTGTACATATACACAACTTTATAATAACATGCACACATTTACCTTTTTCTTGACTAAACACAGGTAAAAAAAATGAGGTTATCATGAGGTTGTTAACATCGCAATTTATCAGTGGATGTTTGCAAGAACTGTTTGTAAACAGCTTGTTTCCTGACGGACACACACAGCGTTGAGTCCATGGATGGGGCGGTTTGGAATTAGGCCTTCTTCTTCTTCTTCTTCTTCTTCTTCTTCTTCTTCTTCTTCTTCTTCTTCTTCTTCTTCTTCTTCTTCTTCTTCTTCTTCTTCTTCTTCTTCTTCTTCTTCTTCTTCTGTTGAAGCGTGCGGCAGACTAACACAGCAGGGCGTGTTGAACCCCCTACAGGTCAGTTGAAGAGCTGCATCGATTCGCTTACATCGTTGCGCCGTGTCCATTGCGATGAAGAAAGGTAAGGACAGTTTTGGCTTATTCACAATCTCCCGCAGCGAGTATTGATTTCAATGGTCTCTAACTTATATTTCTGAGAGTTCAAGAGGTGTATTCCTGTTTTATTGTTGGTGCATTCCATTCAAGCGCAATTCCTAGTGTCTGCCTGTCCACAGCTGCATCTCTGATCCAGATGCTACCGACCGTAGCCAGCCATGATCAGTCCGCAGGGAGCCAGTCTCAGCCTGGTTAACACCCCACTGCCTGGTCCTGAATCTGACACGTGTTTCAGTGTTGTCAATAAAACCTTGGTTTACCTCCTCTCATGCCCTATGCCATACAATTGCATGAATTAGATGTGCTATCAAGCTCCTAAATTAAACTCTTCCATACCGTACTTCCTGTTTTTGCTATTTTATAAGCTTATTTATTCACCGTTACTCAGGAACCCAATAGTATTCACCAATTTACAAATTCAATGTAAATATTATTATTTTGTACTATATTAGATATGTTCTTGCCTTTTTTTTTGATAGCAGTAGTATAATCTAAAAATAGGATTATTTTCCTTGTCTAACCTTATGCCCACAATACTGCAATAAACTCTACAGTGAAGACTGACAAATGATGTGATTTCTGCTTTCCAAGCTGATCTGCAATCTTCAATTTTTCATGATCTGTGAAAATCTGTATGATATCACACATATTCCTTTAGGATGCTGTTTCTCACTCCCAAATGACAGAATAAGACACGTTCTTTCTACAATGGAGTAGTATATGTTGAACTGTTTCTGGTTTATAACAGTGTGTGCATTCACCAGTTGGGTGGGTTAGCAGATGGTCATCTTTGGTAGACGCTCTCCTTTCTTATTCATTTTGGATTTTAACAGTAATTGGTAATAAGTTCAGGCCCAATTCCCCCAATTTCTGTTTCAAAGTCATATTTTAAAAAAAAAACGGTTGCAACAGATCACTGTATAGTATGCAAGGTGTTTGCAACATCTATTCAGTTGTACTATTTCCTTAACATGTGCATTTTCAATGAAACAATCCAAACTTGCTTAACACATAGTTTGCACATGCTAGTGTGTCTGTGAAATTGTGGAACTGTTGACAACCAGCAGATGGTCTCAAAGTCTCTGTTAGCAGTAATATTAGATGCAGTTCATATTGTGAACGCCAGGGGTCATTATCACTATGTGAGTGGATTATTTTTGATATGGAAGAAGCTTCACCAGTCAGAGCAGTTTCCTGTGAAAGAAGTTGCTGTTTGGCAGACCTCAACTCTAAAGTTCAGTTTGATGGCCTATATATAGTGATTTATTCCACTCATGGCAATGATTATAAAAGTAAATATGTTCACTTTAGGAACTTTTCTCTTTTTGTGTAGCCGATGATGGAAAGGAGCAGGGAGAAGCATGCATCAATGGTTGAGCTTCAACTCCCTGGGCCCCTGGGCACTGAGAGCTCAGGGCCCCTCAACCCACCTACCCAATGTGTGTGTGTGTGTGCGTGTGTGTGTGTGTGTGTGTGTGTGTGTGTGTGTGTGTGTGTGTGTGTGTGTGTGTGTGTGTGTGTGTGTGTGTGTGTGTGTGTGTGTGTGTGTGTGTGTGTGTGTGCAATAGAGAGAGCATGTGTGTTTGTAAGACAATCCCTCAAATCAGTGGATCTTACCATTTAGAATTGTTTCTTCCTTGCCCTTTTCTTTGCAAAGTCTGTGATAAGTTCATCAAAATCCTAACATTACTCGCTAGCTCAACAACATCCTCAGGCTCCGTGACCGTCACTGTTCCTTGCGGTTGCTGGCCTAATTCGTCACTTTTAGCTTTTTTGAAAAAGCTATTTATTGTTGGGAAATGTTTGAATGCAGCCACCACTCTCTCTTCCTTTTCTTTATTTGTCTTTCTTTTCGCTGCCCCGCTGGGCGTTCAGCTGCTACCTGCACCATCCATTTTTTTAGCTCACGTGACACAATGTCAATGTGACATGAGTGAAGGTGGGGTTGTGATTCGGCTATAGACCGCCGCCGCGTAGTAATAAAGTTGAGCGCATACATAGTGAGACCTACAGTACAGAGACGGTTTAGAAAATATATGAATTTGACCCTATAGAAAAGCCGAGCTATTTATTGCGGCGGAGAGTGAGTTTAATTTAAAACAATGTATGATGAGTGAGGTTGTGCCAAAAAAAAAAAAAAAAAGTCTTCTTACTGAGGGCCCTCTCTTGCTCAAGGGCCCCTGGGCACGTGCCCAGTGTGCCCTGTGGTTAATCCGGCCTTGGTTGGACATGTTGAAATGTCATGGGTGGAAAGTGGAACTTTTCAAAGTCTCCACCGCTGCTCCCGCTCACAGAGTTCTACAGGGGTTTGGATGAATAAAGAGAACTGGATACAGAGTTGGAGGCAGGACCCACAAGGCCTGACTCTCTGAGCAGAGCTATCATTAAACAATAGTATGTGCGCACTTTAGTTTTCCCTTAAGCCCCGTCTTCGATCTCCCGCTCTCCGCTTAGCCAGATTTGTGGTTTGTTTTTTTCCACTCATGGCAATTATTGTAAGACCAAACATGAAAAAATAAGCAGTTTTTTAGCACATGATGGAAAGGAGCAGGGAGAATAAAGTCTTATTTTACCCCTTACTCAAAAATCAATGGTCTGTCAATCACTGCTGCTTACAACCAATACTAACAACATGAAACCAAAAACACAATCAACCATCAGAGAAACAGGTTACCTGACAGCTTCATACTGTCTAGTTATTCTTTCTTTATACATTTTCTTAAACCCAAATATGTTCATACAGGCCTTTACATCTTTTGGTAAAGACGAATGGAGAGGGAGAATAACTCTGGATGCGGCTTTTAGGGCATTTAACATCTTTAAACCCCTCATGATTCAAATAAGGGCTATAAAAGTGTTATTACTGGGTAGTGTATTTAGCTGAAAAAAAAAATCCACCCGGATTTACAGACATCTCTTTCCCAATGTAAGTCGATGGGAAACTTTTTGTGCCCAATGACGTCACAGACTGACACGGAAGTTGTAGTACCCAGGTTTGGCTACTACCAAACATGTGAAACAACTAGTAATATTTCTAAATTGACAGAAAATGTTTTGCCAAATAATAAGATTATCAACATATTGTCTTGAAATGTAAAACATTTGCTTATTCTGGCTCCTCTGATAAAGGCTTTATGTGAGGGGCTCAGCTGACATGATGAAATCTGACATGGAGGAAATGAATGTGTAATTTAAAGTTCAACATTTCTAAATTATGACAAATGGATGCCTATTTTAACTTCAACATGTATATGACACAACTAAATTAAGTTCTATTTCACATTGATAGAAAATGCATTACCAATCATTTGTCTATTGATTCAATTTGTCTGAAAATATCCTAAATGTGCTTATTATAGCTCCTCTAATGAGTTCAGATTCTCAGTTTGATGTCATTGTATTCTCTATATATATGTAGGTGTCAGACTGTTGACCAAACACAACAGACAGTTGAAAACGTCCCCTAAGACTCCTCAAAACATTATTAAAGATCAAGGATGTAGTACAATATTTCAGAAAATAATAGCAGTTTAATCAATAATAAAACATTGTTGCTGGTAGCAGGCTGAATTGCAGGGTAATGGAAAGGTACTGCATTTATGAATCAGAGAAACACAGTTTGGTAATATGCAAAACTTTAACAACTCATTGGTTCATCTTTGAAATGAAAATGATCATCACTCAGGGCTCTACTTTGTTTTTTCCTTGTGGAAACTTGCTTGACAAGTATGAACACTCTTGCCTAATGTATTTGGCTAATGAGGATTATGCTGCAGAACAAAAATAATTGTTCTAAACCATGGTTGTCAAACATACGGCCCGGGCGCCAAAACTATCCTGCCGTGCGATGCCTTTGCAAAATAAAATAAATGACAGAGAAGACATTAACTGCAATTTCCACAACTTTATGTATTTTGTATGTATACATTATATACATTTAAAACGCAGGGGGCTAACTCAACGTTCTTCCTAAATAGTTCCCTCTTTAGTTTGTATGACGTGTGTCAGGATTACTACACAGATGTGGAAATTCATGTAAAATATTTTTTTGATCATTAAGTGAAACTCTATATTATTCAGTTCCAAATACCGGGACTACATGTTTTGTGCCTTTATAGATACACTGTGGTCTGTAAGTTGTAATGCACAAGTGTAAATCAGTAATCAAACTAAGGCAATAAATTGTTGACATTTTAATAAATGTCAGGTTGTTCATAATGTTTTTTAAAAAGATAGTTCATTAAATGGGAACATCTTCAGAATGTACTTTTTTGCACTAAAACAAAGGCAAGGAGTTGTTATATTATGCTATGATTGTACTGGTCGGGCCCACTTGAGATCAGATTTGGGTGTATGTGGCCCCTGAACTAAAATCAGTTTGACCCCCCTGTTCTTAACACAAAATTGAACATTTTTGAATATGTTTAAAGATTGGCAATTTCAATAAAATGCAAAAAACTGAGAAACAGAAGTTTCAAACCCTCTTAAAATAAAACCAAAACACTTTTTGTTTGGGTTTACCTTACCTTAACCCAACACTGTGATCAAATTGGAGAAAGGAAACCTATAGCTCTAACTATACACAACTATAGCGTCATCCTTTCAGTAGCAGCCAAACAGCAGCTTGTTGCCGACCACACCTCCTCCACCTGCTGCTCAATAAAAGAAGCAGGCTTCACCTCACTGTCTGTGTTTCAGAGTATTTATAGAAAAACTGAAAAAAAATTACAACTGTTTTGTTTTTTTCTATCATCAGAGTGCTATAAAAGGAGTTAACAATAGGTCTGAACTAAATAGCTCTTTGAGGAACTGACATTCATTTGTACTGACATGGATTTCCTACAGCAAGGTAGGATACGTTTTAATGCCACTCTATTTGATACACATTAAGTGAAGATGTGAACTAGACGTGATATGTATACAGTAAAGTGTATTGTTTTCAGCCTTTTTTGTGCACTGCAGCTCTTCTGTTTGAATGTTTTCATCAGCAAACAGACCTGAATATGATAAGGCTTTAATGTAAAGTGTATATCATATGTTAATTCGAGAGAGAGAGAGAGCGAGAGCGAGAGAGAGAGAGAGAGAGAGAGAGAGCGAGAGCGAGAGCGAGAGCGAGAGCGAGAGCGAGAGCGAGAGAGAGAGAGAGAGAGAGACTTTTAATAAAACCTTTTAAGTCATTTTAAATAAAACCTTACAAAATCATCACATTCATGACACTTTTTTTTTTTTTTAAACTTCATACTCACACATAGAAAACCACATTTTTTTTTTAAAATTCAGCTCCAGTGTACCATCTACCCTTGCCGTACATAAAATGTGATTGACCCCCCAAAGAGTCCTGAAAGCAGGCAGGTTGTTAGTCACACCGTAAAAGGCATGTTCTATTTTTAGCCGAGCAGCCACCAAACCCTTCACACTCTGAACAACATCTGTCCAGCCCTGCCCTAGCATCTTGTTCTTCCTGGTCCTCCAAATTGCTAGCTTAGCAGTTGCAAAGATAGCATTAATCAGAGTGAGAGTTACTCCTTTTTTTGCCACATATTTAGGCCCATATACAAAGAGTGGAAGTTAAAACACTTCCCCTAACCCTTCCACCCATCCTTTCAGTAGCCCAAATAAGCCTGCTAGCCGCGTGCAAGAAACTACCAGGTGCTCAACTGTTTCACTCTGCTGGCAAAAAGGGCACTCCTCCCCAGCACTTGGATCAAGGTGAGCTCGGTGTCTGTTTGTAGCTAAAGCTCCATGTATAATCCTCCACTGGAGGTCAGCCATCCGTTTTTCAACAGGACGCTTATACAGGACCCTCCACCTGCCTTTAGGGGTAAAGTCTGAAGGGAAAAACTCGTTCCACCTTGACTCCTTGACCTCAGCCAGAAGACGGATGTTAAGAGTCTTTACACAGCACTGGTACAGCTGCTTTTTCCCACAGGAACTGAAACTGCCCAGAATTGGAGTTTTTAGCGAGAGAAGTTTTCCACGCTCCTCTTGCCACTCTCCGACAGCAGGACTAACGGTGAGTGAGGGAAACTCATAGTCATTTTCCTCTTTCCAAGTTTCCAATCTAACAGGATCCTGTTAGGATGGCGTGGAAGGGTAGGACCCAAATGCAGACTATCAAAAAGGTAACAGGTCTCGTAACAAAAAGCGAGCTTTATTTTAAAAGCTGATCAAAACAAGGCATGAAACAAATGGGTTGTACAAAAAACTGACCGTGACCCACATGGAGGGAGACAGGAGAGACAACCGTGACTGACATGGAGGAAGACAGGAAAAACCAACAATGAACCGACAGGGGAACACAGGAAGAGACAAGACTAAATACAGGGAGGGGTAATCACAAGACAAGACACAGCTGGGGTAAGAGAGGCAGAAACACAAGGGCAACAGGTGAACACAATCAGACAATCAGACACACCAGGGGAACTAATGACAGGAAGGCAAACACAGGAAGAAGGAACAGAGAAGACACAAGGAGGAAAACATTTCAAAACAAAAGGTGGAAAATGAAAACATAAATACAAAACCGTAACAGATCCTCAATGAATGCCCTCTCTGGCGGCGACAGGGACTGCATGATGTCTTCAACGATCCTCTGTAGCACTCTGGAAGACCTGATGTTTATGGTGTTACAAAGTGTTTCAACTGATGTTCTTGTTAGATGACCCAGCTTAGTGATGCCAGCCTCAACAAACTTTGTTCCCAAAGCTCCAGATGAAAAGGTTGCAGTTGGGAAGAGGTCATTCTTTTGAAGTGGCTCCTCGAACAACCACATTCCCGGTCTCTGATCCGGGGTCCGTGTGACCTTTAGTGTCTGCCAGGCGTTAATAACTGATCTGTAGAAGGATGTAAGTCCCGTCAGGTCAGCTTCAGTCGTCCTGATTAGGAACAGGTGTTTATCCATCCCAAGCCTTCCAGCCTTCCTGAGGAGTAGCCGAGCAGGATCCAACCAGCGCTGCCCGCTGCCGTACAGCAGTCTCTGAGCAGTCTGCAGTCTGAAAGCAGCTGTTCTGGACTGAATGTCTATCAGTCCCTGCCCTCCCTCTGCCACAGGGAGATACAGGGCCGAAGCCTTCAGCCAGTGTTGTCCAGACCAGAAAAAGTTTACAAGGCACCGCTGTAGTTCTTTCACCAGCCCTGGTGGTTGTGCCAACACTATGAGCTTGTGCCAAAGAGAAGAGGCAACGAGATTATTCACAATCAGAGCTCTTCCCCTGTATGACAGCTGAGGTAGCAACCATTTCCATTTAGACAACTTAGCTTCCACCTTGTCAAGCACTCCCTCCCAGTTCTGTTTTTGAAATTCGTCAGTCCCTAACTGCACCCCTAGGACTTTAATCCCTCGTCTACCCCACCTGATGCCGCCAGGAAGACTAGGAATGTCCCCTACTCTCCACTGGCCCACTAAAACAGCCTCGCTCTTTCCCCAGTTGACCCTGGCTGAAGATGCTTTTTCGTAAAGGGCAAGGCTTTCTTTCAGTTCCTGTACATCTGTGTGGTCCTGGATAATTATATCTATATCGTCTGCATATGCTGACACAACAACAGGAGGGCTGTGAGACATCTCTGGTAGACAGAGACCCCTCAGTCGGCTCCTCAACCTGCAGAGAAGAGGCTCAATGGCAATACTGTAAAGCTGACCTGAGATAGGACAGCCCTGCCTGATCCCCCTCCCAACCGGCACAGGAACACTCAACCCTCCCCCCACTTTGATTACACAAAACGCTTCGTGATACAGAATCCTTACCCAGGACAGGAACCCCTCCCCAACACCAAAAGCCTGCAGTGTGGTAAAGAGAAAATTGTGATCGACACGATCAAAAGCCTTCTCTTGGTCAATAGATATGATGCCAGCATTGATATTATACACTTTACATATGTCAAACACATCCCTCATTAAAAACAAACTATCAAGCATAGACCTATCCGGCACACAGTATGATTGATCCACAACAATTAATTGACCAATAAACAGTTTTAGTCTGTTTGATAAAACCTTTGAGAGGATTTTGTAGTCGGTACATAAAAGAGCCACTGGTCTCCAGTTTTTTAAAGAGGTCAAATCTCCTTTTTTAGGAAGCAGAGAGAGAACTGCACGCCTGGAGGAAGCTGGGAGCATCCCCTTTTCAAAACATTCTTTAAAAACATCCAAAATGTCCTGTCCCATAAGACTCCAAAAATGCTTAAAAAAGTCTGATGATAATCCATCTATTCCAGGAGCCTTTCCTGACGCCATCTGAGACACCACAGCAGTTAGTTCGTCATGAGTCAGCTCAGAGCTGAGCGTGTTCTGTCCCTCTGAGCTCAGCTGAGGAAGTCCCTGCAGAAGCTCTGCAGCAGAATCCACATCACATTCATCAGCCCTGAACAAATCCGTGTAGAAATCCACTGCATGCTTCCTCATCTCAGCCGGCTCTGTGGTCACCTTTCCCTCAGGAAGCCGCAGACACAACATCTGTTTTCTCTTTACCACTGATTTTTCCAAACTGAAAAAGAAGGCAGTGGGTGCGTCTATGTCCTGGAGTTTGGTGAAACGGGCTCGGACTAAAGCTCCTTTGGCTCTTTCTTGCATAAAGGAGTTAAGCTCCTGTCTTTTTTCTTTTAGGCTGGCATTATTCTGCGGATCAGCTTGTGAGACACTTTCCAAGTCTGTTATCTCTTTTTCTAAATTCTCCACTACTCTCTTAATGTTGGCTGTTGAATAGGAGGTGTATTGTTGACAAAAAACCTTAATTTGGGCTTTTCCTACCTCCCACCACTGAGTAAGGGAAGAAAACCCATCTTTCCTAGATCTCCAGTAAGCCCAAAACATTTTAAATTGTTCACAGAAATTCAAATCCTGTAATAATCTATTATTAAAATGCCAAAAAGATCTGGGTTTTCCGTTGGAAGATAAGATCAGCTCCATCAAAACTAAATGATGGTCTGTGAAAGCCACAGGGATGATCTGACAGTTTGTAACCCTAGCAGAAAAGGCCTTGGGTAAATAAAACCTGTCCACTCTGGCTGCACTAACTCTACCATCTGATATTTTAACCCATGTGTATTGCTTGCATGTAGGATGCATCATCCTCCACACATCCACTAAATCACTTTTCTTTAGAACATGAGACAATACAGAGGAAGACTGAAAATGTGGCTCAACTCCAGTCCTATCCAAAGTAAAGTCAGTGCAACAGTTCCAGTCTCCACCCAAAACAATAAACTCCCCTTGACCAATATCACTTATTCTCTCTTCCAATACTTTAAAGATCTCTTCACGCTCAGAGCCTTGGTTTGGTGCATACACATTAATAAAGCTAATCAGAAACTCATCTATTTCAGCTTTCACTAGAATAACTCTACCCTTCACTTCCTCTGTGCTGGATATTATTTTTATATTTAAAAGCGGGGAGAATAAAATAGCTACTCCTGCACTCAAATGTGTCCCATGGCTAAGGACATGCGGTCCCCCCCACCATAGACCCCAGTCAGTTTCATTTATGCTGTCACTGTGAGTTTCTTGTAGAAATACTACATCTAGCTTTTTCTGTTGAATAACTTCTGTTACTAAGGCTCTCTTTTGAGCGTCTCTGCCCCCATTCATATTTAATGAGGCTACCCTTAAACCCTGAATATGAGGAGAAGAGAGACAGGCCATTAAGAAAAAAGATAGAAAAAGACAGTAAGGAGGAAACACCCGGTGTTGTATGATCATCATTTACGACTCCTTTTTTTAGCCACGTTGGTCTTTTTGTTTAAAGCTTTCCTCAGTGTAGTGATGTGTTTCTTGAGGCGATACCGTTTTTTTTTCATCAAGTAAGTCTAGCCCAACAACCTTCTGAATTGTCGTGGCTGACTTAACAAACTTTTCAACATCAGGGAAATAATTATTTACATTTACTGATTTCCCAAAAGTTTCATCCAGAAACTCCTGGATCTGTTCAAAAGAGTAGAGATCCTCACTCTGAGAAACACTGTCAGCTACGGAGACACTATCTGATTCAGAGTCAGACTCCATGTCTACTCCATCATAACCAGCTGATTTCCCCCCCTGCTCTGCCTCACTGTCCAGTTTTTGTGACAGCTGAGCCTGTTTCCCAGAGACCCCCTGCAGCTCCCGCTCTGAGCACTCCATCACATCCTCTCTGCATCCAGCCCTGACCTGAGCCTCATCCTCCACAACTGCTTTCATATTAATCCCCGCAAACAACGGCCTAACACCCACAGAAACTGCGGCTTTAACTGCCGTCATGGGACCAAACACAAACCCGCCTGGCACCACTGCTGCGGGTAACACAGGCACGGGCACTGGGCACAGTGCGGGTACAGCGGGTGCAGCCGGTGCAGCGGATGCAGGTGCAGCAGGAGCGGGCATGGCAGCTCCCGGTGCTGCAGCCGCGTGCACGGCTGCACCGGGCGCGGGCACGGCGGCCCCGGCGGCTGCAGACACGAGCACGTCTGCCCCGGAAACAGGGGCTGTAGCTCCGGTAGCTCCGGCAACTCCCCGCACGGGCCGAGCAATCCCGCTGGTTCCCTCTCCACTCTCATTCACAATATTTCCTTCCAAAAGAAGTGCTGCTATCAGTCTCTGTGGACAAGCGATCCTCTTGTGCCCCACATCACCACACCCAAAACACTTGACACTGCCAGCACTCGCATACACCATATAAAAACCCTCCTCATATTTAATACGGAAAGACACATCCAGTGTTTGTGATGTGCAGTCCAGAAACATGAACACCTGTCTCCGCAGAGACTGGACGTGCTTCAGCTTAGTGTCTTTACAGCCCAGACTCACCGTGCGGAAACCACTCGCCATTCTCCCGTAGCGTTTGAGCTCTTTCTCCAGCGTTTCATTAGGAATAAATGGAGGGACTCCCGATATGGTAATCCGGGTAGAAGGCACTGCCAGCGGGGACACCTGTATAAACTCATCATTTATGTTTAAGCCACTTTCAATTAACTGGCTGACCAACTCCTGCTTCTTTACAAAAACCACCACAGCTTTATTCATGCGGGATGCGTAGGAGATGTTTCCGTGTCCCACCTGCTCCCCCACCGCCAGCAGCACACTCTCCACCGTGCCGTTCTCCTGAGGGATCACCCTCACCCCGTGTCGCAGGGACGGTATCTCACAGGAAGCCATCCCTGCAGAGAAACACGCTTCTCTCACGGAAGAAACACTAAACCACACTCACAACAAACAAGACCAATAAACAATCATACAATAAACAAAGTAGAGGAAGAAAAAAGAGAAAACCTTTACGAAAAGTTACCATCAAACCTCACCACCAATAACTTGTATATAGACTTGTACTGCACTATTCCACATCATCACTTTATTTTATAACTATTTTTCTTTTTGTATTGCTCTTGCTCTTATTGTTATTATGTTGCATTGTTGGAGAAGCTTGTGACATAAGATTTTCAACTACATAATTACTCTGTAGCTATGTCAGATTGACAATAAAGAACCTTGAACCTTGAACCTTGACTGCTGTCAGTTGGAGTGATGACATCATCGTGTTCCATAACACAGGTGTTGATAGTTGAGCTAACGAGCTCTGAAGAGATCAAAGGTTTGCATTGTTCTGAATGAGAGATAAACCTCTTACATGTGAACGTTTTGTGGAAGAACGATAACAGATATCTGTGAAATTTCAAAACGTGAAGCATGTCAAGGAAGTTGAGTATCTGAAGTGTAATTTTTGTGTACTTTCGGGTTAATAATTTGGCCTTTTTGGCAGTTTAACTAAAGGTGTGCGGCTGCTGCTGTGAGGAAATATCAGCCTGAAATTACAATGGGTTTTAATGGAGACATGTTGAACGTTTTTGTCACTTCATGCCCTCAAGAGGCATTTTGTTGAATTATTTTTGCTTAATTATTTGTCATTTTTCAAGCTACGAGATGTATTCCTACGTTTGTCATGAAAGATTATGTCTCAGGAATGTAGGGTTTGGGAATTATGGCAGTTTTAAAAAAATATATGAAGGCAAATTTCAAGATTTGCTCCACTCTAGCTGTGACATCACGCACTCTAGTTAATGTTAAAATCTGAAGAAAGCCTCTTTACCAAGGTCTGAACAATGTTTAATATCTCTATAAGTAAGAATCAGATTTAAAAGTTGTGTTACACGAATAATATCAGAAAGATGTGTAACATTTTAAAGTTGGAATGAGGTTTCTGAGTGAAAGTATGAATGAACAGTTAGCAGTTGAAGTCGCATGAAGATTTGTTGAAGTCTGAAGAATGTCTCCATTGACTTCAATGGTTAAAAATGTGATGAATTATGGGATGTATCTCTGGAATTATGAAAGTTATGAATGAGAAAAGTAATAGCCTGCGATTCCCGACCGAGCTGAACGTTTTGATGTTTGTACGGAGTTTCTGCGATGTTGAATGTGGGAGGAGAAGAGGGCCAAAATAAGTCGGCGGAATAATAATAATAAACTTTTTGTCCGTAGCATAACATATAGTTGGAATGCTGTATCAGCATTCCCACTAAATAACGAACCATCTTCTAAACAGCAACAATACTGGACATTGGTGTGATAATTATGATTACAATTACAATCTCTCATATCTAAGTATATGAGGTTTAATGCCAACTACCTGTCATTTAACCAATTTGGTCCTAAGGACATATTTCACCAACCAAAAAGCATTAAAGCAAACATACCCTTACATTGGGGGTTAGCAGGCAAGCTGTCAGGCAATTTTAATAGAAAATGTAGGTGATTTGATATGACACAAAGACGCTTATATGCTGCCTGCTTGTGATAGACAGTAGTGAGTATATTGCAAGGTAAGCAAAACTAAAAGCGCAAGATATGAAAATGACTTTGTGAGCTTCATCTCAGAACAACTCTTTAAATGAAGGAGAAGTTGGTCCTTTACTCGCTACTAGTTCCTCAACATCTACGTTTATTTCAACTGTGATGAAATGTTGCATGTTTTGTACTTTCAGACAGAATAATTGCTACATCAGCTGGCAAGGAGAAGCAGCAGGAGGTCTCAGCAGCAGTGAGAGACAATGGACAGACACCTGCTGACTTCAGCAGTATCTACAGCAAAGGTGAGAGAAAAAGCCGTTTTTGGACCGCCTGATAGTCAAGACCAGGGGCTTCGGTCACTGATGGTCAGCATGTCCAGGGCTCTGTGAGGGGTATACAAATTCATCTTTACAAACCCAAATCAATCAATCCATCAATCAATCTGTGTGTTTCCATTTTGTTTGTGATTGTGCGCATGTGAAAGGTTGGTCCCTGCAAGTGATGATCAGAGTTGTGTCTCCAGTGAGATTAAAAACCAGTGTGTGTGTGTGTTTGGTGCACAGATCTGCTCCCAGCTGCAGGAGGCGAGGAGATGACCAGAGGGTTCCTGCAGGAGCTGGTTCACATCCTGTTGACCTACATCAGCAAGTCCAGTCAGAGGAGCTCCAAGGTGCTCACCGGCTTCAAACAGCAATATGTTGTTCAGTGGGGTTACTGTAGAATCCTGAACAGTATCTTAACCCTTTGTACTCTGACGTTCAAACAGAACCATTCTATTGGCTGGAAAGGGAAAATAAACAAATGGGTGCAGATGCATAGTGTGGGGGAAACTTCTGTGTAGCAATGCAGTGGGAGTCACCGACTCAGGAAGGAGACACGGTGAGAGCTGGAGCTTTTGATGTCAAACACTGATGGGTTTATTCAGAGTATTCGGCCGGAGGATTCACATCACAAATCACGAGTCAGAGGTTCTGACTTCACGGTAGAGTTGCCACGTCAATTCTGAAGAGCCTCTCTCTATGCTAGACCTAAAAGGTCTGGTTCACAGAGAGTAATCAACATCTCTGAGAGAGTAGACTAAACAGCTGGGAACACTGAACCACCTGCGTCCGACACTCATGGCCTCAAAGATTTCACATCTTAGAGTCCACAAACACCGATAAAGAAGTGCCTCAGTGTTCTCACAACAATTACCCTTCGTGCCAGACAAGTTGACCGGTCACAAACTGGTGACAACAACACATATGGCACCAAGGCCTTTCCTTAAAGGAGATAACAGATGTCAGAGTAGATCATAAAACGTCACAGAGCAAAAGGTTAGATATCTAGAAGAATTATTCCTTAACAGTTCCTCTCTTTTTATCATTTTTGATCAACTTAAAACATTAGTCTAAGAATAATTTTGGTCAATACTTAAATCAATAGGCGTCTTCAGATTCGAGTGTGGTCTCACCTTACATTCAATTACATCACGAAGTAGAGTAAGATTGAAACATTCAATCACAATGATTGATACAGCCAATCATAATAGGAAAAATTATCTCTCATCAGTGTTTGGAGCATCTTTTGTCAATACGCACAATAATGAACACACATAAAACACAGATACATAATAGCAAAATATTTGTTTTAAACTAATATCTTTTATCATTTAAACCATTAGTTAATGTCATTTATCAAACTATAAAATCAAAACCAGCTTGCAGCTTAAAGATTTGCTTTAAGGCAATCACTAGTCAAAAGCATTTAAAACTTAGGATCATAAGAGATCCAGCTAAGGTATAAAATTCACAGTGGTGATTTGATCAATCTGTAATCTGCAAAGTTGCAGTGTCCTCAATTTTAGGATTACTTTACGCTTTAGCCAAGAGTAAGGCACTTAGTCTTAGTAAAATCAATACATTCATTTTAGTCAAGTACATTGTTCAAAATCTGAAAAGGAAAAGTTAGGCAAATATTCAAAGACTTTTGTAAAAACCTGGAAAGGAAAGATTAAACATTCTTAAAACTTTAATTCATACATTTGTAAATGCTACAACTGATCTGTACCAAATTAAGTCTATCAATTATTCTTATTAGCCATACTTACCTGAACATCTACTTATGGTACTTGGAAAGGGTTCTTCTGTGTTTATCTAATGTTGAATATAGAATATCAATTTCTTTAAATTATACTTCTCTAATTTGAGGATCAAATATGCTACATAATTGTTATATGAATTATAAATATTTGTTTTGGGCCAAAACTGAAATGAATCCAGTACTTGAAACATCATGTTAGGTCTGTCTGTGCATGGGTAATACATTACAGAGTAGTGTTGTTAAGCCTGAGTGCTGGATGATTAAGGATATTAACATTATCTGTTATAATATTAGAAATATCTTATTATTCAATACCTTATAATCTGAAAATATTTATTTATTAATTTTGTTTAGTGTGAAAGTGTAATCTGATCTGACTAAATATATTTATCACCACTATTTAACACATGTCTGGTCATTGGAAATATAAAAAACAATCATTAATTGTACATCTTTAAACATCTGGACATTCAATTCAAAGTTCATCTCTGTACGAGAGCTGGAAGAACATGTCTGTCAGTCTTTCTGACTCGTTCTCCTCCCTTTATGACACCGAGTGTCTGGTGTGTAAAGGCATCCTGATACTGTAGATTAGCACTGAGTTGCTGATTGGCTCAAACTCTTCTTCATCAGAGCGCCATATTTCAACCCCCCAATTGCTCTGCTTTTGTGTGGCTCATTCAGTGAGCACTGTAGTTGATCCCCCAATGAGACGGAGGCTCATCTGCCTGTATTCCTTCTGCTATCTGCTTGAGAGCAGTGCAACTGCGTATTCCTGATGCATCCAGGTGTGTCCCCCGTGATGGGAGAGGTTAGGAAGACATCAAACTCCTCCAAGAAACATGGAACCTTGTATTATAGAAACCTCTGAAGCCCTCGCTCGTCCTGCAGGGTTGTCTGCTAGAGCCCACCGAGCAGAAAGATGAAGAGAAGCATCCCCCTCTTATCAGAAAGGTGAAGAGAAGCATCCCCTCTTATCAGAAAGGTGAAGAGAAGCATCCCATCTTATCAGAAAGGTGAAGAGAAGCATCCCATCTTATCAGAAAGGTGAAGAGAAGCATCCCATCTTATCAGAAAGGTGAAGAGAAGAACCCCATCTTATCAGAAAGGTGAAGAGAAGCATCCCATCTTATCAGAAAGGTGAAGAGAAGAACCCCATCTTATCAGAAAGGTGAAGAGAAGAACCCCATCTTATCAGAAAGGTGAAGAGAAGCATCCCATCTTATCAGAAAGGTGAAGAGAAGCATCCCATCTTATCAGAAAGGTGAAGCGAAGCATCCCCTCTTAGCAGAAAGGTGAAGAGAAGCATCCCATCTTATCAGAAAGGTGAAGAGAAGCATCCCCCTCTTATCAGAAAGGTGAAGAGAAGCATCCCCTCTTATCAGAAAGGTGAAGAGAAGCATCCCATCTTATCAGAAAGGTGAAGAGAAGCATCCCATCTTATCAGAAAGGTGAAGAGAAGCATCCCATCTTATCAGAAAGGTGAAGAGAAGAACCCCATCTTATCAGAAAGGTGAAGAGAAGCATCCCATCTTATCAGAAAGGTGAAGAGAAGCATCCCATCTTATCAGAAAGGTGAAGAGAAGAACCCCATCTTATCAGAAAGGTGAAGAGAAGAACCCCATCTTATCAGAAAGGTGAAGAGAAGCATCCCATCTTATCAGAAAGGTGAAGAGAAGCATCCCATCTTATCAGAAAGGTGAAGAGAAGCATCCCCTCTTAGCAGAAAGGTGAAGAGAAGCATCCCATCTTATCAGAAAGGTGAAGAGAAGCATTCCCTCTTATCAGAAAGGTGAAGAGAAGCATCCCATCTTATCAGAAAGGTGAAGAGAAGCATCCCATCTTATCAGAAAGGTGAAGAGAAGCATTCCCTCTTAGCAGAAAGGTGAAGAGAAGCATCCCATCTTATCAGAAAGGTGAAGAGAAGCATCCCCTCTTATCAGAAAGGTGAAGAGAAGAATCCTCTCTCAGCAGAAAGGTGAAGAGAAGCATCCCATCTTATCAGAAAGGTGAAGAGAAGCATTCCCTCTTAGCAGAAAGGTGAAGAGAAGCATCCCATCTTATCAGAAAGGTGAAGAGAAGCATCCCCTCTTATCAGAAAGGTGAAGAGAAGAATCCTCTCTCAGCAGAAAGGTGAAGAGAAGCATCCCATCTTATCAGAAAGGTGAAGAGAAGAACCCCATCTTATCAGAAAGGTGAAGAGAAGCATCCCATCTCGAACGACCTCGTGCTTCCTTGCACGTGGCTGGGGGTGCTCTCTGCACCCGGAGAGTGTGACCCTCTCTCTCTGACCCTTGGCCTTGAGAGCTGTCCTAGTTATTGGGTTACCACCTGATAGGGATGTTTTTCTGAGTGAAGACAACTCAAAGTAATGGATTAGCACATTATCATTTAATTACAAAAATAGGCCCCTCAGAATGATTTGGGAGCCTTCCTGACACATGCACATTATCATTTTGAAGGTTTGTGTTAGTCATTGAACATGCAAGAATCATATACTCATCAGTCCATAGCAGAGACATGTTATTGTAAGTTAAAGGTGAGCTAGTCCCTGTGGACATAACCCCTTCCCAATGATTCTAAATGTTATATGAATTCACCATTTACCTTTTGATAAAATATTAGTTTATCAGAAATATTTTGTCTCTTCCATAAAACATAGGTTTGAGAAATAAATTACCCAATATAAAATCAATTACTCAATATAATTGACTCTTCCCTCCCTTTTCTTACATATGGTACATATGAAATAACAACTTAGGAGTCTATTTAAGCATGGTGTAGTTTATAATCTATTAATCGAGAAGACTCAGTATCACCTGTGTGCAGCTTACAAAAAACCATTGTGAGAAACATATATTATGCAGGAAATTGATACATTTGTTGAAAAACAAAGCATATCTGATTTGGGAGGAAAAGTTTCATCCCTTTAACATCTGAGTTATTACTGAAAGCATAGCATGAATGATATTGGGTGTCTGAGGGTGTCATTACTGAGAAATGTCAAACAACATCAAAACCTTACATTTGAAAACAGGTTTGCATTCCTCCACTTAAGGTGACGTTATCATTGGAAACAATAAAAGCTAATTGTTTTGATGTAGAATCTATACATTGAATCGTTAGAGCAGAACAGAATGGTTGTATTGTAGCCTGAGTTTTGTGCAGCCTTTAGTTTTACTAGGTGGAAACATTGTCTATATAATGTGAATACATGTAGAACTAGACATTAAGAGGCCCCTGACATTAGGCCTATTTGAAACAATAGTAGGGGCTTTTACCAGCTCGCCCACTTACAGGCATCCTCTGCATAGCAGTATGAATGGCCTTAAAAACAACCCACTCTGCGGTAACGAGAGTCATGTATCTGAACCAAATGCCCTAAGTGAAGCCGTTAGTCTCATCTGACTGACCCAAGGGTTGGTGCTGGTGTGACAGGGAGGCTTCCAAGTGTTCATAGCAGATGTCATGCTTTCAGTTCATGGCTCAGTGGGGGGAGCAGACCCATGTGAGACAGTATCAACGGCTGTAATGTTCAGTTTGAGGAGTGTCATTCTCTCTGGGAGCAGGAAATGGTGTCCATTCAGACCAGACCATTAATGTCATGTAGAGCAGCCATAGCATCTCTGTGACTGCACTCAGCCGGACTGCAGCAGGGCAGAACTGGGTGACTTTTAGTGAAGCCGTCCAAGGCCATAGACAAAATGGAACCACGTACTAACAAAAGGGACACAAGGTCATCAATGTCTCTCTTTACCTTTGGCCTAATTGTAAAACAAATTAGTGGAAGAAATGTGGAACACTAATCCATCATCATGTGAAATTTAGAGTTAATTTAAATAATTACTTATGGGTTGAAGTCAAATTAACATTAACATTAGAACTAAAGTCAGTCAAAATTGGACGTGCACGGATCAGAATCTAATCAATACATCATTTTCCCAGCTCTGTAATGAAAAGGATATCAAGATTAGGTACATCACAGGAGTGTTAAAACATCCAAACATGCACACGTATCTTATTCTAGTAGAGATTAGAGGACAGGTCTAATGTTGTGAACAAAATGATCAAGTCAAGTTATTTTATTTATTTTATCTTATGTACCACATTTAATTTAATAATTCATCTTAAATTACTAATAACTCTAAAGAAGGCAACAATTTACAATGTGGATAAGGTGAATACTTATCCAAAGTGTGTGTGTGTGTGTGTGTGTGTGTGTGTGTGTGTGTGTGTGTGTGTGTGTGTGTGTGTGTGTGTGTGTGTGTGTGTGTGTGTGTGTGTGTGTGTGTGTGTGTGTGTGTGTGTGTGTGTGTGTGTGTGTGTGTGTGTGTGTGTGTGTGTGTGTGTGTGTGTGTGTGTGTGTGTGTGTGTGTGTGTGAACAGCTTGTCTGCCCAAGGTTAAAACATTTGGGACAGCAGTGAGAATGTTATGAGAAACAATTTGTTGCTTAGACTGAACTCGAAAGAAGCTAGACTGGAACATTTTAAATAAATCAAAACACTTGCACCTTAATTAAATACATTTGACATTTAGCTTGAGCTGGGTTCAATACTTTCTTGATGGTATTTAAATTGGGCTCAAGTAGAACCTTTACATGGATTTGGTTTGCAACACAAAGTGATACCGATCTCTGTCTATTATGATTTGAAAGTCTCATGATTTAAAGTGTAGGCCTGTGAAGGAGAGGCCCTTGGAAAACAACATCTACTTTTTTTTTTTAACTGTAATTACTTATTGTAAAGAGATTGCAACATTATACTTTTTAAAGAATTGCTCAATTCATTTAACACATTTATTATGCACACTGTAATGAAAACGTCAACAAATATATTGATCCTGGCTTAACCAGCGACCCTTACTCTTTTGTTCATAAGCTCGGTTTCAGAAAACTTGTCAGTAGTTTAACAACTATTAGAATTGTAGTAATGTCTATGGAGACCAATTGGTTGATACGAGAAATCATTTGAAGCAGTTTAATAAAGAATGTTAAACTATATTTAAAACTGTAATTAAAACTTCAACTTATATTAATTATCTGATTCCAGTGGCCAGTTGGAACAGATAATCAACAAAGTTTCCATTTTGCAGCAACAGCGCAAAAGGTTTCAACAATAATTTGTATTATGTCTGAGTCTAGTTCTGTCTTATCAGCTTTGTTTCGGAATGTGTTCAATACATTACGTTTTTTTCATTATTACCATACAATACATAGATTTAAGAATAAATGAAACAAATAATACAACATTGACCTAAAACAGCAGACAGATTTTGCAACCCTGACCTCAGGCAGGTTTTTACGACCAGCAGTGATGCCTCTGAGGGTCTCGGGGTGCAGGACGGGGCATAGGGTTTATAAAAGGTCACAAACATATCTTAACATAATAACAGCAATACAATTTAAAATGTATTCTTAAAGTAATATAATCTTATTTTCTTCTTACACCTACAGCGCACACCCTGAACAGTGTGCTTCGTGTTTACATTTTCCTCTGCACACTCAGATGCAGGACATAAAAACACTCTTTTGCTATTTATTTTCATTTTGCAGCACATCTATACTACCAGAATTTTCCTTTACATCTATATATTATTTATTTTTCTCAAGTCATTTACTTTTGGTGAGTTAACTAAAGCTTAGTTTATTTTACCCTGGCTGTGGACTGATTAATTATTAGTTGTTACAAAACATACACAAGACGGCGGTTAGACAAACCAATATAGACCCCCGATACAAACAATCAGACAAACAAACATGAACTCGTAATAAACACCAGCGTGACAGCAAAGTTCATCCAGCTCAATTTAGTCCGAATTAAAGAGGTTTCAGAGGGGGTAGGGAATTATCTCTCAGTGGGGCGCCTTGACTTGTGCGTCCACCCTTGTATACAAGTCCTAGATCGGTGCCTGAAGACCGTCCAAGAGCGATAACTAGCTTATCCTCTTGCGACCCCACTACTCTATTCTAGTGGCGCTATGCCCCCCCGATCAGGAGCGCATAGACTTTTTCCGCTACCCTTTCTATCCAAAACTGCACAGTTAACTGTAGTCCTACACGACCAGCCTATACACATGCCATCGTGTTCATCACAACGATGAAACACAGTTTTGTTCTACACTTGCATGCCACTGCCCACCCGTGATCAATTAGCCTATAATTTTATGTATGCACCCCGGACCGGCACCAGTTCCTCCAGCAATGTAGGGAGCTGTGGCGCATCAGGTAATGCACGCACCTCGCACTTGCCAGCACGTCGAAAACGGCCACAAGCCACGAGAGTGCTTTTAAACCATCTCGTTTTTAATAGAGACGGCGGTGGTGTGAGTTAAAGCTATAGACAAAAGCTGTGACTTTCTCCCTCTTAGTGCACTTCACCAGCCACGCAGATACGGGGAGGTATTTTACAGACACCCCCCGGAGCCGCAGCTGGAGCCGTGTTTTTTTTAGAGGCGATAGGGGTAATATCTCTGGCTGCTTATGTTAACTGCTAGTGTTGGCCGCTGAAACCCCCAGAAACTCGGCGATTTGTTCACTACAAATCTCTATTTTGCTTTCACACAGAAGTTCCTCTTTACTGATGCCCTCATTAAGGTCTCTTTAAACACATCTGTGTATGCTTGTACACACAGAGGAAATCAGCCAGGACAGAGTCCCCAGACACTGATCCCCTGGGGTTACTAGCCCCAAATGTTCATTAACCAAAACGAAACACAGCCGCTCAGCTTCACAGATAATTTTAGGATACCGTCAATCACAGATTCTGGTAAGGCAATGTCCAAATATAGATTTGAAATTACACTTACCAGTTCTGAAGATTTGTTGGTATCCTGCCGACAACGCCAATTTGTGGGGGAAACTTCTGTGTAGCAATGCAGTGGGAGTCACCGACTCAGGAAGGAGACACGGTGAGAGCTGGAGCTTTTGATGTCAAACACTGATGGGTTTATTCAGAGTATTCGGCCGGAGGATTCACATCACAAGTCAAAGAGTCAGAGGTTCTGACTTCACGGTAGAGTTGCCACGTCAATTCTGAAGAGCCTCTCTCTATGCTAGACCGGTTCACAGAGAGTAATCAACATCTCTGAAGGAGTAGACTAAACAGCTGGGAACACTGAACCACCTGCGTCCGACACTCATGGCCTCAAAGATTTCACATCTTAGAGTCCACAAACACCGATAAAGAAGTGCCTCAGTGTTCTCACAACAATTACCATTCGTGCCAGACAAGTTGACCGGTCACAAACTGTTGACAACAACACATATGGCACCAATGCCTTTCCTTAAAGGAGATAACAGACGTCAGAGTAGATCATAAAACGTCACAGAGCAAAAGGTTAGATATCTAGAAGAATTATTCCTTAACACATAGTAATGGTGTTAAGGGAATTTAATGATTAGAAAACACTTTCCTATGGTTTCAGTAAACACTGCTGATACACATGGAAATTAAATAAAGATTTAAAAACCTATTAATGTGTCATACCCACTTAACGGGAAGAAACTCAGCTATCAGACAATATTAACCATTTTTAGCAAAACGAAACATAAGGGTAATAACAAAGGCTCTGAATTAGCCCTGAGCGAAAAAATGCTAACACACTTAGCACAGAACTCACGTTAAAATACCCTTATTACTTATCGTATCTGCACAAACAAGATATTGATTAGCAAGCTGAGATTCCACAGATTCGACAGGTATTGGTATCATTACTGACCGATCCGAACTCGCGACATGAGAAGCTAACAAAGACATCACACCACGTAGCATTAGGTAGCCAACACGGCAATATGTCTTACCTTTGTTGTTTTCTGATCAAAGGTTGTCTTCATTGGCATTAAAACGATAAAAAAACGCTGTTGAAGGTTAATCCATAGGTTAATCCAATGTGTCTGTGTCACTTTGAAATGATTTCTGATAATCCATCAGCAATAAATCTAGTTTTCAGTTTTCAGATTTCAGAGCGTAAGATAGGTTTCGCTTTGGGCAAACTGCGTGCGCATAGCTCTCATTTCTCAATGGTAACGTGTGTGTGTGTATGTGGAAATCCCCCTTCGATTCTATTGGCTCTAACGGTTCATAAGAGATGTCAATCATCAAAATCGACCAATGGGTTACAGAGAAACGGCAAATAAACCCATTTCCACCCAAATTACCCCAGAGGTGGTTTTTTTTTTGCTAAACCTCTCTAAAAAGGTCAAATGTCACTTGTTTTGCATCAATCTTGATACAGGGTACTTATTATATGTTATAGTTTGGATTCCTAAAGCTTTTAGTCTACTATCCCATCATTCAAGGGTGGTTTTCACTATAACTAATGGTTTATTTTTGGACGGACACTATAATTTAAATTTTTTTACTATGTTCAATCGTTCAATCTGAATTTACTTTAAAGTGGACCTATCATGCTATATTTAAATGATGTATTGTAGGGCCATACCTATATAAGGTATATTTATACGTTTCTGTTTTCAAAATACCAAACAGATCATGATTTTAAGCCATGCCTCATTTCGCTCTATTTGTTGTTCTCCAGCACTGTTTTTGCAGGGGGCTGATTCTGTGAGCTGCAGCTGACCACGCCCCCCTGCAGGAGAGGGGAGCGCGCTCTGAACAGCTGCTGGGCTGTCAGAAGAGGGGGAGAAAAATAGATCTCCGTCTTCCGTGTTTTATTATAGCCTATTATTATATAGAGTCGTTATTAATTTGTTTTAAAGCAAAGAACAAAGAAGACCTTTGACCGGCACTTTTCAAATTTTGTCCGGAAGATTTAAACTTCAACGGACATCTTGACCGGCGAAAGAAACTGAAACTGAAACTCTGCCGCACGATCCCCTCGTTCCTTGGAAGAGGCGGAGAGGTGGGTGTTTGTCATCTGCTGGTGGACTAACCGGAGAGAATTACAGTGCTTGCCTCGACGGGGAGGGATTGCATTGAATTAAAGCAGCGGGAGCAAACGTTTGCCTCGGGGAGGGAGAAAAAAAGCCACAGCGGAGAATAAACAGAAGGGTAACCATGGTAACTATGCGCGGGAAGTCTTCTTGGCTGCTTTTGTGGCAGACGACAGCGCCACTTACAGGCCTGGCATATGTACTACAGCATCTCCAGCGCTTTCGAGCGGCAATGGCCGGCCGTGGCCCAACCCCACATTCCCCTGATAGGTGGAGAGTTGGCCCAATAGCCGTAGCGCCACCGTCCTGACGTCAGGACAGTGTTCAAATCTGGATCAGTTTTTATCAGATCCGTTGCAGCCCCTTTTTTAGAGATTTGGGTATGGAGGAAAATAGAGAGGGTTGTGTTTTCTGACACTTGGTGAGTTCCCTGGAACACCGGGGACACATATTCATGTATAAAAGACGTACAAAAGTGCATTTTGCATGATAGGTCCCCTTTAAAATAAAAAAAATCTATATTGATTCTGACTTTTCTACATACAACTCACAGGTTTATCATTGCTTTGAGAAAAAAGATTATTAATTTACCCCTTTTAGAAGGGAAGTTATTGTCATTTGTTCTGGGAATGTCATTTTCGAGACTGAGACCTGAACAACAGGCTTGGGGCTTAACAGGTTAAGACATTGCACATGTGTATTCCATGTTGTCCAAAAAGTGTATTTTCTTTAACAGAGTTGGATATGAAAATCCAAAGCATAATAGTGACATATTTTGGATATGGGCCTGAATAGTCACGGAAATGTGGTTTCAATGTTTAAAAAAAAAGGTTTGTTAAATGTTTATTCAAATTAATAAGCATGAGAAAATGGAAATTAAACAAATATTGCTCTTTGTGTTTTAGGTCCTGGACTTCCACCACCCTCACCAGCTGAGGGAGGGGCTGGACGGCTTCAGCCTGGAGCTGCCCGACCAACCAGAGAATCTGGAGCAGATCCTGGTGGACTGTAGAGACACTCTCAAGTATGGAGTCCGTACAGGTGTGTGTGTGTGTGTGTGTGTGTGTGTGTGTGTGTGTGTGTGTGTGTGTGTGTGTGTGTGTGTGTGTGTGTGTGTGTGTGTGTGTGTGTGTGTGTGTGTGTGTGTGTGTGTGTGGGTGTGTGTGTGTGTGTGTGTGTGTGTGTGTCAGTGTGGAGATGATGGGCCACCCGGAGCTGGCTTCAGAGTGTGACATCAACGCTCTGGAAGCTCTGCTGCCTCAGGAGTGTGTGTGTGTGTGTGTGTGTGTGTGTGTGTGTGTGTGTGTGTGTGTGTGTGTGTGTGTGTGTGTGTGTGTGTGTGTGTGTGTGTGTGTGTGTGTGTGTGTGTGTGTGTGTGTGTGTGTGTGTGTGTGTGTGTGTGTGTGTGTGTGTGTGTGTGTGTGTGTGTGTGTGTGTGTGTGTGTTTGAAAGGTTGGTTCCTCACAAGTATTGATCAGCTCTTGGTCCCCAATGCAAATAAAAGAGAGTATGTGTGTGCGCACATCATAACATCATACACATGAATATCGTACAAACAGATATGGAACAAATGTAATGTTTTCTTAACCTTGTTATAGTTTCATTTCGTTTTTTTTTTTAAACAGTCTGAATGAAACGGCAGCTCTCAGGTGATCATATATCATCAGCTGTGTGTTTACACACCTAATGGCCCATCAGCCACAGCTCTCTCCCCCCCCCCCGGATCTTTCTTCTCCAGCAGTTAAGTTAACTGTAGGTTACTCTGAGTGACAAGCTTACAGTTAGTGAAGTAACACTTTTTTTTTGTGAGTCACGACCTGGCTGTTTCATTCTAACATAACGCTCCAAATATTACTGTTTCCACTCAGACTTCAATACAGCTACACCATTGTTTGGTTTCCATGGTAACGCATCTCTTTAGTACAACTCTACCCTCTGCTCACTCCTTTCCTGTAAATTAAACTATACAGGTCCAGCCCACACATATGACAGCGCAGTTGCTCCATCATTCCATCTCTTCTTTTTTCCTGCTCAATACGCTCCTTGGCCCGGGACACACATATTTATTTAGATATGTTTTAAACAAGTTTAAATAAAATATGCATAGTAATTTAATAAATCCTTCCAACACACATTGTAAGAACAGTTCTGTTTCATATGAGTGTTGAGAGCTGTATCCATAAATCTCTTAATTTTGCCCTCAAAGTGCACCAGATTGATGCATTTAACTTCAATTTAAAGAAAAACATCTTCTGTTGTAACAACAATAACATTATAAATAGTAACATAGCTGAACATGGTATTGCACATTTAGCTTTCAGTGTTACTGACCTGAGATGTTTTTATTACATGAATTAAGGTGACTGAGGCTTTTTAACATAGACTTTTCAGTGTCCCATATTTTGCACAGAACTATCCCACATTAGGAAGTGCAGATTGTCTGAGACAACTTGGCACTAATGCGGCTTTCACACCAGCGCTTTTCCCTTTCTAGCTCCTAGCTAGAGCTTTTCTGGTTCAGCTCCGGTTTCCCTTTTGAGCTCCCGCTCTGTTCACACCGCCCAGCTGCCGCTGCTGCGTCATAACGTCACCGTTTACATCGCTGATTTTCTCCCCAACGGCGCTCACAACAACAACAACGGGGGGGGGGGACTGTGTCGGGTCGATGATCGTGTTGCTTTTAATCATACGAAGCCAGATTAAATTAAATAACGACTTCTCCAACCTTATACTTTTCTCCAGAGTGCCGTGGTTCATTGTTTATTAATGTGTTTCAGCTGCATTTAGCGACCGCTGCAGTGCTGGCTGCTCTTCCACGGGAGTTTATTCTCCCGTTAGCTCCGGGTTAGCTCACACGGCTCTAAAGTATTCACTGTCTGACTGTCACACAAGCAGCTGATACATATCCCCAGTTCCCCTTAAGTGAATGTGTGTCAGTCTGAATTGACGCTGTTTGGCATCACAACGCTGTTATGAAAGTTTCTCTGGTATAACATGGGTGATGTTAGCATAGCAGCCGAAGCTAAACTGACTACTTGCTAAGCCGTTTTCTACAGGCACATTTTACCGGCGTATTTTTCATTATGATTCTACTTGTGATAGTCGGACATGACAACCTGTGCAGCCCATGTATTGATTCCATCCGATAGCTGCTATAATAACAAACAAAACGTCTGCCTGCTCTCCACAATGATCAATAACAGCGAACGGATGGTCAAAGTAAGGTACAAATAAACAGAATCACACGAAGCCTGGTTAGTGTTGCCTGACTTTATAAAGTGTTTTTTTTTATAAGTGTGTGGTTGCCTTCTAGTCACTTTGCTCAGCGCTACTGCTTGTAGGCAGGCATGACGAGACTCTTCAGTCGACCCATGTTCAGGGGAGGTGGGTTTAGTTTCCTGCACGCCTCGACGTAAGCGACGCCGCGTCATAGCTCCGAAGCTCTTGCCTCTAGACCGACAATTTTTTGGAGCTGGAAGTGAACCGCATTCCGGAGTTATGACGCGGCGCCGCTGCGGTGTGAACAGAAAAAAACGGCGCTTTTCCAGCTCCAGCTCCGAGCCGGAGTGTGAAAAGGGCATAAGAGTACTGATATGTCTACCATTTCTTTTCCGAGTGTAATATCTGCATTTTCTCTTTTGAAAAACTAAGGCCCCGCTCACACGGGACCGTTTGCGTTTATGCACAGTATGCGTATTCAAAAAAGTCTTCCGTTCACATGCATTAGTTTCATTTAACGTGTCTGTTCAAACGAGGCCGCTGGAAACGCTGTAGTACATATTAGTGATGTGTCGGTCGCGAACGAGCCGGCTCAAAGAGCCGGCTCTTTTAAGTGAACGACGGGAGCCGGCTCGCGCCCGCGAACGAGCCGTTTTTTTTTGTTATTTTGTTGTTAAGTAATACAAGACAGAATGATATGATGATCTCCGCGCTACAGCTGCTCCGTGCATGCATGCAGTGACATGTAATATCCAAGGATTAGAGACTGTTGGATGCTGCTGTACTGAGCATTGCAATATATTTATTTTCACTATGTCATTTATTTATGATTATCCTTGGGCTCAGCAAAGATTTGATGTCAGCTGTTGCTGTCTTTTTTTCTATAGTTAATACTGAAATAGAGCCCTGCTGTTTAGTCAGGGCCTTTTCTTTAAATATAATTTTAAAATGTCGATACAGTAGCCCCTTTATTTAAATGTCTATGCTTAAGTTTTTATCTCAATCTCAATCTTTATTTATTTATATAGCACATTTAAAACAACCTTCAGTTGACCAAAGTGCTGTACAGGCAATACATATTAAATAACACAATGGGAGTACAATAATAAAACAATAATTAAAAACATGATAAAAAGCACAATAACTAGAAAAATATTTAAAAAAAACACATACAAATGTAAAAATGTAATGTTCAACTAGTATTAAAAGCCAGTGCAAAGAGGTGAGTTTTTAGCTGAGATTTAAAAAGTTCAATAGACTCAGCAGTCCGGATATGTACTGGGAGGCTGTTCCACAGTCTAGGAGCTGCAACACTGAAAGCCCTGTCACCTCGGGTTTTTTATAGGTGTTGCTATCTGCTTTGTGTAGCGTGGTTCAAGCAAGTCAGTGCATTCATTGGGTGGTATCAGAGAGATACAAGGGTCTGTAAATGCAATGAAAACTGGCCACAGCAAATAATTGATATTAAACATGTAATTTTTACTTTTGAATACTTCAGTACAAAGGATGTATTGAATAATTTAAGTGATATGTGTACACATATAAATCATGAGTCAAAACAGGGCTACATTTGATTGAATTATAAAAGGTATAATATGTAGTAAACTGAAGAGCCGTTTGGGAGCCGAAAGAGCCGGCTCTTCTTGGTGAGCCGAGCCAAATGATCCGGCTCACCAAGAAGAGCCGGAATTCCCATCACTAGTACATATGCTGGGACTGTAAGTGGCGCTGTAACTTCCGCCAAAATACACCAAAAGCCGCGAAGAAGAGCAACCGAGCAGCCCCGCTGCAATGTTGCCATGGCTACCCTTCTGTTTAAGCCCCGAAACTGAAACTGAAACTGAAAGAAACTGAAAGAAACCGAATCTGTGGATATTGCATCCCGACCAAGAAGGTCTCCGTGGAGAGGACGGCTCAGAAAGAGAGAGATATTCTCTACAAACACCGGGTGAGATCCTCCTTTGTCAATATAATGGATCAATGCATGAAATCTGACTCTGTTTATTTTGTTTAAGGAGTATATTGGGCGTTAACAATTCTGGTTTGCCTTTTATAATATTATTTAATTCAAGAACCCCTTGTGCGTTTAATTAACACAGCTATTTTTGATAGTTGCTGCAGGAGAGGTGGGGAGAGGCGGGGCTATCGTTATTTTTTCAGGAAATATTCGTATCGAGGTGATTACACGGACTCGGTTGACCCCCCAGAGCGTTTCGTTTGCAAATCTATCCACCTTGGGACCCGTTATTGTTTGTGGGGTCAGTTTCTATCGGCCTCGTGTAAATAATAGGGCTATACGCACGCGAAACTATGCAGATACAAGCAGTTTTCTCCTCGTGTAAACGGCGCCTAAGTCTTAGTTTGGCCAATCATTTTTAATCACACACGTCTCCCCATCCCATTCAAATTCAAATTATTGACTGGAAGGGCAGTGTTGCCTACATGTAAATGAATGGCATTGCCTATATGCATTTGAAAAGAAATAGTACCCCCCTCTGAGTGACTATCGGTTGACTTCACATCTTGTCACAAACCAAGGGACTTTACTTCCTGATTTTTGGAATACAAAATAATTTATCTGTGGACGTTTTACTGAACGAGCATACTGTACTGTGATCTGCATGCACTTATCAAACATTTAATTAAAGTAGTGAAAACAAATAGTGAGGGGGTCCAAAATCAGCCAACGTGCTTTGTTTTTAATGTTCATCGCTATAATAATAAGTACATTATTCAAAAGTTTACATTAACTTTGGATAATAACACTAAGAGTACTGATATGTCTACCATTTATTTTATGAGTGTAATATCTGCATTTTCTCTTTTGGTTTGATTAGGACACATCCTGGGGATTGTGTTTACAAACATTGACCATACCGTTCACCAGCCCCCACCCCCCTATGTGTGGAGGAAGCCTCCCCCCCCCCCCTCCTGTGATCTCCCAACCCCCAGTATGTAGGTTTGTGATTAGGGGACACATCCTGGGGATTGTGTTTACAAACGTTTACCATACCGTTCACCATCCCCCACCCCCCTATGTGGCCTACTGTATGTTGATTTTTGACTTTGTTTAGAGCAGTGAATTCTCTTCCTTTCTGCAGCAGAGAGCTAAGCGCTGTCAGACCGGACCTAACCCTAACCCTGAAAAGTATTATCATCTGAAATTAATCATTATGTTATTAGTATTAAATACATATAACTTGTATTTAGAAATACTCTGTAATTATTGATGCATAAATGTGTTCATTCATTCAATGTGGCATCTGCTATAATGGGGTTAATGTATGATATTACTTAATAATACAATACACTATATAATATATGATATGATAATTACATTTTAATTTGATTCATTTCTTATTTCATAGTTTCTCATTATTATTATTTTTATCGCTGATCTTATTTTTGATTTTATTAATCTGTGTGAATCTGTGCTGTCCTGTTTTTCACTCTAACCCTGTTGCTGTTTGAACTACTGAATTTCTCCACGGGGATTAATAAAGGTCCATCTTATCTTATCTTAATGTATAAGTTGATTTACTTTGATCTACTGTACTGTGTAAAAACACCACAACAATATTACAAAAAATATACTGCATAAAGCAAACTATTGTAAAGGTAAAAGTATGAGCATAAAAAATAAAGAAGTGTAAACATTTACATTATTATGATTATTTAATATATAAAGACTATATATTATTGAACTACAATTAAGATAATAAGATTAGATATACTTTATTTGATCTAAAATATTGATGTTTTTTCGTTATAGCAGCCTGTGAAAACCATAACAAATAAGTGATTAAATGCTACAGTATTCAGCAAACACAACTGCAGAGCTGCAACATTGCAAACAGACAAAGGCCCCGGCTCCACGGGAACGCATACGGCAAAACGCATAGGAGTAACGCAAACGCAAACGCCAAAAAGCTTCCGCCCACACGCAATATACACCGGATTGTGTCAAGCTACACGAGACAGCTCTGTTTACATCCAACCGCTGGAAAAGCTGCAGTACATATGCCGAGCCTGTACGTGGAGCTGTAACTTCCTCCATAAAAGCAGCAACTTCCTCCACAAAAGCAGCGAAGAAGAATGGTTGTCATGGCTGCACTTCTGTTTATTCTCCGCGGTGGGGGCCGAGGGATCCGGGCAGAGTTTTTTGCCGGTCAACGTGTGTTAAAGTTTAAATCTTCCGGACAAAATGATAAAAGTGCCGGTCAAAGGTCTTCTTTGTTATTTATTGAGCTTTAAAACAAATGAATAACGACGATATAATGATATATAATAATAAAATACACGGAGGCTGTCTCTTTTTCCTCTCTTCTGACAGCGCCAGTGTCGTCTCATGCAGCAGCTGATCCAGTAATGATGACTCGACAGTAAAAATAAACATATTTATAACTAGTTTAGGTAGTTTGAGAGGTAATTAAAATAGCTAAGGGTGATGATCTGACTTGAAGTGTGTGATGCAGCGGGAGGAGCTGCGTGTCTCCGTCCTGTCAGATTAGACTTCACTCGCGTTTATGTCCATATCGAGATAAAGATAAATAATCTGAATTCAGTGTGCAGTGTACTTTTGCGGGGGTGAGCAGCAGAGGTGGGGAGAGGCGGGGCTATTGCGTCGTCATTATCAGAAACGGATGACCGTATAGGCTACCACACGGCCCCGTTGGACCCCCCAGACCGCTCCGTTCCCAGATCTATCCACCTTTGGACCCGTTGTCGTTTGCAGGGTCCATTTCTACCGTTCCGTTACGGCGTCGTCTAGCTTAAAGGGCTATACGCAAGAGAAATATGCGGATTCAACCCGTTTTCGTTCCCGTGGAGCCTAGGCCTAAATTCTACAACACCAAGTTGTCTGTGTGTATTTGTGAATTAAGCGCCATCTCATGGTTAAATCCTGTAATTGAACAAATGGGGAAATTTGGCAACGCCCTCTAGCAATTTTGGCAACACCCCCAGCACTGGGATCCGCTGGGTTTTTGGTTGGGACACACCCATTGGAGTCCTATCTGGAGTGTTACATCTGTATCTTTAAACTCATCAGGAGGCACCCTAATGCTGTCTTTAGCTTAAAAACTCCCTCCTGGGACCATTTAGTTCTGCTGTCTGTGGGGTGTTCTGCGAGTATGGTTAATTTAAGAGTTACAGCCCTTTGATTGTTCATTAGATATTCTAGTACCATTTCATACTTTCACATGTCAAACACATGCTCTTTCATTTACACTTTACGCTTTAAACCATATGTATGTATTTTCTCATCTCTGTAAATTATAAATGGTGTGCTTATTATTTCTAATGTTAATGTTTTCTAAATTAATTGTAGACCTCCTAATTGTCCAGTGCAGCCTCAGCATCTTACTACTTGGCCTGTGCCAATCCAAAAAATAATAAAACTCCAACATCTTTACAGTAGGTGAACTAAATAACATATTTCAATAGCTCTGAATTTCTGATGAGCATCTGTGTTATTCTTAAATCAAATCCTTGAAATCCTATTTAAAATATAAATATAATAATGAACTACTCATGTTTCTGGTAAAGACACACACTAATGTTATGGATTCAAGAACAACTAAAATCATGATACTGTCAACGTGAATGATTTCCTTGGTGTGTCTGTCCTGTAAGGTACGTCATTCTCTGCTTGGATCGTGTGCAGAAATCCCATCATCCCGTCAGCGCTTAGATATTATCAAGCTGAAAAAATGAATACAGAATTCCAACATACTGTCATCAAATGTCTTTCTATTATTCATTTAAATTGCCCTTGTGAAACTAGTCTTGAATTCATTGCATAATGACCTAAAAATAAAGTCTATGGCTTTTACTTCTAATTATTTACCAGGCTAGAGACAGGATCCCAGCTAGAAATGTTTTGTTCTAAAAACATTCTGAGAATGTTACATTCATTGTTCTAGGAATGTTTTCAGCGGGAAGTTTTCTTTTGGTTCCCAGAACGTTCTTCTGAAAGGTAGGATAACGTTCTCTAAAAACATTCTTAAAATGTTTGGTGATAACCTTCCTAAAATGTTTTTGATAACATTGTTAGAACATTATGCCCTACTATTCTTAAAACGTTTTCAGCAGAAGCTTTTATTTTCGTTCCCAGAATGTTCTTCTGAAAGGTAGGATAACGTTCTTTAAAAACATTCTTAAAATGTTTGGTGATAACCTTCCTAAAATGTTTTTGATAACATTGTCAGAACATTATGCCCTACTATTCTTAAAACGTTTTCAGCAGAAGCTTTTATTTTGGTTCCCAGAATGTTCTTCTGAAAGGTAGGATAACGGTCTCTAAAAACATTCTTAAAATGTTGATAACATTGTTAGAACATTATGCCCTACTGTTCTTAAAACGTTTTCAGCTGCAACTTAGATTTTTTTATGTTGCCAGAATGTTTTTATTTTAGAGAAGGATAACATGCTTTATGTTTAAAACATTATGCAAATGTTCTGTGGTAACAATTTACTACAATATTTTTGTACATAACAAAACATAAAGACATAATATTCCTGTAATTGTTCAACTCAAAATTCCTGGGTAACTGGACTGACCACTGTAACGGGGGGTTACGTATTGTAACCCTAGTTATATAAACACAGGCGGAGCCCTCTACTGGACTCTATGGGTACTACTCTCTATCATGCTGTGCGTGCTTTCACCTACTGAATTTACGTAAACGTAGCCGGCCAATCGGGGCGAGCCTACCTGAATGCGCGCGCAGGCCCACAGTATATAAGGCGGCTACAGCCACCGCCCCACTATCCTATACACTCTTCAGCGAGCGGACTAGGAAAGACAGGGCCTCCAGGTAGAGGGCTCCGCCTGTGTTTATATAACTAGGGTTACAATACGTAACCCCCCGTTATATCTCTCACAGGCTCCGCCCTCTACTGGACTCTATGGGTACAGTGGGCGGAGCCCCGATGTATAAACGCCCTGTCGTCCAACAACATCGACCCCCCACACCGTCCCTGACCGGCTTTTGGCTAATATCCACTGCATCCCCACTTCCTCCCATCCGGTTGTAACCGTGGAGAAGTCGGGGCCGCAACTTGGATAAGGCACACTCACACACGCTTACCTCGTGTAGAGTGTGCATGGAAAAAAATTGTGCGGAGACTCCGTCTGGAGCCTACCGCGCACCATGTTCCCCAGGTCCCTCAGGAGCATGGGAAAACATAAGTGCACCACATCCCCCACACTCACACACGCTCCGTGTAGAGTGGGCATGGACAATAGTGAGGAAGGCTCTCCCAGCCTGCCCATGGGCAGGCGGGGAGAGTCCTCCAGCCCTGTATGGGGCTGATTGTACACCATGTCTCCCGAGTCCCTCAGGAGCATGGGAAAAACACAAGTGCTTTATGTCCAGGGGGGGGGGTCAGATACCTGCTGACCCACAGCCACCCCCCTCTCACCAGTCATGCGTTGCCCTGGCAAGCACAGACGACGAGAAGGAGCCAGACATGTCCAGGCGTAGACCAAGACACCGCTGTGCATATATCTTCTACACTCACGCCGCTGAATAAGGCTGTTGACACAGCCACAGCCCGTGTAGAATGTGCACGGACCCCAGTGGGGAGGGCTCTCCCCGCCCGTCCATAGGCATGTGTAATGCACCCGCATAGCCATCCTGCTAGGCGCTTCTTTGAGAGGGCTTTTCCAGCCACACCATCCCTAAAGCACACAAACAGTTGTTCAGTGCGCCTAATGGCAGCCGTGCGCTCTACATAGCATGCTAGCGCACGCACTGGGCAGAGGAGGTGCAATTTAGCCTCCCTGGCCCCAATATGGGGTGGAAGATTAAAGCCACCTAACTGAATAGCCCTTGATCTGAATGAACTTCTGATACTTTTAGGAGTAAAGGAGGGGTTCGGCCTGAGTGTCGCCCCGCTACGGTCACCCCGGATCAAAAGACAACTTGGGTGTACCGACAGAGCGGTCAGCTCGGACACTCTTTTAGCCGAAGTCAAGGCAAGTAGCAATGCTGTCTTCCATGACAGTGCTTCCAGGGAGGAAAGCTCCAGAGGCTCAAATGGTTCTGTGACCAGAGCCTCGAGCACCAACGGCAGGTCCCACTGTGGGGCGGAGGCGTGCACTACCGGGCGCTGCCTCCTGACCCCCTGCAAAAACCGCGTCATAAGCGGCTGACTGAAGGCTGACCTGCCTCCAAATCCCTCATGGCAGGACGAAATGGCTGCTGCATACACCTTAATTGTGGAATGAGCCAGCCCCCTGTCCACCAGTATCTGTAAGTAGGTAAGAATAGAGCCCAGCGTGCACGACAGAGGCTCTAGACTCCTTCCTTCACACCATCGCCGGAATCCCGCCCACTTTGGCCTGTAACAAGCTGTGGTGGATTCTGCTCTTGCTGCTTGGATAGTCTGAATAACGTTATCAGACAGCCCCACCTGTCTCAGCCTGTCCCTCTCAGGAGCCAAGCCTGGAGAGGTTGGCCCAGAGTGGGTAACGCCCCTATTGTACCTGCTTCCTGAGACAGCGCTCCCCAGACCTGAGGAATCGCCCAGGGCTGGCCCACCATCATCTGTGTTACCCCCGCGTTACCACGGCGCCAGGCGGCGATCTGGGGCCACCAGGATGATTGACAGCTGTTCCCGCCTCACCCTATCCAGGAGGGGGGGGGATAAGGTGCAGCGGTGGAAAGGCGTAAAGCAGCTTTCTTGGCCATGGCTCGTGTGCAAATGTGTCGACCCCCAAGGGCGGGTTGTCCCACCGAGCCAGGGAGAACCACAGGGCACAGTGGCTGTTGCGCCGATTGGCGAACAGGTCCACCTCTGCTCTACCGAACTGAGTCCAGACCTGCTTCACCACCTCCGGGTGAAGCCTCTACTCGTCTGGCAGGGGTCCGCCTCTTGACATGAGGTCGGCCCCCCTGTTCTCCCGTCCCGGGATGTGAAGAGCCCTTAGAGACAACACAATCTGTGAAACCCACAGCCACAGGTTCTCTGCTGTGGTCAACCAGGCTATTGAGCGGACTCCGCCCTGCCTGTTGATGTATGCCACTGTGGTGCGGTTGTCGCTCCTTACTAGCACCTGTTTGCCCTGTATTAAGGGTTTGCAGTGCTGTAGGACCAACATCACTGCTTGCAGCTCCAGGAGGTTGCTGTGCCGCCAGAGGCCAGCAACCACCCACAGCCCTTTCTAGACACGTCCCCCCCCCCATCCTGTCACTTTCTTTTTCTTTGAAGCGTCTGTGAAGACTGTGATATAGGAGGTTACCTGCCCCAGTGGAGCTCCCCTCCGCAGATTCTCTGGGGACCCCCAGAATCGGAGGTTGCTCTCTACTGAAGGGGGGATGGCCACCAGACGTCATTTGTGTCTTAAGATCTAAACGAAGGCCGGTAAACCACATCTGCATGCAACGTGCATGCAGCAGTCCGAGTGGCACTACGGAGTGAGCAGCCGTCATGAGACCCAAAGTCTGCATGATGATCAAAGCTGTCACCGTCGCCCCCTGACGCAGCCTGCAGACTGCCCGCAGCAGGGATGCCTGTCTGCTTTCTGTCAGGGTGACACGTAGTCTGCCTGCATCGAGCATCACCCCCAGATATTCTACCTGCTGGTGAGGTATGGGGGAGCTCTTCTTCCAATTGACCGCAACTTATTTTTCAACCCAACTTGGTTAGGTGTAGGATCAATTGGGCTGTGTGCAGTATTGCCCATTCCCTGGACCTGGCCATAACTATGAGGTCGTCCCTCATGCCATGGTCCCGCAGCGGTTGCAGCGTCGTGGCTGAACATGCGTGGGGATAGGGAGTAGCCGAACGGCAGTCTGTTGTACTCGTAGGCTACCCCCTGGAAGGCAAAACGTGAATACTTTCTGTGCTCTTGGAGCAATTTCGCCATGAAAGTAAGCGTTCTTCAGGTCGATGGTTGTGAACCAATCGCCTGGCTGCACCAGTAACTGTTTCATAGTTAACATATGGAACTTCTTGCATGCAATGTGCTGGTTCAGGCATTGAAGATCCAGAATGGGCCTGAATTCTCCTGTCTTCTTGGGAACCAGGAAGTACAGGGAATAATGCCCCTTCTCTCTGACTTGAGAGTGCACATGCTGAGAGGAAACCTCCTCCTGGGATGACAGATTTGCCTCTCTCATGCCTCTGAACGGAGGAGGGATGCTGCAAAACTGGAGTGAATAACCCAGTCTCAGTGTCCTGTCCATGCGCTCTGTTAATACACCACTGATTTTCCATTCCCCATAACATTGTGTTAGGGGATGTGCAATCAGCTGCGGCGCCGCAGCTATGAAGCTGTGGTACTCTCTGGTGGCCCACTCCGCCGTCAAACCCTCCATAAAAGGAAGTTTGACCCATGGGGGGCTGACACAGAAAGGGCCGTTTTTCTATAATGTAGTTTCCACTCAGAGAAAAAAACGGACGATTTTTAACTGAGGTCCCTGAACGCACCACGGCATGCTCCCGTGAGAGCGCGCGTTCCACCATAATGCTGTTTTCTCTTAGAGAGAAATAAGCATTAATCTGAGCTTCTTCTGTCCATGAACGCACCGCGGCCCGCTCTCGGGGGGGGGGGGGCGCGCGTCGTCATAATGCTGTCTCTTGAAACGGACATTATGGGGAAATGTGGAAAATGTGGAATGTGGAGAGAGATGACTCTTACTCTGGGATAAATGCAATCGTTTTTACTGAATGCATTTTACACACACATATCACTCTAGAACTAGAGTTACACTACGTAACCCACTGTTCTTCTGCGGAGGTCCCTGAACGCACCGCGGCCACTCTCACGGGGGGGGGGGGCCGCGCGCCGTCATAATGCCGTCTCCTTGAAACGGACATTATGGGGAAATGTGGAATGTGGAGAGAGATGACTCTTACTCTGGGATAAATGCCATCGTTTTTACTGAATGCATTTTACACACACATATCACTTTAGAACTAGAGTTACACTACGTAATGCACTGTCCTTCTGCGGAGGTCCCTGAACGCACCGCGGCCACTCTCACGGGGGCCGCGCCTCATAATGGGTGTCCAATTAACATCGTATGAAAACGGCCTTGCCGATCTCAACGAGACATTATGGGAAAATGTGGAATTGTGGAGAGATATGACTCTTACTCTGGGATAAATGCAATCGTTTTTACTAAATGCATTTTTCACACACACATCACTCTAGAACCAGGGTTACTATATACGTAACCCACCGTTCTTGCAACAGGGCCTCTTTTCGACTTTGGAGCCACAGCTAAGAAGCTGTAGTATTCTCTGGTGGCCTACTCCGCTGCCAAACCTTCCATAAAAGGGAGTTTTGGCACGGGGGCTGACACAGAAAAAGGGGCCGATTTTCTACTGAGGTTCTTGAACGCACCGCGGCAGCTCCCGTGGGGCCGCGGCTCTGTCAACTGCCATCTCTTTGAAATGGACATTATGGTGAAAAATGGAAATGTGGAGAGAGATGACTCTTACTCTGGGATAAATGCAATTGTTTTCACTGAATGCATTTCTCACACACACATCACTCTCTTGAACCCGCACAGTGCTTTGACAGCACTACGGTTTATTCCACTCACGTGCACGCGCCCACCTGCTGGCTCCTATACTGGAGTTTACAGAGGGGGCGGGGAGTGTGGGACAGTGTTCTTTCCGATCCAAAGAGCCCTTCCGTAAACACGGGGGCTCCCAGGAGATCAACACGGTCCTTTTTGAAAAGTGCCATGCGGCGTGATCCCTCACCGGGATACCACACGGCAGACAACGGCAGCGGCCACGATCAAGCTACAAATAATCGCTCTGATCTGGCGAGGTGGGGGCATCACCAGCAATGAGCGAGATGCCCAACACACCCGTGTTTATCTGCAGTCGCCCTGTCCCGCGGTAGCGTGGCAGAGCTCTTTTCAGCTCCCTGCCCAGCCTGCTGCCCGCTGGGAGCAGCTGCGCTCCGCCGCCATGGTCATCACCTAGGGCGGTGGACCTCCATGGACCGAACCCGGAAGTGCCCGACAACGGCAAACGGAGCCATTCGCCCCGCTGGAATGGCGAACGTGAATGGCACCGCCTCGGCCATATCCTGGTCCCCCAAACACTCTAACAGAGGTGGTGGAGATCGGTGCCCGCGATCAAACCAAGGCAGGTGGGGCATGGCCGAGATTCCAGTAATGGTGAGTCCATTTTTCGTTTCTTCTAATCTTCGTACGTTTATTTAACTCTTCGGTTGTCAGCTCGTCTGAAGAGAAAAAGGATAGTGGGGCGGCGGCTGTAGCCGCCTTATATACTGTGGGCCTGCGCGCGCATTCAGGTAGGCTCGCCCCGATTGGCCGGCTACGTTTACGTAA
The DNA here is from genome assembly GCF_902827165.1 of Trematomus bernacchii. Lineage (NCBI taxonomy): Eukaryota > Metazoa > Chordata > Actinopteri > Perciformes > Nototheniidae > Trematomus > Trematomus bernacchii. The sequence goes on along the minus strand of NW_022987524.1, from coordinate 995,190 downwards.
ATTCAGTAGGTGAAAGCACGCACAGCATGATAGAGAGTAGTACCCATAGAGTCCAGTAGAGGGCGGAGCCTGTGAGAGATATAACTATTGGAATTTGACTATTAACACATGTAAAAGGATGACTCAGAATCAGCTGGTGAAAGTAACATTTGTTTATTAGAAAAGGGGAGCTGGGAGTGGAGGTTGGTTATGGCAGCAGTGGGAAACAGTTGTTCCAGGGTGGAGAGGCCTGGCTGGTCTTGTGAGTGTGGAAGGCCTTGTATTCCTCCTGGGAGAGACACAAAAATGAGTGTGAGGCAAAAGCAGGCAAAGTTGTCAAAGAATATGCTGGCAAAAAGCTAGAGCGGCACGCAACAAACCGTTCACGGCAACAATCCGTTCACGGCAACAATCCGGCAGGGAATGAGTGCAGGCTGCAGGCTTTCAAAGTGTGGCTGATGAGCAGGTTGCAGGTGTGGTTGATTGGAGATTGCTCCCAGCCGTGTAGAGCAGACCAGCAGGCAGGTGTGGGGAGAGAGAGACACTCGGGGTGTTTCTCAATCGCGAGTACGCTTGCTTGGTAGCACATGTCTGCCGAGCATCTTGCTTCAGAAGCGAGTCAAGAATACTTCCTGGCATTCGGAAAACGAAGTGTGGAACACGCTAGCAAGTGTGCAGGTGTGCGTCATATGAGAGGCCCCGCCTTACATCTTCCGCCACAGATTTGGGGGAATTGGTTCGTGCGCAAAGCATTGTGGGGATATTAAGATTGAGAAACACCCAGGGTGTTTCTCAATCGCGAGTAAAGCTGCTTCAGAGCCACTATTTCAAGCATACTACGTTATCGAGTGCCGCCGAAGTACTGTTCCAATCTCCAGCATACTTGGAAATCTACCGAGCCCGGCGTACTCCATTTGGAGAAATATCGAGGCTGCACATGAGTAGACTCTGCGGTCTTAAAATCCCCACAATGCTTTGCGCACGGACCAATTTCCCCAAATCTGTGGCGGAAGATGTAAGGCGGGGCCTCTCATATGACGCACACCTGCACACTTGCTAGCGTGTTCCACTCTTCGTTTTCCGAATGCCAGGAAGTATTCTTGATTCGCTTCTGAAGCAAGATGCTCGGCAGACATGTGCTACCAAGCAAGCGTACTCGCGATTGAGAAACACCCACACAGTAGAAACAAACACATACAAACACTAACAGGGGTTTAAGGGACGGGCAGTGATAGTCGGTCCGTTCTTCTATGTCTGTCTTTGGTTTTCTAAGTGTTATTCGATCCATATGACAATAGAGATATGTGCATAAACAACAAAAACACTTGGGGTATAATGTTCGAACAATGTTATCACCAAACATTTTAAGAATGTTTTTACAGAACGTTATCCTACCTTTCAGAAGTACATTCTAGGAACCAAAATAAAACTTCTCGATGAAACCATTCCTAGAACAATGAATGGTAACATTCTCAGAATGTTTTTAGAACCAACAATGTCTAGCTGGGAACTCAGACATGCGTTCCCAGCTAACATGCAAACATGAAATATCATGAATTACATGCTTTTTTTAAAAGGAAAATGTGGTGACATCAGATTTTTTTTAAACATCCTTTTCAAACAAATGCAACAAGTTTGTATTTTAAAGCGCACTACAAATAAATCTGACGTTGACCATGACCGTGTTAATATTTCGTATCACAGGAACGTTTTATAAAAAAAGAATAACCTCCTGAAAACATTATCCAAATGTTGCTTTCAAAATGTTCTTCTTTGGTTATCATGTAACATTGAGGGAATGTTTTATAAAGAACATCTTTAATGTGTTACCCCAACAACGTCCAAAACACATCCTTAGAATGCTGCAGGCAAAACGTTCCACCTTTGTTAACATATCACATTAAAGGAACATCTTATAAAAAAACTTTCTGTCATCTCAGGCCTAATAACATCCTCAAAACATCCTCTGAATGTTGCAGTTAAAACGTTATGTCTTAGTTAACCTTAAACCTTAAAGGAACATTATTTGAAAAAATAAAAATCCTAAAAAGGTTCTTTGAACATCAGATTAAAACGTTTCTTTAAAACCTTATTAGAACCTGTAGGTAATGTTAGCCAAAGTTGTGAGAACGTTCCCCGCTAGCTGGCATGTCTGTCGGTCTCAAATCTAAAGGGTGCAATAACGATTTTTATCCAATATGCATAAACAGCGGACACTGTTTATACGCAGCCCTCACAAACCACACACGGCCAGATAGCTTATCTAACAGTTAGAACCTACATACGAGACACAACCTTTATAGTCAGAAAAAAGTGTGATTATTTTCGGATATTTTACACATATGATATTATGAATACTGTGGGCCTACATACCTTAGTGTGATTATAAGTGCATGTGAGTGAATATTGGCATGCATAAATTCGTTTTTATACGTCCTATTCATTGTCTCAATGCGCTCATACATCTTAAGAAAGTTATCACCAAAAATGTTAAGAATGTTTTTAGAGAACGTTATCCTACCTTTCAGAAGAACATTCTGGAAACCAAAATAAAACGTCCCGCTGAAAACGTTTTAAGAACAGTAGGGCATAATATTCTAACAATGTTATCAAAAACATCTTAAGAAGGTTATCAAAAACATCTTAAGAAGGTTATCATAAACATCTTAAGGTTATCACCAAACATTTCCAGAATGTTTTTAAAGAACGTTATCCTGCCTTTCAGAAGAACATTCTGGGAACCAAAATAAAACGTCCCGCTGAAAACATTCCTAGAACAACGAATGGTAACAAACATTTCTAGCTGGGAACTCACACATGCCACTGCAAACATGCAATATCTGCTTACAGTTTATCATGAATTACGTGCTTGTTTGTTTTTTTCAAAAGGAAAATATGGTGATATCAGATTTTTTTTAAAACATTCTTTTCAAACAAATGCAACAAGTTTGTTTTTTAAAGCGCTCTAGAAATAAATCTGACCATGACCATGACAATATTTGCCATAACAGGAACGTTTTATAAAAAAAAGAATAACATCCTGAAAACATTTTCAGAATGTTTCTTGGAGAATGTTCTTAATTTGTTATCATGTAACATTGAGGGAACGTTTTTATAAAGAACATCTTTAATGTGTTACCCAACAACGTCCAAAACACATCCTTAGAATGTTGCAGGCAAAACGTTCCACCTTTGTTAACATATCACATTAAAGGAACATTTTATAAAACACTTTCTGTCATCTCAGGCCTCAATAACATCCTGAAAACATTTTCAGAATGTTGCTTGGAGAATGTTCTTCATTTGTTATCATGTAACATTAAAGGAACATTTTATAAAACACATTCTGTCATCGCAGGCCTCAATAACATCCTGAAAACATTTTCTGAATGTTGCTTTGAAAATGTTCTTCATTTGTTATCATGTAACATTGAGGGAACGTTTTATAAAGAACATCTTTAATGTGTTACCCAACAACGTCCAAAACACATCCTTAGAATGTTGCAGGCAAAACGTTCCACCTTTGTTAACATATCACATTAAAGGAACTTTTTATAAAAACACTTTCTGTCATCTCAGGCCTCAATAACATCCTCAAAACATCCTCTGAATGTTGCAGTTAAAACGTTATGTCTTAGTTAACCTTAAACCTTATAGGAACATTATTTGAAAAAATAAACATCCTAAAAAGGTTCTTTGAACATCAGATGAAAACGTTTCTTTAAAACCTTATTAGAACCAATAGGTAACGTTAGCCAAAGTTGTGAGAACGTTCCCCGCTAGCTGGGATGTTGTCTAAATTAAATTCTGTCTCATTACATTACTATGTTTTAGCTTAACTTAACTTAACTGTAATATGTTCTTTCTACATTTCAAACCCCACTTACTCTAATATCTGTTAACATATCCACATTACAAAATTGTTTCATTATCACAGGTCGACTTCTTTGGTATTCCCATTCTGGACTTACATCTTTCACAGTAGCCCCTTGGCCACTGCTTCTGCATCTGTGTTACCTGTTATAATTCAATCAATATTTAGAAACATGTCAACATTCATCAAACAGTATCTTATAGACATGGAGCAGGTTCATTATAAAACTATCATTCAATGATCAGTTTGAACATCCGAGTTGGGGCGGAAGGTTTCTTTCAATCCCTAAATGAAAAATTTAAATTGTGAATTTGACAGCCATGTTGACATTATACATTATACACACACTCCCCCTTTTTACACATGAACTCATGTGTAACAACATCCTGTATGGGAAGAAAACCTTCAGGTAATCAGTGATTATAGGGACATACCAAACATCATTTACAAATGTACATTCATTATTTTTCCACTGAAAAACACTCCAGTGAAAATAAGTGTTTCTCTCCATCTTTCAGTCCTAAAAGAAACAGAATCATTTTGCAAACCGCCACTGCCTGTGGGAGTAAAATAGCATCAAGTAGATTAGAAACGGGTCACATGTGCGGTTTTCCAATTTTGTGGAATTTTTAGGAAACCTCTCGTTTCCCACAGAGCCCCAGAATAATGTGTTAGTCCAAAAACATGCTTGTTAGTTATTGTTCTAAAATCATGCAGTTACACTGATCACATGAAGACATACATTCACACTCACACTGTCTGGTTGTCAAGTTTGGTCAGGTACACCCCAGAGTAGGGATGGGTATCGTTAAGGTTTTAACAGTACTACTACTTTTATCGATACCGCTTATCGATCCGCTCCTTTAACGGTACTTTTATCAGTTCTTTTGGAGAAAAAAACAAGGTAAACTAACAAAATGTATTTAAATTAAATACATAATATTTCACATCAAAAGAAACAACAATGTTTTAACAAATCGTATTAAATAATCTGATGACAGAATTGTAAACAGAATAGCTGAAACTTTAACAAAATAAATAACTCAGTTACCTCTAATCATTAACCCATGTTTGTATAATTGAGTTAACTCCGTGTGTTGCTGCTAGCATACATAACACCTGACGTGGAAACGTTACTCGTGGATGGGGCTACAGAGCTACTAGAAAGACAGTCGAAAACGGTGCATTTCTCCATCTGAATGGATGGAGAAATGCACTTTTGCTAAATGTTTAGACAAATTGCTCGTGTTACCGCCCTGACATGCTAAACTCTTATTGCACTTTTGGCAACGTGCATTGTCCACATCGAGACGGGTGAAGTTTAACCACACCTTGGAGCGCGTTCTCTCCGCCATCTCCTCCGTGTGTGTTAGTGATGTGTCGGTCGCGAACGAGCCGGCTCAACTAGCCGGCTCTTTTAAGTGAACGACGGGAGCCGGCTCGCGCCCGCGAACGAGCCGTTTTTTTTTTTTTTTTTTTTTTTTTTTAATTTTTAAAAAAAGATTTTTTTTAAGTAATACAAGACAGAATGATATGATGATCTCCGCGCTACAGCTGCTCCGTGCATGCATGCAGTGACATGTAATATCCAAGGATTAGAGACTGTTGGATGCTGCTGTTTTGAGCATTGCAATACATTTATTTTTATTATGTTTTTTTATGATTAGAGACGGTTGGATGCTGCTGTACTGAGCATAGCAATATATTTATTTTCACTATGTTATTTATTTATGATTATCCTTGGGCTCAGCAAAGATTTGATGTCAGCTGTTGCTGTCTTTTTTTCTATAGTTAATACTGAAATAGAGCCCTGCTGTTTTGTCAGGGCCCTTTCTTTAAATATAATTTTAAAATGTCGATATAGTAGCCCTTTTTTTTAAATGTCTATGCTTAAGTTTTTGTGTTGCTATCTGCTTTGTGTAGCGTGGTTCTACAATTAAGTCAGTGCATTCATTGGATGGTATCAGAGAGATACAAGGGTCTGTAAATGCAATGAAAACAATTGGCCACAGCAAATAATTGATATTAAACATGTAATTTTTACTTTTGAATACTTCAGTACAAAGGATGTATTGAATAATTTAAGTGATATGTGTACACATATAAATCATTAGTCAAAACAGGGCTACATTTGATTGAATTATAAAAGGTATAATATGTGGTAAACTGAAGAGCCGTTTGGGAGCCGAAAGAGCCGGCTCTTCTTGGTGAGCCGAGCCAAATGATCCGGCTCACCAAGAAGAGCCGGAATTCCCATCACTAGTGTGTGTGTGTGTTGCTGCATGTAGCAGCTGCGTGTGTGTAAACTGCCCCGCCCCCTCGCACACAGACGGGAGAGAGAGATCTCTCGTCTGGATTGGAAAGATCGAAAATACTAAACTTAATCATAGACGCATTTTGCTGTCTTCTTGCGTATTAGAAACGGAGTTGGCGACACTAAAACTGCAATATAATGTTTGTGTAGCAATAATACATAAGACATATATTTTTTACATGTCTCCAGTACCGTTAAAAGACCGATAACTTCGGAGCTTAACGGTACCACAGTCTTTAATAATTCAGCCCCGGGCCCGTTTAATACCGGGGCTGCCTAGAGTCAGTCATTGACAGTGCTTTTCTCAAGTAACACTGTCAGTCAGGGTCAAAGGTAATTTCTTCTCAGTCTTTTGGCCATGTGTCCAGAGACTTTGATATTTCAGCATAGGTAGGTATTCTTTGTCTACAAAAATCTGTCAAATATGGAGCGCCATCATTTATTAATTCACGATTTCAACTATAATTTCCAAGATGGCTCTAACTTTTCATTGGGACAGCTGCTTCCCACATTTCCTGAAATTTGGTAGCTAAACATTTCACTTCCTTATAGTACTACTACTGCAGTTTATTAACACCTAATCTATATTAAAATGTCTAATAGATCTACTTCAGAAACTTGTGCACATAATTATTTTCTTGAGTCAAAACATTATTAGGATCTGCGAAGCTCTGCCATGTAATTCATAATTCATTATATTCATTTATCTTCAATTCTGGTCCACTTAAATAATTTTTTTTAACCTCTTTAGCAGTGTGTGGAACCATGGGTGTCCGAACATGTAACACTTACTCCTTCCTTTATCAAGGATTTAAAAACAGAAGTAATTTCATCAATGGTTTGTGGTTGAATTTAGGAGTTATCACTTATAGCAGGTATATTTTTATAAATAACATCTCTAAATTTCAGGTCATCACTGATTAAATGAATGTCCATTGGAAGGTGGTCACTAGTGATGTGTCGGTCGCGAACGAGCCGGCTCAAAGAGTTAAGTAATACAAGACAGAATGATATGATGATCTCCGCGCTACAGCTGCTCCGTGCATGCATGCAGTGGCATGTCATATCCAAGGATTAGAGACTGTTGGATGCTGCTGTTTTGAGCATTGCAATACATTTATTTGTATTATGTTTTTTTATGATTAGAGACGGTTGGATGCTGCTGTACTGAGCATTGCAATATATTTATTTTCACTATGTTATTTATTTATGATTATCCTTGGGCTCAGCAAAGATTTGATGTCAGCTGTTGCTGTCTTTTTTTCTATAGTTAATACTGAAATAGAGCCCTGCTGTTTTGTCAGGGCCTTTTCTTTAAATATAATTTTAAAATGTCGATACAGTAGCCCCTTTTTTTAAATGTCTATGCTTTTTACAGGTGTTGCTATCTGCTTTGTGTAGCGTGGTTCTACAAGCAAGTCTGTGCATGCATTGGGTGGTATCAGAGAGATACAAGGGTCTGTAAATGCAATGAAAACAATTGGCCACAGCAAATAATTGATATTAAACATGTAATTTTTACTTTTGAATACTTCAGTACAAAGGATGTATTGAATAATTTAAGTGATATGTGTACACATATAAATCATTAGTCAAAACAGGGCTACATTTGATTGAATTATAAAAGGTATAATATGTGGTAAACTGAAGAGCCGTTTGGGAGCCGAAAGAGCCGGCTCTTCTTGGTGAGCCGAGCCAAATGATCCTGCTCACCAAGAAGAGCCGGAATTCCCATCACTAGTGGTCACGCTTGTCTTTTAAACTCATAATCTGGTGCTGTGCGCTCCCTGTGAAGCTGCAAGTAAGATTTGTTTTTAAAACAATGGCAGGATGGGTTGAGTGACCCATTCTCCTTATTGGTTGTCAATAATATGCACCTTTACAATGGGTGATCCGAGGCCCCACATTTCTTCGAATTATATTGCTTTTTCAAAATAAAATGTTGCTGTTTTTTATTTTTATTTTTATTTTAAACTCTACATCTTGGACTACAAACAACAGTTATTTACACATTTAAAGTTCTCCTATAGTAATAACTATGCTACAATGGTGAAATCAATACTTCAGATTGAGATACTATATTTGGCTTGGTACTAGCTTTTCCTTTAACATTATCCATACAAATAAAGATTGGTCTGATCTCATAAAGTGGTTACTAAAACTCTCCCTTTAAACTGTAGATTAATACTTTAACAAATTAAAACACTACCAAATTCACACATGAATAAAAAACTCTAAAATAATAATTTGTCCACATGATGATTGAAGAATATTTTCTACTCTGTACTCCTAACTCCAAAACACCCACTGCTTAAAGTGTAGTGAATATTTCCATCATGTCTCTCCCCCTTCAGTACCTTCAGTGTGTTTAGGTTTATTTTCTCCTTTTACTTAAATAGTTTCCTCTTTACTGCTATTGTTGTGTGTGGGAAGATGGCGCCTGTGTCGGCTCGCCGCTCCCTCCGCTCTCTGCCTTTAGCTATCCTGTTTTTGTTTTATGTTTGTCAGAATGTCTCTGCTCTGCTCGTCTACGATCGCCAAGCTCTCCTCCACCTCAGACCCTCATTGGAGTTTATATTGCTGCCCAAACCTACATCTGGCAACCATAAATCGACTCCCCCCCCTCTACTGTCGGATATTCCCACCTACCTGCGCCGGGTGCCCTGCATCCTGCCTCGCCGAAAGCGCTTTAGAAGACGGGGAAAGCGTGGTGGTGCACTGGTCCATCAAAAAGCATACCTGACGGCTTCTTCTGGGACTTATCCACGCATCAGATGTCATGGCCCTCCCGCTGCACGCCATTTGAGGGATCGGTGGATTCGCCCTGTTTTTCCGCAGCTGCGGCCTCTGCTGGGCCCGCTGACAGCTCCTCCTGCCCGACTGACTGCTCCCGGCCCGCGCAGCGTTCAACACGCACATCTTCATCAGCTGAGACGCACTACACCTTCGGCAAGCCCGGAGAGAAAACTTTGCATGGCTCTGCTAAATGCTAGGTCGATAGCAAACAAAACGTTCCTGCTAAACGACTTCTTCACCTCTCGTGAACTGGATTTTATGTTCCTGACGGAGACCTGGGTCCACGCTGGCGAGTATACACTGTTCTCTGAACTTCTTCCTCCTGACTGTACATTCTTCAGCTCCCCCCGTGCCACCGGCCATGGTGGGGGCATAGCCTCAGTGTTTAGAGCTAGCCTCCAATGCCGATTGCTTCACCCTGTAACTAGCTACGCTAGCTTTGAGTTACAGCTTTTTGAACTGAACCCGGCCTCGCCTGTGCTCTGTGCAGTCGTGTATCGTCCGCCAAAGTGCAATAAGGATTTCATAAATGACTTTTCTGACTTTCTGTCCGGGATCATGGTGAAATATGATCGTCTTTTAATTTCCGGAGACTTCAATGTCCATGTGTGTTGCAAGTCCAAGCCTCTGGTTTGGGACTTTTTAAATCTCCTTGATTCTTTTGGTCTCAGTCAGTCCGTGGCACACGATAAAGGACACACTTTAGATTTAGTATTATCGTTTGGACTGTCTGTCTCTGTGGATGAAATCTGTGCAGCAACGCGTATCTCAGACCATTTACCGGTTCTGTTTACAACTTCGATCCCTTCCGCAGGAGTCGAGTCACGTGCCCCTGCGAGTCGTCTGCGTTCGATTAACCCCTTGACTGCCTCACAGTTTTCTGATGTTTTTAATGCTTCCCCGATCTGTAAATTAGATGTGAACTGTGCTTTTAATGCTGATGAGCTTATCTCCATGTTTGACTCAACATGCACACTAATACTGGATTCTGTTGCTCCTTTTACGCTTAGACGCACCAAAGCTCTTTCAGAGCCGTGGCTCAATGACTGTACTCGTGCTCTCAGACGCGCTTGCAGGCGTGCAGAGAGAAAATGGAAAAAGGATAAACTCCATGTCTCCTTAGAAATCCTTCCTGCTTGCCTTTCCGACTACCAGACGGCAGTCAAAGCAGCCAAAACAGAGCACATTTCTCTGTTAATCTCCAAAAACAGCCATAAACCTCAGGTTCTTTTTAATGTCCTTAACTCTATAATTAATCCCTGTGATGTTTCTTCAATTGTGCCATCGACTACTCTCTGATAAGTTTCTTAAATATTTTATCGAAAAAGTATCTGCGCTTAGGCTAGCCCACACTAGTGCTACCCCAGATCCTGCTCCTTTTCTGTGCCCTGCTGTCCTCGACCAGTTTGAGCCTGTATCCCTCTCTTCTCTCTCGGATGTAGTCAAGCACCTGCGGCCGACAAACTGCACCTCAGACAGCATTCCCTCTCGCCTTCTCAGAGATGTTTTCGATTCAGTTGGAGCAAGTATTTTATTACTTATAAACACCTCTCTTAGCTCAGGATGTGTCCCAGCTGCCTTCAAACATGCCGTGGTCAAGCCACTACTTAAAAAGAAAAATCTCGACCCCTCCATTCTCGCAAATGTTAGGCCCATCTCCCAGCTACCTTTTTTATCTAAACTCCTGGAGCGAGTAGTCTATGCCCAGCTGCACTCTTTCTTAACCACGCTCGGCATTCATGAAAAGTTTCAGTCTGGCTTCAAACCCATGCACAGCACTGAAACAGCCCTTTTAAGAGTTTTTAATGATCTGCTCCTAGCCGCCGACTCAGGTAGCCCAGCTGTCCTGGTGCTGTTAGACCTGACAGCTGCCTTCGACACTGTGGATCATAGCATCCTGTTGTCGCGGCTCGAACAGTCCGCAGGCATCACAGGCTCTGCCCTTGCATGGTTCAGGTCCTACCTGACAGACTTCTCAGCTTCTCAGTGCAGCTAGGTGCCTTCTCCTCTGCCAAAGCCCCTCTTACCTGTGGGGTTCCCCAAGGCTCTATTCTGGGCCCCATTATTTTTCTACTGTACATACTGCCCCTAGGTTCAATTCTCACAAAACACAACATCCCATCCATTGTTACGCCGATGATGTACAGATCTGCCTCTCAATTCTAATGTCAACTCACTACAGCAGTTGATGGACTGCTTGACAGAGATCAAATCCTGGTTGAGCCAAAATGTCCTCAACCTCAACGAGAGCAAGACCGAGGTCATCTTTTTTGGACCCCAACCTCCAGCCTCTCCGATTGATATTCTGGGCTCCCTCAATAAAAACATCCTCCCCTCTGTCATGATCCTTGGAGTGACCTTCAATAGCGCTTTTAAATTTGATAAGCAGGTCAGCACCGTAGTCAAAACCTGCTTTTTTTAAATGCGACTTTTGGCCAAAACCAAGTCGTTTTTATCTTTTAACCTGTTAAGCACCAAGCCTGTTTTTCATGTTTCAGGCTCGAAAATGACATGCCCAACACAAATGACTACAACTTAACTTCTAAAAGGGTTATATGAATAATTTCTTTTATCAAAGCAAGGTTACATCTGTGAGTTGGATGTAGAAGTGTCAGAATCAATATAGATGTTTTTTATTTTAAAGAAACTTCAGATTTTACATAGTAAAAAACTGTAAATTATAGTGTCCGTCCAAATATTCTTTTTTACTTATAGTGAAAACTACCCTTGGATGATGGGTTAGTAGACTAAAAGCTTTAGGAATCCAAAGTACAACATATAATAAGTACCCTGTATCAAGATTGATGCAAAACAAGTGACATTTGACCTTTTTAGAGAGGTTTAGCCAAAACCACTCCACCTCTGAGGTGATTTGGGTGAAAATGTTTTTTTTTCTATATCTCTGGCCCCCCTTGGTCGATTTTGATGGTTGACACCTCTTTCTGACCGTTAGAGCCAATATAATCGAAGGGGGAGGCCCCCACACACGCTCGTTGTGAAAACAAACGGTGGGGGCTTCGCGCATGTAATTTTGCAGCAGAGTGGACCGATCTTTCGCTCTGACATTTGGAAACGAAAAAGCAGTTTTATTGCTTATGGATTATCAGAAATCATTTCAAAGAGGACACAGACACATTGGATTAACCTATGGATTAACTGCAGCATCGTTTTATTATCGTTTTAATGCCATTGAAGATCAGTTTTGACCAAGGTAAGCCATGTTAGCGTTTCTAGCTACCTAGCTCCACATGTTATGATGTACGCTTTCGTTTATAGCGTCGCAAATGTTTATCACTGAGTGTTGAGGTGGGCACCCCCAGATTCTGTGTCCCCAGGAGATGCAAAACGAGGGGTTGGCTGTGCATCTAGGATAAGTAATAAGGGAGTTATGAGTGAGTTTAGGTGCAGTTATAGGTTACATTTTTTTCGCTCGTGGCTAATTCAGAGGCTGAGTGTTAGCATTGTGGGGTTTTTTTGGAGAAAAAAAATTAAAAAGATCAGTTAGCTGAGTTTCTTCCCGTTACATGGATATAAAACATTCATAGTTTAATGACGCGTTTATCTGCCCGGTACCGGGGGGGGCGGTGCGTAACAGGTTAAAGACCTAGAAAGGGTTATTAACGCCTTTGTAACCACAAGGCTGGATTATTGCAACGCTCTATACGTGGGTATGGACCAGGCGTCAATTAGACGCCTGCAGCTAGTGCAGAACGCAGCTGCGCGTCTTCTCACTGGCCACAAAAAGCGTCACACAGCAGCAATTCTGGCCTCATTGCACTGGCTTCCAATTAGGTTCCGAATTGATTTTAAACTCCTTTTATTTGTTTTTAAAGCACTAAATGGGCTGGCTCCGGCTTATATAGCAGAACTCCTCCATCGCTACACCCCAGCCAGAGCTTTAAAGGTCCCATGTCATGGCCATTTCTACTGATCATATTTCCATTGTTGAGGTCTACTAGAATAGATTTAAATTGTGCAATTTTACAAAATCACATTGGTTTCTCATACAGCATCTCTGTATAGTATGTGTATTCACCAGGTATTCACTCTCTGTCCTAAACGGCTTGTTGGAGCTCCTGACCCCCCCTCCCTGTGAGCCCAGTGTGCTCTGATTGGTCGGGACGTTGCGAGGCTCGTTGCTGCTGCGAGCTGCTGCGAGGAGCGGACAGGTTTCTGGGTCGGCAGTACAGCGAGAACAAGCGAAACTCATCCTGAGCACACACAAACACTCACAGCCGAAGTAAAAACAATAAGTGTGGCTTGATATTGAGTAAGAAAAAGGTTTATAACGCTGTGAGAATGGGTCTGCGGAGAACATTTCTCCGCGATCCCAACTCGTCTATTACCAGCGTGCAGGGAGCTCTATGCAAGTCAATGGGGACTCCCTGTTAGTTAGCCAAGGGATCCTGGTATGTGAGGTGCTCCGCAGATTAGTCCATTTGGGCCAATCCGGTCATTTGTTGTTGATTTGGGTGTTCACACGTCACCGAACCCAGGAAGCAAACAATGGAAAATGAGAAATCTCCAACGAGGCGTTTTGGGGCAGCATAGACAGGTATTTTCTGTGTTAGAGTTTTACTCGCTACAGGGTGTACTTTGAGGGTTTGTGACTCTGCAGACCGTTTACATGCATAAAAACCTTCATAACACACAAGGGGACGGGTAATAACCGGAAAAGCATGATATGGGCCCTTTAAGGTCGGCTGACCTGGTAGTGCCCAAGACCAGGCTAAAAACCCGAGGTCACCAAGCCTTCGCAGCAGCTGGCCCTAGGCTCTGGAACACTCTGCCCCTCCATGTGAGGTCGGCCCAGACCCTAGGGTTTTTTAAATCAACACTAAAGACTCACTTCTTCTCCCTGGCCTTCTAGTCAGAGCGGAGCACGACTCATGACATTTCCCTGTGTTTGATTTTTATATTTGCTGTTGTAATTTATTGTCTTCTGTTTGCGATCGCAGTAATGTGTTTTTTATTTGCATGTACAGCACTTTGGCTCGACCAAAAATTGTTTTTAAAATGTGCTATATATATAAAACCTGATTTGATTTGATTTGATTTTTAATTTACCAATTGATTAATTCATGGGTAATACAACTTTGTATCTTTACTTATTTATCAAACCAATTCAATTTCTTTAAAATTTGTCCTTTTTATGTGCGTTTGTGAATAAGTGTGTTTATGTGCAAACTCACTCATTATCTCGAGCCGTGACCCCGGCCTCCTCACATTCTGCTCGACCAACTCCTCTGATTCTGACTTCTCCCCAGTCCATCAGCTCTTGAATCCATCCGCTGTAACTCTTTTAGGCAGCCATTTGCCAGTTACATCTGCAGCCCCCATCATGCCACTGTTCTTGTACTGCTTTGCATTTCATCTCCTCCTTTACAGTCTCTCTGCTGTTTTTATGGTGTGCGAATTCCGCTCTCATGTCCCTCATTTTGCTCTTGTGCCAAATCTCGTGGCTCAGCTTGGAACTGCGTGCCCTATCAGAGGGACTGATAAGAGTAGATCTCTGCCTGTCAGCATGCTGTTCGGCTCTGGCTGACACAGGTGGAGATGGTTCTGGATGCAGTTCTGGATGCAGTCTTGTTGTTGTTGGTTCAGCTCTGGTTCTCTGTCTGTTCGATGGAGAAGGAGGAGTCTCCTGCTTGGGTTAGGTCTTTGTTTGCTCAGGTGGATCGGGGTCTTAGCCGTCTGACAGGCAGAGGGAGAGTCCAGGTCTCGAGACGCATTACCTATAGAAATTCTAGCACACTGAGGTTAAATAAATCCAACCCTTTCCACTCTGTCTTTTTCTAATCATACTATCTGTCTTGGTTGTTAAATGCCATCTTAACAACTAAATGAATGTTTCCTAATGATATTACAGAACTCCTTTTAAAAATTATTTCAACCTTTGTAACATATTTACTCAAAATAACTCTTTCAGTAAACCATTTTCTCCTATAAATTGAAATACTCACGTCACCAACACCATATTTTTACACACTACAAAAAGAACATCTCCATATATTCCCCACTGTTACTTAAAACAACAGTAAAAACCTTTTTTGAGTAGATTTCACATAATGTTTTTAGGTAAAGATTACTAATATTTAACATATAAGACTCACTTTAAGAAATTAAGTAAAATCTAACTCAATTACTTAATAAAACGTATTACTTTTAAATGAGTAATATTTACTCCTAATCGTAGGCAGCTATTTACTTAATAATTTTAAGTAATAATTTATCCATATTACAAATTAATATTACTTTATTAGTAAGGTTACCAGTAAACAATATATTGCCACACACAAGATTTTATTGATCATGTTTTTTTTTATTGACCAAATGATCAATTATTTAAGTGCAATATGGTCATACATTGAGATTATTTAAACAGTTAAGTGCATTTCAATTGTAAACATTTTGAACATAATCTTCCAAGTGCAATTTACTCAACTATTAAAACCTTCACGTGCCAGTAAACAGTCCACTTTTAACAGAAAAAGGTTTCTCCACATCCATTACATTCCACATCACATTATTTTGTGTTTGTGTCACTCTGCACTAAAACAAGTCAACATCCACTTCCACTTCAGAACAAATTGTTTATTTGAGGCTCTGGGCCTTTTTGAGCAGAGCAGCTCCATCAAGCTCCATCAAGCTCCAAAAACTGTTTTTAGAATACCTCAAATGTGTATTTGAGCTTGTTGGGGTATTCCAGGTTGAGGGCGTAGATGAATCCCATCAACAATGCACATGCCTTTGTTTGGTTTCCTCACAAATTCAAAACACTGGGTGTTTCTCAATCGCGAGTACGCTTGCTTGGTAGCACATGTCTGCCGAGCATCTTGCTTCAGAAGCGAGGCAAGAATACTTCCTGCCATTCGGAAAACAAAGAGTGGAACAGGCTAGCAAGTGTGCAGGTGTGCGTCATATGAGAGGCCCCCGCCTTACATCTTCCGCCACAGATTTGGGGAAATTGGTCCGTGCGCAAAGCATTGTGGGGATTTTAAGACCGCGGAGTCTACTCATGTGCAGCCTCGATATTTCTCCAAACGGAGTACGCCGGGCTCGGTAGATTTCCAAGTATGCTGGAGATTGGAACAGTACTTCGGCGGCACTCGATGACGTAGTATGCTTGAAATAGTGGCTCTGCAGCAGCTTTACTCGCGATTGAGAAACACCCTCTGTCTCCCTCTAGGACAATGGACACATCTGCTGGTCCCCTGTCCCTGACATCATGGATCACAAGCACCTTCATAGTTTGGTCCACGACGTTGTCATGCTCGTCCTCCATGTTGAAAAGAAAGAAAGAAAAGCATATTCACTTTAAATTAGGCATATTAACAAGAATAATTACAATATAGGCTTTGTGGTCTAGCATTAAGCCTAATCAATAAAACCAGGGATTTTCTTTTTTTAAATGATTTGAAAAAATGTGTGGCAGCGATTAAAAACAAAAAAAGATTTCTAACTTATATAAAAAATGTCAGGCCAAGTCAAATTGCCCATCGATCTAATCAATGACATGAAATTGATTCTTTCCCATAAACATAACTTTTCAGTGCATGATTTTATTTATCTTATTTAACTTTAACACCAAAAGAAGGTTTTTGTTTTTAGGTAATATGTTAAAGGTGGGGTAGGTAATTTTGGAGAAACCAGCTTGAGTGCGCTAGAATTTTAAAATACACAACCAGAAAAAATCTGCCACTTCCTTACAGAGCCCCTCCTCCAACACACACGAACGTGCACATGACCAATGAGGGCACGAGATAAGTTTGTGCACAGATGGAAGGCTGACAGGCAGGTAGGCCATCCAGTTATTTTAGCCGGCCTGGCTAAAATGATTGGTCGTGCTTTTTACAGTACTACAGCTTCCACAGATGACATTTTTTTATGGATTTTTTGTCAAAGCACTTCAGATATTCATTGCTATCTGGATGTTAAGAGCATTCCATGGAATATAACAAAAAGTGTATCTCGAGCCGGTTTCTCAAACTTACCTACCCCACCTTTAAGTAGCTAAGCACATCAGTAAATTATCCCTAAATCATTTTCCTGTGAATGCTAAACCATTTATAAAAACAATAAGATGTTTACAGATTTACAACAATAAATTGCATATTTATTTGTTAGGTGTAAGAGTGGTTAATCACAGAAATTAAACAATGGTATCAGAGTAACCTCCGAAATAACTCAGTCAAAATCTTGAAAAAGGTCTTCTTGGCGTTCCCCAAGGTCTTCAATCAGGCACCTGGCCACTGCATCCCAATACTCTGGGGCTGTGAGGAAATGCATTTTAGTGAGAAGACTTATTTCTGCATTTTCATATTCTTGAATGAAACATTTAAATAAATGTACCTCATCAATTGTGCTCAGAAGAGGGCGCATCCTGGAGCCAGCATCTCCTCCTTTGGCACGCATCAGCTGGAGCGACGTGGTGTGTACCCATCCAGTTTCAGCATCAAAGTCTCTTCCAGTGAAAGAGTTGTTATGTGTCGGAACTCCTCCTTGATCTAATAAAAAGCATAGGGGACAACACTCATTACTCACAACTCTGACATTGACAACAGTGAGTTGAAATGAAAAAAAATAAACGTAACGTTCTCACCTGAGCCTCATTGAATAAACCAGGCCATCTCTCTTTGAAGACACTGACACGTGGGCTGAGGGTCACCACCTCCACTCCACTACGAATTGTCTGCAGGATTTAAAATGTATAGGACTTAGGTGCTGTCTCTGAGGATGTTACACTTATATTCACATTTCTTACACTGAACATTACCAAAAAAATGACACAATTAAACATTTATATAAAATATATAATAATGAGCTTTGGCTCTGCTCCGTGGTAATCTATCCAGTCCTCACGATAATATACAGTAAGCTTAATGTAAACATAAGTCTATAGGCTATTGCTGCAGCTATACCTAAAAAAAGACAAATTAATCATAAATCATTATTACTGTGGCTTGGCTGAATATGCGATGGTTATTTTTCATAAGAGATAGTCGCGAGATAGTTGTCTCAGTATTTATCGTTTCATGCACGAGCATATGAATGCTCCTTGTTCATGCGCGACGGGGCTGGAGTTTAACAACACCGTGTCCCATTCATCAAACGGGACAAACTGTATTTCACTCTCACCATTGTTAACCACAGAGCGACCGAACACAACAATATATATAGTATATACAGGGATGCAAACTTGTCACCTTTCGGCGAAATTCGCCGTTTTGAATCCAAAATAGGTCGTTTGTGTGATTCATGTAGATCTGCAATACAAATATTTTTGGGGTATGGGGGGGGTCTGGGACCCGGAGTAATCTGCGGCCGCGAGCTGTTATGTGCCATCATGACACGCATGGTGTTCTTTTTTTATATATTATAATGCAGCGCGAGCCAGGCGCGCCGGATTCATTTTAGAAGTGGGGGGGCCAAAAAAGTGCGTGTGTATGGCCCAATCCCAAACCACGCCCTACACCCTACACACTCCCCCTCCGTGACGGAGTGAACTCCGTGGAGTGACACATGAGGCTCCCTCCTGTCAGATGGAGGGAGTAGACACAGCGGCAAACTTTGGGACAAACTCCCCTCTCTCCGGCAGAAACAGGAAATGCCGTAACTGTATCAACGGTATCAAATCAGCATCTCTTTGACAAAAAATGTAAATTAATAACTAAAATAAAACTCCAAACATCTCTAATTGTGTTACTGTTTTGTAAAGCTCTTTTAGTTTTAAACCTGATGTTTATAAGCTTCTTAGTTTTTGCAACAGTCTGTAAATATACACACCTTTATAATAAAATGCACACATTTACCTTTTTTAGACTAAACACAGGTAGATCCTCAGTTAAAAAAATATGAGGTTATCATGAGGTTGTTAACATCGCAGTTTATCAGTGGATGTTTGCTGGAAGCACAATAACTGCATGTTTTGCATTGCTTTTAAATTTCAGTTAATATAGTGGTGAGAGACTCCCGATACATTAGATTTATAAGTTAATTAATTGTCTCATGATGCATATTTCCCGGTGAGCATGAAGCTTTTCAGAGTGGGGTTTTTCTCAGCTACGAGTTATTTTGGAAATTGCTCTCCTGAAGAAAGCGCACTTTTTTTTAATACACTCTCTGTGGAAATGAGACTTTTCCAGGAGGCTTGGGCACTTTTCCAGTTATTAACTCCGGTATTAACAAAGCTATCATCTCCACATTTTGAGAAAGTTACAAGCCGTTTGACAGCAGCAAATCTGCATATTTTTTTTATTATGTGGCGGCGGTTTTGACAGTCTCTGCGGCCGCAGAGCTGCTGCTTTTGGGTTCATCTGGCTTCGCTGTTTCTATGATTGATGAAGGTCCAGGCTCCGGAGACGTGGATGTCAGGGATGTGACCTTCCAGTTGTTAATTTAAGTTTAGATTGACTGTATTTAGTTTTCTTCTGCGCTGGTTCTTCTGACGTGTTTGCAAGTGTATATATTCTTTCTATCTAGGTTAACGGCTGACACACACAGAACAACGTAACAAATAAAGTAAACAACGTAACGAATAAACAAATCTAAGCTTTTTTATTGGTTGTAATTTACATGGATACATTTGAATGGTGTGACAATGTCCTATTTGATTGGGTTAAAATGTACATATTCTTCCTGTTATGTCTGCCTGCTTTATTTTACCTAATGCAAAGTGACCTGCTCCATCGAAATCAGTCGCATTGACCCGAAGACACATTTTGAGTTGTATACACTGTTGGAAAGAGGAGATTCATAGCTTTCTAATGATATCAGGATTGTTATTGTAGGCTACTCCAAATATTAAGCAAAAATATGTCACATTATATAATGACTGTTACAGAGTCATCATTTTGAGAAAAAGGCCTTTAAAGTTTCCTCTTCTCTGGATCGATCTGATTGATTAGCGGAGCAAATGATCAAAATAGTACGGAGGGAAGATATTTTCGTTTGGATTACTGGTCTGGGGGAAGCCCGCGAGTGTGTGTGTGTGTATATACGTGTGTGTGTTTGTGTATTTTTGCGTTTGTGTGTATTGTGTTTGTTTCCCGGGGAAAACACTCACGAGAAACACCGGCTGTTATAATGCCTGCAGTGACGTAAAGTTACTCCGTTCTCCGCTTCTAATTATGCCGTTACAAGCTTCAAAGTTGTATTTATCATCTGAATTTGCCGAAACAAGTTTAATATTCTGAAAGCCAAGACTTTGTTTATTTGAAATCAGATAAAAACAAACTGTAACGGGCCCTGCCGTGTTATCTATGATTACTATACGCCTTACATTCATAATTTCAGCAGAGGGAGGGGAAGCGGCGCTGTGGAACAGCAGAGTGGCGAGTGAGAGCGGTCATCTTCCCTTTACAAGCTTAAAAAATGCCTGTAGCTAATGAGATTGAATATAACAATCAAACATAACAAAATATACACAGCTATATCAGATCGCGTTTTAGATGCGACTTTAGAGTAGAGGGGAATTATTGAAACGGGATTTGTACAGTGTTCCACGGCATCCGCCGCTGCGAAAATGTGGGGCAGGGCTGAAAAGTGGGGGGGCCAATGGCCCCCTGGCCCCCCCGCTTCCGGCGCCCTTGGCGCGAGCTGTCCGCTCGAGTCTACCTGCCTGTCGGCTCTGCTCATGGATGTATAATAAGGCTCTGCTGCTCCGGGATGAGGGTCTAGCTTCAGCAGCTACATTACCTACGGTGCGTTCGTTAATATTAACTGTGCGGTCCGGAGTCACTGTGGCACAGACTGGACCGCTGGTGAACAGCTGTTAGAACGGGCCGTTCAGGTGTTCAGAGCAGAGCTGCCTGTCGGAGCGGCAGAGCGTGATGTGCACTGAAAAGTTTTTCTGTCGCAATATTATTTAAGGAATCGTTGAGCTAGCTAACTAGCATACATTGTCACTATCTGCTAACGTTAGCTTTAGCCTTCGTTTTCAAATAGTTTTTTTCATAGGCTATAAACGGAGGTGGTATAAGTATATATCTTGTACTTGAGTAAAAGTAGAAGCACTCAGATCTTGTACTTGAGTAAAAGTAGAAGCACACAGATCTTGTACTAGAGTAAAAGTAGAAGTACTCAGATATTGTACTTGATTAAAAGTAGAAGTACTCAGATCTTGTACTTGATTAAAAGTAGAAGTACTCAGGTCTTGTACTTGAGTAAAAGTAGAAGTACCAGAGTGTAGGAATACTCTGTTACAGTAAAAGTCCTGCATTCAAAATGTTCCTCAAGTAAAAGTAGAAAAGTATTCTCATCAAAATATAGTTAAAGTAGCGACAGTAAAAGTAGTCATTGTGCAGATTGGTCCATTTCAGAATAATATATATGATATGTTTTATAATGATTGATCATTAAAGTGTTCTCAAAGCTGGTAAAGGTGCAGCTAGTTTGAATGACTTTGTATACTGCAGGGTAGCTTGTGAATTTACTCCAGGTGGAACTAAAGTCTGATTTAACACTTGGTTATATTTCACATCATTCATCCACATCTGTAAAGTAACTAAAGGTATTAAATACATGTAGTGGAGGAAAAGTACACCATTTACCTCTGAACTGTAGAGGAGAAGAAGAACAAAGTAGCAAAACATTGAAATACTTAAATAAAGTACAAGTATCTCAAAATTGTATCCAAGTATAGTACTTGAGTTTATGAACTTAGTTACTTTACACCACTGGCTATAAAGATAGAAAGACTAAGCCTTGCACAGAGGCATGAAAATACATTTTCAAAATGCTCAACAGTGCTGCCAAAATTATAAACTGACTGCTACACAATTAAAATAAATGCTTTTATACATTTCTATTAGATGTGACTCTTTGGCGTTTCTGTTATTATTAGCTGCTTTAGTTGTTCTGACTGCTAAAATCCTCTGTTATTCCTCATTTTAAAGCCGATATTCCGTGGGGTCGGGGGGCTCGGATCCTTGTCACCTTTTTCATACCTGATGAGTTTGCATCCCTGATATATTACCCGGACAGACCCACGAGGAAACAGACGGCTGACGTTAGATAGACGAAGAGAGATGCTACAAGCTAGCTTCAACTTAGTTAGCCTTGTGCATCATTTGAATGTGTCCCCCGCAAACCGTTACTGTACTCAATACTACTCAACCGGGTCAGAGTTTGTCATATTACTTGAACTGAGATGCTATTTAATAAACGGCTACTGATTTTGCAGTGTGCATCACGTATGCATGTCCATTGGATACTGTGTGGAAAATAACATTGGACAAACACACCTTATATAGAGGACGACCAACTTCAAAGGTTGATTTAAACGAATGCCGCCTTCCGCGCTCTGTTCTTGTTAGTACTTAGCTAGCAAACAATAGCCTTCTCTGCTAAGCATGCACGATGCTAACATGAAACACAACTTGGCTGGTTAGCTTACATTAACATACAACTGTCGCCGTGACACTTAACTCATTTCAGACGGCATGCCGTCAACATGCACATTATTGCTGTTAATAAGAATTATTAACAATATGGAGCTAAACATCATAGTGCTTTACTCTTAGCTCCTATGTTAGCTACAGCTATCTAGCATCAGTGACCGACTTCCAGTGAGTAATAGATGAGAACAAACTTAAATTCCTTGTCTAACAGTGAAGCAAGCAGACAACAAGTCTTGTGATGAACCTCAAAAAACGTGAACATTTATATGTAGGACATGATAGACAGTAATATCTTACCTTCCAACATTTCCACACACCAGGAGGAGGGAGGCGCGAAAGAGAACCGTTCCTCTGGCCTGCAGCCAAGAATCACCGCAGACGCATGCGTGAAGGGGCAGTGTGGGCCTAATGTCTTCAAGTAGATTTTACCCAGATTGTTTGTGTTTCAGTTGGTACTGTCAGAAATTAGGTAGTGTAGGTAGAATTTACCCATTCATACTAACAATGCTCACTTATATACCTTGAGTACAATTTAAATGATTTGCTTGGATAATATATACTACCCTCCAAAATCCTTTTTTACAGTGTACTTTTCGTGGACATTAATTTATATTATCTAAATGCCTTGTCCATGATCCATGCATGCACATTGTTTGAGTGTAAAATGTGTTTTACCCTATCTGTTTACACTCTAAACATTCTTGAAATTATTATGGATTAATTACTAATCCCTTTTGTACTTCTGATACAAATTATTTATGTGTAATGCTTTAAATATACAAATATGTGCTAAATGTAATAGTTCTAAAATTGAAAACTAGTGTATATAATAATATACAATATGTCCAACAGATGGAGCCAAACCTTAATTTATCCTTAATCTCTCTTTCTTATGCGCCATATACGTTCTTTGTCCTTTTCACTCTGACTTCTCCATTTTACAAAACCTCTCCTTATTTCACACTTTCTTATCTATTTTTTCTGTTCTTTTAATCAAACAGCGTAAAAAGTCTTGGTTATTTGGCAACAAAATGCTAAATTTGCTGTTCTTTTAATTAAACAGCGTCAAAAGTCTTGGTAATTTAGCAATGTATTACATTACATGTCACTTGTTAGACACTTTTATCCAAAGCGACTTACATACTCAATACTGTGGGCAATCCCCCACAGGAGCAATTTGGGGTGAAGTGTCTTGCCCAGGGACACAACGACATGCTGACCGCAGTGGGGTTTGTGCTCCCCTGATCCAAACACCAACACACTATTCCACTGTGCCACAGCCCCCCTGTAAAAAGTCTTAGTCTTTTAGCAACCAAATGCTATCTTTTCTGTCAATCTGTCCTAAATTGTCCCTGCCACCATTTTTAGGATATTATAGTAAGTTCATAGGAAGGAATGAGACAATTAAGGAGCCGTCACTGACTTAACATAAACACCCTTTTTAACCTATGCCGTCCCGGACGGGCTCTCCCAGAAAGTCTTCACTTACTATAAATATCTTACTTGAAATCCAATCACTTGCCCTATTCTTCGTTTTCCCCAAACCACAGCCTCCACACGGCGGTGGAGCCTCATGGCGGAGGATTTAAACTATTTTCTGATAGGGTCCCCGACTCCTACTTATTTTTAAACACTTCGATAGGGTCCCCGACTCCTACGTATTTTAAACACTTCTATAGGGTCCCCGACTCCTATTTTTAACACTTTGATAGGGTCCCCGACTCCTACGTATTTTAAACACTTCTATAGGGTCCCCGACTCCTATTTTTATGGGCTCAGAACAGTCTCATAATACACACATGCACACAGAAGGATTCACACTTGTATTTCATGATCCACAAAAGGATTCACACTTGTATTTCCGGATCCACACTTGTGTTTTTCAATGCACACACAAATGTGTTCCGTTTCATATACATGTAAATAAAATCCAAACACAGAAAAAAGTTTTACATATGTATTTTTGATCCTCACATATTTGTTTTCCCTTTAAAACCGCTGCACCTACAAACACAAACCGCTTCCTGTGCATGGATCGCTGTGCATTCGTGTGTGGGTTTTTTGAGACTCCCCTGACGGTCACCCGATTCGTACTTGTAATTTTTTCTATCTATAGCCAATCAGATGTCTCCTCAATTCTAAGCCAATCGCATGAGCACGCCCCCACGAGGGTAGATTTATTGCGTTCATGACGTAGCTGACAGGTCCATGGAGCCTGCCTGCAGGCGCTAATCTCAGGACACTTCCACTCTCAGTACATTGCCACTTTCCGAGCAGGAAATGCACGCAAATACAAGTCTTTATATTATTAAGGAACAGTGCCACTTTCCGAACCATTAATGAATGCTTGTGTACACAAAAACGGCAGGCAAAACCGTTTTAAATGTGTGTTTCCTGTATGGCGAATACAGCTGCTTTATTTATGTCTGTATGAAGTTGTTGTGAGTGTGGAGGGAGCAGCTACAGGTTAGCTTAGCCTAATCGATCAGTGCACTACGAAGCCAGTGCTAGACAGTGAACTGTCAACGGGGGGGAGCCCCGCCGGTCATTATCGGCCGATATTCACTCTTAATAGTTTGATCGGTGCTCTCTATAAAGGCCGATCAGGAGAGCTGGATCTGATCGATATGGACATAAACGCGAGTGAAGTTTTAGCGAGCTGCATGAGAAACTGACGGGCTGTCAGGAGAGACGGAGGGAGAGAGGAAAATAGATGATCCTTACTCCCGTGTTATTAGCCATATCCGGTCATAGTGCGGTAATTACCTGCTAACGGAAACTCTGCTACACAATTCTTCTTCTTATTATTATTATCATTGAAACATGACCGGTAAGTTTCAAATTTGTCCGGTAAAATTAATTCTGTCCGCGGAAACCCTGCTCCGGACAGCGCAAAATGCGTATATGAAGTGTCATGAACGCAATAAATCACCCTCGTGGGGACCCGCTCATGTGATTGGCTTAGAATGAAGGAGACATCTGATTGGCTATAGATAGAAAAAATTACAAGTACGAATCGGGTGACCGTCAGGGGAGTCTCAAAAAACCCACACATGAATGCACAGCGATCCATGCACAGAAAGCGGTTTGTGTTTGTAGGTGCAGCGGTTTTAAACGGAAAACAAATATGTGAGGATCAAAAACACATATGTAAAACTTTTTTCTGTATTTGGATTTTATTTACATGTATATGAAACGGAACACATTTGTGTGTGCATTGAAAAACACAAGTGTGGATCCGGAAATACAAGTGTGACTCCTTTTGCGGATCATGAAATACAAGTGTGAATCCTTCTGTGTGCATGTGTGTATTATGAGACTGTTCTGAGCCCATATATTTTTAACACTTCTGGTGGCCCTGAAGTGCAAGTCAAAACAACACACTCACTCCATAAACGTCCAGGAGCGACGCTTGGTCAGGGTCCCGAGGCGTGCAGTTGGGACGCTCCTAGGCTCCTTCAGCTTCATAAAGGGACGCAAATAGCTTTCAACTGATTGCAATGTATTCCCATCTGCATCATGGAAGCACGGCATTCGTTTGTGTCGGCGGCATTTAAAGGCAATGTGAGCGTCCATTCCCATTGGATAACGGAGAATTGTACACCCGGAAGTAAGTATTCTCCTTACTGTCGATTGATTTGACAGTGATATCTGCACTACTCATCAACTCAAAAACACCAGATTATCCTTGTTAATTACACAACATTGATTGGTTTAAATTGTGTGCAATACTTTTGTATTTTTCCCCTTCGATTCGGAGAAACAAATATTTTTTCGGAGTTTAGGATGGCAGAAGACACTACACTACCCAGAATCCCCAGCTATCGTTTAGGACTACACCATGTGCTCTGTAAGACAAACCCCGTGATTAGTTCTCAAGCTCTGTGATTGGATGTTGGAGTGGCAGTGCACGAAGTTTACACGCAGCACTTTGAAATGGAATGAAACCCATCGACGGCACACTATCCAAATCAAGACTCGAACGTGTCCTACCCCCCCCCCCCCCCCCCCCCTTAGGTCACAGGAAAAATAGTAAAATAGTAAAAAGTTAAATAGTGCAATAAGAGTCTATATACAAGTGATTGGAATATGATATATTAGATAAATCATTTCTAAGTAGCAGCCAGATGAATGTTATGGATGTTGTTTCAAAGTTCAGGTGTTTAATAGCCTTATGGCCTGTGGGATGAAACTGTCCCTGAGTCTGGTGGTTTTAGTCCGGATGCTGCGGTACCGCCTGCCAGACGGCAGCAGACAGAACAGTTTGTGGCTGGGGTGATGGGGGTCTTTTATAATCCTGAGGGCTTTCTTTAAGGTTAACCTGGTATTTTTACTACATTTATTTTAGTTACTTTACAGATTTGGATTAATGATGTGAAATATAAACAACCCTTAAATCAGACTTTAGTTACACCTGAGTAAAATTCAGTGAAGGTGATTGTCAAGTGCCAACAATCAGGCGAGATATTTGATAGTTGGTGCTTGAGAAGACAAAACATGTATCTGCAGATCCCTATAAAGTATATTCATTACTCGTTATTCTCTAATCGTTCATCAAAAACTGTATATAATGGCTATTTTGCACATCCCTTTCAAGATTTCAAGATTTTCAAAGGTTTATTGAAATATCATATACACAACTACGGTGTAGTTATGCAATGATGACAAACTTGGGTCATAGGTTCCTCAACAAGAGATCAATATGTGTGTACCTCCACCATTAAACTGTCATATTCTGCACATTTATTATTCTATCTACATACATCTTATAAGAGTATAATAAATATGTATAATATCAGTTAAAATAAGTGCTTCAACATAGTTAACTGTGCAGGAAAGTTGATTGTCAAGTCCCAAAACAAACCATGCAATATATTAAACGTTAAGTACTTTGTCAGGCTTAATATAGATACCCCCAAAGCTTTTTGCTTACATGTATTTAAAAGAAGACCTTAACCTAAATTATTATTTAATGTTTAAATAAAGCCTAATTAGTTTGTCTGTTTTGCACATCCTCCTATTAATATCTTTGTACATCCGGCACTAAACTGTTTTATTCTAGATACCATTTACAGTATCTTCTTGATATTTTCTATTCTATATTTCTATCATTGACCTTCTACTTTCCTCCTATTTTGTATATACTCTTAATATTTAAATGTTTTCATAAAATATAACACATTCAAAAGTGCTTTACAAAAATGAAAGACATTAAGAAAAAGGCATTTTAAACAGTCATTAAAAAGCAACACAATCTATTGCATTACTCTAAACGTGTAATAACGTGCTTTAACCAGTAGGTGGTTTGGGTTAAAAAGCTGTCAAGTTTACAGTGTTAACAAAATAAATATACTGCTGTTTCCGGTTTAGTTTACGACGGATATATTTAGTTATTGTTTTGATATTTGTAACACAAAAGCGATGTAAAAAACCCACAGAAACACAGAAAAGATGGTCTTAACATGACCCAGCGGTCTAGTAGTTAACCTCTTAAGCACGGCGGTCCCCCCATTGGACCCCTCATACCGTTTTTTTTCCGAGATAATGTCTCAGGGCTTCTTAACATTTATGAAACTATTAATGTGTAGCACCAGATTAACGGCTAGAATCTCAGCTAACTGAAGATATGAACCATTTTTACCAAAACAAAACACAAGTCTCATAAGAAGCGTCTAAATGACCCCTGAGCGAAAAAATTCTAACGCACTGCGGCACACAATTCAAGATAAAAATACCCTGATTACTTATCGTAGCTGCACATACAATATAGCCGATTAAAGCTGAGACTGCACTGATTATTTAGGTATAGTATCATCACTGAGTGATCCGAACTTGCGACAGGGGAAGCAAACACAGACATCACAACACGTACCTTTACGGAGCTTTTACGACAGATCGTCTCACCGTAGCTGTCAATTAGGTCAAAAGACGTGTTCAATGGCATTAAAACGAAAAAGAAAATGCTACAACTGTTGATCCATAGGTTGATAATGTACCTGTGCCTTTGAAGAAATTATTCATAATCCATAATTCCATTTTTTATGTAAAAATCGGAGCGGAAAAGTTAGCTGCTAATGGTAGCCACCAGAGTGTATGCAGCTTCCGGCGTCACTCTCACTCCTTATTTGTTAACGTTTTGGTGTGTATATAACTTTCCCTCGATTCCATTGGCTCTAGCGGTTATAAAGAGATTTCATTCATCAAAATCGAGCAAGGGGGGCCAGAGATAGGTCAAATCCACCCAAATGACCCCAGAAGTGGGTTTTTTTGGCTAAATCTCTCTAAAAAGGTCAAATTTCACTTGTTTTGCATCAATCTTGATACAGGGTACTTATTATATGTTGTACTTTGGATTCTAAAGCTTTTAGTCTACTAACCCATCATCCAAGGGTAGTTTTCACTATAAGTAAAAAATAATTTTTGGACGGACACTATAATTTACAGTTTTTTACTATGTAAAATCTGAATTTTCTTTAAAATAAAAAACATCTATATTGATTCTGACTTTTCTACATCCAACTCACAGGTTTATCATTACTTTGAGAATAAAGATTATTAATTTAACCCTTTTAGAAGGGAATATATGGTCATTTGTTCTGGGAATGTCATTTTCGAGCCTGAGACCTGAAAAACAGGCTCAGGGCTTAAGAGGTTAATAAAAAACAATAATATCAAAACAAAATATTACTACTAACTTTATTGTGAAATTAAAACCGAACAGTAAAAGAATAGTTTCCGGTCTATTCTGAGGCCCGATCTCTGTAGATAAATAAAGAACTACGACAGATGTGTAATATTTAATGCAGCCGAACCATTTATTACAATGCATTCATGTGATGACTTTCAAAGAGTAAAGCAAGCACTGCTGAATAAAGTATGATTTTATCTTTTACAAAACGTTTTTTTTCATATGGAATGCAGTTGGAGGTCAACCAATCACAGAGCTTGAAAACTAATCACGGGGTTTGTCAAACAGAGCACATGGTGTTGTCCTAAACCAGGGGTCGGCAACAGGCGGACCGCGGTCCGGATCCGGACCCAGACGCCGACCTATACGGACCCGGACCTATAATCAATACATTAATAGGGGATTTCAATTTTGACGGGGCGATTCTATTTTAACCGCTGCCGACAGGGGGCGAAAGAGACGAGTGAGCGATACAGGGAGAGAAACACAGAAGAAGAGACGAGAGCGCGGCAGAGAGAAGCGGAGAGGAAAGTGAGTAAAGAGAATAATTAGCGATACAGGGAGAGAAGACGGAGAGGAGAGTGAACAGGCGTGTTAGCGGCAGACAGGGAGAGACAAATAATGACACATGGCACTCTCCAAGAAGAGGAAAGTGGACAGTGAGAACAGAGCTTTTAACCCTGAGTGGACGGACTCATTCATGTTCATCCTGCCCACTGGGAGCACAGAACCAGTGTGTCTCATTTGTTCATTGACCGTGGCACTCAAGCAGAATACAAAAATCAAGTAACTGTACTCAGCTCGCGTTATATTTGAAAAACGAGTAATCTGATTACAGTTACTTTCGTAAACCTGAAGTGAATACATTTTGGAATACTTATGGGAATTATTGGTGGAAAAGTTTCCTCATAAAATGTAATAGTCATTACCAGCAGAACTGTGTGCACACTGCACAGCGCTGCAGCGTGTCTGTGAGCGAGAGAGAGATGCAGCATGTCTGTGAGGCCCCGCCCCCGCACGCAGATCAGAGAGAGAGATCTCTTTTAAAATATATTGAAAGTTAGAAACGGAGATGGTTCGATAAAATGTGCAAGATAACGTTTATGTAGCATTTCTTTATTGTCGAAATGATGACATTTCATAACGGGATCAAATCAAAGTGAATGGCCTGCTGCTGCTGAATGCATGGGGCAAGTGACTGGAAACAGTTTTAAAAGTTATTACGTCGTTTCAGATAATAAATAATAATGATAATTCATTCTATTTAGGGGCGCCTTTCAAAGCACCCAAGGACACCTGACAATTCATAACATATTCTAAGGAAAGGTTTAAGAGAGTACAAATAATGCAGTCCGGGTGATGTTTTTTATGTGGGGTGCAGATGAGAGGGAGCTGTCCAGAATGACACCAAGATGTTGTGTTTGAGTTGTGCTCTTGATAAGCCATTAAAACAGTAAAATACGTGTCTCCTGTTCACCAAAACATACCCATCTGTTATGGAAAAATAAAGTATTCCAAAAGTATTCTAAAAGTAATCTGAATACGTTACTTTTTTAAGACACGTAACTGTAACTGTATTCGGATTACTTTCAGAGCCATGTATTCAGTATTCAGTAACCGATTACATTTACAAAGTAACCCTCCCAACCCTGATTAAAAGTGCCAAAACGCCACTATGAGACAAAACACAAAGTGTTTGACCAAACATTCCCTCTCAAGTCAGAACTGAGGTCACAAAAAATAAGCAGTCTCAGAGCCCAATATGATCAGTCTACCAGGATCAAAATTAAAACTAAATATCGTTCCAGGTCAGGCTAACCGAGGCTAACCAATGAGCACCTGCATGTGTGTATGAGAATGGCCCTGACACCATTTCAGCCCAGATTTAAACTCCTGGCAGGACAAGCTCAAGCTCAATTCTCGCACTGAATTAAAGAAAAGTGAGTGAGGGACTGCAATATAAGAGGGAAAGAAAGAGAAACTTTAAAACTGTTCAATTGTTATGATGTGTAAAGACTGATATTGTTCTATAATCGTCTGAAACTGTTAAGTCATGATGTGAAACGGTTAACAAAGCTATTTTATTTATTTCTCTATTTTATTTTTAAATGCAGCCCGAGAGGAACATTACACATATCCACAGTATTTTACTGTATATCTGTATAGTTCAATGTTCATTGACAATAAATATTGTTGTTTTTGAATTGTACTTTCTTTATTTGATTGGCAGTCGGTTGTTGATGACATGCAGACGTTGATAAAGCTACAGGCTACTTCAATATATATCACACTAATTCATAAAGCAAGTTAGACATTTTGATGTTCCGGACCTTTGCATGGGGACATGTTCTCTAACTGGACCTCATTGAATTTTAGTTGAATACCCCTGTCCTAAACGATAGCTGGGGATTCTGGGTAGTGTAGTGTCTTCGGCCATCCTAAACTCCGAAAAAATATTTGTTTCTCCGAATCGAAGGGGAAAAATACAAAAGCATTGTACACAATTTAAACCAATCAATGTTGTGTAATTAACAAGGATAATCTGGTGTTTTTTAGTTGATGAGTAGTGCAGATATCACTGTCAAATCAATCGACAGTAAGGGGAATACTTACTTCCGGGTGTACAATTCTCCGTTATCCAATGGGAATGGACACTCACATTGCCTTTAAATGCCGCCGACACAAACGAATACCATGCTTCCATGAGCGTCAAATCCCGCCGCAGATGGGAATACATTGCAATCAGTTGAAAGCTATTTGCGTCCCTTTATGAAGCTGAAGGAGCCTAGGAGCGTCCCAACTGCACGCCTCGGGACCCTGACCAAGCGTCGCTCCTGGACGTTTATGGAGTGAGAGTGTGTTTGTCAAAACAGCATTTCAGGAAACACCACAGCATTTCAGAAAACGCCGAAGCATTTCAGGAAACACCACAGCATTTCACAAAACACTACAGCATTTCAGAAAACACCACAGCATTTCAGAAAACACCACAGCATTTCAGAAAACGATACAGCATTTCACAAAACGCCACACCATTTCACAAAACACCACAGCATTTCAGAAAACACCACAGCATTTCAACTTATACGGAAAGGGTATTCCTTTAGGGAGAACACTTATTGTTTGTGATTGGACAGAGCCAGCCAGAGAAGCACTGCTGTGATTGGTTGTTTTTGCTGCCAGTCAAGAAATGACGCTTCGTGATTGGTCAGCACCCGACAGCGCAACATGTCCCAAAACATCAGCCGTTAGCTGTTAGCACACAGAGCTCACAGCTCCTCATATCTGTTCAGAAACTGGACAAAAGTTAAACATGTACAAACCACAGACTGTCTGTGTCATGGTGAATACAGTCGCTGCTTTATTTATGTCTGTAGGCCGTTGTTGTGAGTTTGGACGGAGCAGCTACAGGTTAGTTTATCCTGATCGATCCGATCTCCATTCAGAAAACACGTATTTTAAAAGGTGTTTCGCCTGCCGTCTTGTCTGCACACTTGTCACAGCATTAATTCATGGTTTTTACTAACCGGTATCAGTATGTTGTTACTTCGGCATCATTTTGAAACGTGTATTACAATCAAATCACGGTAAAATATGTTCATTTTGTTGTAGTAAAGTATTTGCCAAAGTATTTGCATGGATATAAGCCCCGCCCCCTCTCCAGCACGTCTTGTTTGAATGACAGGAGTAAACACAGCTGACAGCCACGGTGAAACCTGAAACTCGAGCGATTAGAGCAGGGGTGGGGAACCTTTTTCCTCTCAAGGGCCATTTCAATTTTTTCAACATCCTCCGAGGGCCGTACACATTATTGACCTCTGCTTAAAAATACTAAAATCACAGCCCATTCATTTCGCCTTTCTTTCATAATGTGCAAAGAAAAAGCAACCTCTTAATCCAGATATCTTACCATGACTCACGTATGCATGCACGTGCAAGGTTGTGGCATGACCACCAAAACAGAAAGATATGGACACAAGATGTGTGCAAATGTATTTAGTTTCCTATTCATGTGGACATGATTTAAGTGGGGGGGGACCTAACCTCCTCTAGGGGGGCATGCTCCCCCGGGAAGATTTGTTTTTAAATGTTGAAGTTAAAAGCATCAATCTGGTGCACTTTGAGAGCAACATGAGGAGATCTATGGATACATCTCTCAACATCCATATGAAACAGAACTGTAAGCAGATTTATTTTTCTTTATGGATATTTTACAAATCACTCCCCTCTCAAACTGTATTCTTGTTTATTAATAACAACTTTTTTTTACTGTCATATAGTATTTTATACCTGTTTACTTTATTCTCTTATTTTTTTATAACTATAATGATCATATAAAGATGTGCCTTTACCTCACTGGTTGGAGAAAAAGCTTCTTATATTCGTTAGCATAGCTAGCTAACCAGATGCTAATAACAACAAAGTTATTGACTGTATAATCAGTATGACATGAGCAGATCGCCACTGGGCTTTCAACTAAGACACAGCCACGCAAAAACTGCGGCATGTGTACGGCTCCTTATGGGTACTGCAATTTTTGGAAGGGCCGGAGCGACGTTCTGGTGCTTTCCGTCAGAACTGCACCCCTGTCAGACGAGACATATACCACGTGATGACACGTTAGGCTCGTGTTGTGTTCAAGGACCCTGACCTTGGCCAGGAAAAACAGGCACTCGCTTGATAATTTTTTTTGCGGTCTAGATTTCTTTAATTTTTTTCTTTTTTGCGTGTGTTTATAAATTACCTCGAGGGCCGTACCAAATGGTCTCGCGGGCTGTATACGGCCGGAGGTTCCCCACCTCGCATCTAAGTGCGTTACATGTACATTAGACATGACAAATAAAAATATTGTGTTTGCATAACGCACAGTTAAAACAGCACACAAACTTGAACTAGACAATTAAACTCATTTCACAACACTTTTAAACAGCAACGTGTACTGGAAATAAGACTTTCATTGCCGTGTCATTTCATCACTTCCTCTTCAATTCATGGAAAAACTCTAAGAAAGACTTGTGTATGTGTGTGAACATATTTTTATTTGGCAGCACTCCAAGAGAAGATATTATGATATTTGGAAATCAGCTTGTGCTTTCTTGGCATCAAACTGAGAAATCAAATATGGGTTATTCATCTTGTACAAACATTCCTTATTCAGGACAACAGTCACCTGAGGCACTGCCGTACACAAGTGGCTCTTTGTTTCTTCATATATATATTTACTTATATAGCTTTGCTCTAAGAAACTCTCTTGTGCAATATTGTGCAATGCTTTTGAGTAAATGTGGAAAGAAATCCAAAACGGACATGCAGTTGCAGGGTTGCTTGTGAATTTACTCCAAATGTCACTAAAGTCTTATTTAAGTGTTGAATATAATTATAATTGTTAATAAAAATGTGCAAATTAACTACATTTATAAAATGCAATGTTGTGGTAGAAGTACACGATGTATCTCAAAATTGTTCCTAAGTACAGTACTTGAGTAAATGTACTTAGTTAATTTACATCACTGCTTAAACTTCAAATCTCTGTGAAATGACTGTGCGAGCAGTAAGGGCCTGATTGGTCACATTTGACTTTTTGTTTTATCTTTATTGCTATACTTTAAAGTATGCCGAGTTGAAAAAATCGAACAAAACATCAGTGCAGTTGCACCACTCTTAATCATTCTTTTATTACTTTTTTTTCAGGTCATCCCCGTTTCTTCAACCAGCTGTCTTCAGGTCTGGATGTGATTGGTGTAGCAGGAGAGTGGTTAACCTCGGCAGCCAACACCAACATGTAAGATCTCAACAATAAAAGTTGACTCAAGGACTCTACCTTACACACTTGTTTTTTACTTGAGAATTGCATGTTTACTTCTTCTTCTCGAATTCAAGTATTTATACTTATTAGATGTATTATGTCAACAGATTTCACAAAACTGTATTAGGTCAGTTGAAAGCAATAATATTAAGTTCAAACCAAAATATTAGGTTCAACTTAATATTATTGTTTTGTGCTGGCGTTGTTTGTTCGCCGCTCCTCCGCCCAAAATCTTGTTCTTTAGTCCAGATCAGAACCTCTCCTGTCTGGCTCTCAACTTTTTAAACGTCAGTCATCAGCAAAAATAGCAGCATCTTTCTATCGAATCGACACGGATCTTTGTGTTGTCATCTCCTACCTGCTGGCTCTTTCCTGCTCACCGGTCCCTAGCCCGCTAGCTAGCTAACATTATCGGACCTAGCTGCTACCTAGATGCTCCTCGGCTCCCCGAAGTCTGCTGAGCTAACATTTCTGTCTCCACCCTAACTCCACCCTAACTCCACCCTAACTCCGCGGCTCGTCTGGGTCTTCCCATCCCGCTGCCATCAGCCGGCTTCCCCGCTGACATCGTCTCTCCCTGCCGCCTACAGCCGTTGGCTATCAAGCTAGCTAACAAGCTAGTAGGCTGGTCACCCGGCTCCCACTCTGCACCAGGCTGTCAGCCCCTCCTATGATTCTCCTCCGGAAACCACTGGAATTATTCTCCTGATATGCTGTGGATTATCCTTCTGATTCTAACTGGACTCACACCGCTCCTTCTTCCACGGTCATCCGGCTCCTGGTCTCTGTTGCCCGGGTCCCCAGCATTAGCTAGCTCCGTGCTAGCACCACTTCACCGGATCATGCCGCCGCTCTACTCGCTGTCAGATCTCCACTCCTTTAATAACTGCCTGCCTCCGGACTGCTTGGACATCCTCGCAGATAATGAAATACTTCGCAAATGCCGTCCTCCACACAGAGGCTCTGGCCATAAGATTTTCTTTCATTCCACGTCTCCACACTCCATCCCGTCCATTCGGTCCTGTCACATGCCCACACTACGCCATCACAACAAACAACACGTGAATCTGACCCATCTCCTTCCACTCCCCTGGTCCAAACAACCACTCCCAATGCAACGTCACCTCAGAGCAGCCCTGCTCAACACACGCTCCATCCACAATAAAAGCCACATTCTGAATGAATTCATTAAAGACAATAACCTGGACTTTCTGTATCTGACCGAAACGTGGCAAAAACCCCTGGACTATTTTTCTATAAATCAAATCACCCCAGCAGGATTCACATACATTGACAAACCTCGCCCACAAGGGCGGGGTGGTGGTATAGCTGCTATTATCAGAAAGGACATAAAAACTACCATAATCCGCATCCCTGATGTTTCTTAATTTGAACACCTGATCTTCAAACTCTCTGGTCCCACTCCCCTGGTCATAGCCATCATCTACCGTTCGCCGAAGCCAAACCCCTCCTTTCTCTCCGACCTCTCTGACATTCTCACTCAGCTTTCTGCCATATCCCCGTCTGTTCTCTTTTTAGGTGATTTTAACATTCATGTTGACGACCCGACCTGCAAATATGCCTCTGAATTTATGGAAACCCTTCACTGCTGCAACTTCTCTCAACACATCAACTTCCCAACACACAGCCGTGGTCACATCCTGGACTTGGTCTGCTCCACTGGTCTCACCATCCATCATCTGTCCAGCCTCAATCTCCACATCTCTGATCACCTGGTCATCATCATGGACATCAACATCCCCATCCCCGCCCAAAAGCAAAAACGCACAATAACCTACAGAAATCTCAAATCCATCTCACCTTCAGCAATCACTGCCTCCATTACCTGCAAGATGTCTCCTCCCCCCCCCCCCCCCCCCACTTTCTGCAAACCCATCTGAACTTGTGGACTATTATAACATCACCCTCTCCTTCTGTCTCAATGAACTGGCCCCCACAAAAACTAAAAATGTCTCTTTCATACACTCCGCCCCCTGGTATACCCCCGAACTCCGCCAAATGAAATCAAGGAAACGTCAACTGGAACGCCAACACAAGAAAACCACACTAACAGTCCATCTACAAATCTACAAAGACTATCTCCAGCAGTACAGTAACGCACTCAAAGCAGCCCGGTCTAATTACTACTCACAACTCATACAGTCTGGCTCCAGCAACCCCAAGCGTCTGTTCTCCACCATCAGCAAACTTCTCAAACCCTGTGACAACGCCACCTCATCCTTCACCACCAAACAGTGCAACTCCTTCCTCTCGTTTTTCCAAACCAAAATCAGCAACATTTACAGCAATCTGACACCCTCATCAGCACCCCCCACCTCCCCTCCTGGCTCCCCCCCCTTCACCTCACAGCCCCTGTCCCACTTCTCCCCTGTGACCCCCATGCAACTGTCCGACTTCATGACCGGAATTAACTCCACCTGCACACTTGACCCAATGCCCTCCATATTTGTTAAAGAGAGCCTCCCTGCCATCTCCCAACTCATCGCCACCATCATTAACTCCTCCCTCAGATCTGGATCAGTTCCCCCCTCTCTCAAACTGGCTGCTGTCACACCCATTCTCAAAAGACCTGGACTCACACCTGACATCATGTCCAACTTCCGGCCCATCTCAAATCTCCCCTTTCTGTCAAAAATACTTGAACGTGTCATTGCCTCACAACTAAAATCCCACCGCAGCTCCAATGACCTCTTTGAACCATTTCAATCCGGTTTCCGATCAAAACACAGCACCGAAACAGCTCTTCTCAAAATCACAAACGACCTCCTCTGACTCCGGCAACCTGAACATCCTCATCCTCCTCGACCTCGCCGCAGCATTCGACACCATCAACCACACCATCCTGCTGTCCCTCCTCGAATTATCACTCAACATCACAGACACTGCACTCTCCTGGCTGAAATCCTACCTCACCGACAGACATCAGTTTATCAACATCAATAACTGCACCTCCTCCACTGCTCCTCTGTCCCAAGGCGTCCCACAGGGTTCGGTGCTTGGCCCCCTCCTCTTCATCCTCTATATGCTCCCCCTTGGCAAAATCATTCGTCGCCACAACCTTCAATTTCACTGCTACGCCGATGACATCCAACTTTATATCTCAACAAAAACCATCACCCCCACAACACACTCCACTCTCACCAACTGTCTCTCAAAAATAAAAGCATGGATGCAAACAAATTATCTCCAACTGAACAGTGCCAAATCAGACATCATCATCATCGGCCCCCCATCCCCTACCAAAACCATCCAGAATGTCAACTTCACCATTGACAGCCCCCCCTCCCCCCCCCCTTCGTCTCCGCCCATCACTCTCCTCCTCTGCTGCTGAAACCCTGATTCATGCATGTGAACCTGGAACCTCTCTCATACAATAATACAAAGTGTGTGTGTGTGTGTGTGTGTGTGTGTGTGTGTGTGTGTGTGTGTGTGTGTGTGTGTGTGTGTGTGTGTGTGTGTGTGTGTGTGTGTGTGTGTGTGTGTGTGTGTGTTTGTGTGTGTGTGTGTATGTACTGTGATGGATTGTTGGAGCTATGTGCAGCTCAAGGCATATATTAGACCCTCCAGAAAAACGCGATTATGCGATCGCATAATTTACCGCATAATCAGCAAAATAGCGCATATTTTTAAAAGGCCGCATATTTCTTAAAAGGTCGCATAATCCCCGCATTTTTCCACACAAAATTGAGGAAAAAAAAAGTTAACGTGAAGTAGTGATGTCATCAGCTCGCGCAGGTAAACAACACAGTAGAGTGAATGTGTGGAACTCACACGAGAGAGAAAAGCAACAAGATCAGCACCATATAGATTATTATATAGCCTACTATTATACTATTATTATTATATACTATTATAATTATACTATTATACGGCTCTGACCAAGATGAACAAATCGAATCCATCCCATTTGCCTACGAACATTTCTGCTAAAGACCGGGCAAAGCAGTACGCAGATGTCTTGCACGAAAGTGGGGGGAAACTATTCTGCACCCCGTGCAACTGTGTGTTGGAACATACAAGATTGAAGCTGGTCAGATAACGAACGGGTAAATGAAAACAGAATGAGGCGGAGGTGTGTGTGTGTGTGTGTGTGTGTGTGTGTGTGTGTGTGTGTGTGTGTGTGTGTGTGTGTGTGTGTGTGTGTGTGTGTGTGTGTGTGTATCATAGGAACTCTTTAAAAGGGCTTCCTTTCATTCAGTAGCCTAGTAACAGGGTGTGGGAGAAGAATCACCTTTTTTCCGCCTCCCGCATATTTCGCAACTTTTCGCATATTTCGCATATTTCCGCATATTTCGCAACTTCTCCGCATATTTCGCATAAAAACCCCGCATGTTTAATCGCATAATCAAGGATTTTAGCCCGCATAATCAAGGATTTTAGCCCGCATAATCAAGGATTTTAGCCCGCGTTTTTCTGGAGGGTCTAATATATGCTCGAACGGGAGCTGCCTGGACGCTGCAATCATGTTGCGCGCACTATCCGTGCTGAGTGTGCTGACTTTTCGTACAATGTCCCACTGTCTGGCTACCTGCATAAAGTCAAGTGCTTGGCGCAGTTGTCGGCGAAATGTCGCTCCTCTGTTTTCATTGAAACAGCTCCTTATATCCGTTAGCGCAGCTAGCTAGCACCAGATGCTAACAACAACACGTAAGGTGTGCCTCGCCTCGCGCCACACATACACACACTCTCCCGGTCCTCCCGATGGCCAGTCCGGGCCTGCCGGTGAGCGTGGAAGTGTGGTCTGCCACAAGCGGGCGGCAGGAGCGGGGCTGTCAGCATCAGCTTGTAGATGGTATTTTAAATTCAATGCGCTCTGAAACTACGGGGCGGCCGAGGACAAAAAATACACATGCGTTAATCGCGTTAAAATAATTAGTGGCGTTAATTTTTTTTTGCATTAACGTGTTATTAACGCGTTAACTTGACAGCCCTAATACAAATATATTTATCATAATGTTTTTTTCAAAAAGTGTTTAATTTTCGCACCTATACCAGTCATATTATTTCATCCAGTAGCCTAGTTAAACTTCCACCAGAAAACAGTTGAAAATGGCTTTTATGATGTTCCGAGGGATTCGGCGGCTCAGCAGGTCAGCCTCTCGTTCGCACGAGAAAGTTACCGATGCGCCAAGTAGGAAGAGGAGCGCACAGGAGACGACCGTTTCATTGCAGACTGTTATGTTTATGTGGGGAAATGGTGGTGCATACATTATTTGAGATATATTTCAAACTCGGACTTCATTTTAAGGACATGTCGGCCAGGGG
Source organism: Trematomus bernacchii (assembly GCF_902827165.1). NCBI lineage: Eukaryota > Metazoa > Chordata > Actinopteri > Perciformes > Nototheniidae > Trematomus > Trematomus bernacchii. Next base: position 955,047 of record NW_022987524.1, on the reverse strand, counting down.
TGTAGAGCTATTTGTTTAAGCACCGGATTGGCAAAACAGGAGAGTAAACCAGTCTGCATTGATCTATGAATTCATGTCCGGGACTCTCACAGTATCTGCTGCTCGCAGCTGTTGTATAGAAGGAAAACCTCTTTCACTTCATGAAATGGCTGCAGCATCAGGAGGCAGCGGGACGTGTAACTCCGCCTCTGAGAAGTGCAGCACCAGCGCGTAAAGAGCTGTGCCTTTTTACGCACCGCCTTCACTGTGTTTACCTTAATCAGAACAGCTTAAGAGTGACTGCAGGCTGCTTTTTGTATGTATCTGCCGGTCCTTGGCACAATAAAGGTTGGGAACCCCTGCTCTACGGCATACCATCCAACCTCCTCAATAAACTCCAAGATATCCAGAACTCTGCTGCCCGCCTCCTCACCCACACCCGCTCCCGAGACCACATCACACCCGTCCTCCAGAACCTCCACTGGCTCCCCGTCCGTCAAAGAATCAACTTCAAAGTCATATATATCATTACTCTCAAATCCCTCAACAACCAGCCCCCCCCCCTACCTCACAGACCTGCTGCACCACCACACCCCTTCCCGCTGCCTCCGCTCATCAGAAGCCAACCTCCTATCCATCCCCACCCGCACCAATCACCGGACCTGGGGGGACAGAGCCTTCTCCGTCGCTGCCCCCTCCCTCTGGAACTCACTCCCACAACCCATCAGAAACTGCACTGACCTCACCACCTTCAAAAAACTTACAAAAACTCACCTCTTCAATCTGGCTTTTAATGTGTGATTGTTTTTGTATTGCTTGATTTTAATTTGACTTTATATATTTATTTGTTGTTCTTTTCTTTTCTTTTCACTATATCTGTAAAGCGTCTTTGAGCACCTGTAAAAGCGCTAACAAAATAAATCTATTATTATTATTTAATACACTTAATTAAAGTCAATGGTTCAGTTTTTTCAGTGTACAGCTCATGAAATAAAATCCAAATTCTTAGAGTCTAGTTGGGTCCTCATAGCATGGTGCAGGATTTGTAAAACCTAAAAGAAAACTTGAAACGTTTCAAATCAAAATGTTGGATTTCTTTTTGATATTTCCTCAAAAGCATTGCACAAATATTTCTCAAATGTGATAGTGGGGTTGGATTTCATCCAGACTGTCATTGTTAGTGCAAAGCTTTTAATGAAAAAAATAAAGAGCCACGCGTAAGTCAGTGTCTCATGTGCCTGCTGGCCATTAAAAAGGAGGCATGAGTAATTTTAATGGCCTCCTGGTCTCAAACTGGAGTTGAGACCAGGAGGCGGAGTCGCAGTCTTACACACTTCTCTGCGCTCTCTCCTGGGCAGTAGTGATGGGAATTATGGCGCTTTGAAGGGAGCCGGATCTTATGGCTCGGTTCCTTTCAAAGAGCCGTTCAAAAGAGCCGTTTTTTAAAACGGGGCAGGATTACTAGGTTTATCTGAGAAATAATCACCAGGATAATGATTGACTGTATTGCCAGACCTATTGTCAATAATCTGCATTGTAAACATGACACAAGGTGGCGCCATATCCATGTCATTCATGTCAGTGAATGTACTACTTTGAATTGACCCTCTGTACGTGTTAAGTAAATAAAGTTGCCTTGCCTTGAATGAAATTCACGCAACTCTTAATATTAGATAGGCTACTGTGTTTTTAAGTGGTGATGGAGATTATTTGTTGACCCTCCTTTAAAGGATATTTTGCCTTTATAAATGGTGCGCTTTATCACTGCCTGGGTTTCGGTTGAAGTGCATCCAAATGCTGCTGCGTTTGGCTCATTTTTCATCCGAAAAACATGTGGTCTACCTGTCCTGTACCACTTGTTATGACTTCTCTCTCTCGCGTATTCCGTTAAGACCCACCCCATCTCAATCCTCGTGCTGAAACCTACCAATCAGAGTAGGGGCGGGTCTTCACAGAATACTTTTGGGGAACAAAATCAAGCTTTTTAAAAGGCGAGTGGATTTTGGCAGGCAGTGAGTGCGGACCAACGATAAAAAGAACGGCTCTCACCAAGTACGACTCGGCTCGTTCGCAACCGACACATCACTACTGGGCAGTAGGAATCCCGAACCCAATAAAATACCCAATATTAACGGTGTGTGTGTGTCTGCCCAAGGAAAATTTAAAGTAAAACCTAATAGAGGTGTCATACATAATAACTAGGGCTGTCAGTCGATTAAAATATTTAATCGCGATTAATCGCATGATTGTCCATAGTTAATCGCGATTAATCGCAAATTAATCGCACATTTTGTATCTGTTCTAAATGTACCTTAGAGGGATATTTTTCAAGTTTTTAATATTCTTATCAACATATGAGTGGACAAATATGCTTTATATGTTTGTTTATTATCATTTGAACAATGACAAATATTCTCATGAATATTAAACACAACAACCTCTGAACATTACAAATATTCGCCTCAATTCAACCTGGAACCTCTCTCATACAATAATACAATACAAAGTGTGTGTGTGTGTGTGTGTGTGTGTGTGTGTGTGTGTGTGTGTGTGTGTGTGTGTGTGTGTGTGTGTGTGTGTGTGTGTGTGTGTGTGTGTGCGCGTGTGTGTGTGTAGAGACACTGTGATGGATCGTTGGAGCTATGTGCAGCTCAAGGCATATATGCTCGAACGGGAGCTGCCTGGACGCTGCAATCATGTTGCGCGCACTATCCGTGCTGAGTGTGCTGACTTTTCGTACAATGTCCCACTGTCTGGCTACCTGCATAAAGTCAAGTGCTCGGCGCAGTTGTCGGCGAAATGTCGCTCCTCTGTTTTCATTGAAACAGCTCCTTATATCCGTTAGTGCAGCTAGCTAGCACCAGATGCTAACGACAACAACAACAACAACAACAACACGTAAGGTGTGCCTCGCCTCGCGCCACACATACACACACCCTCCCGGTCCTCCCGATGGCCAGTCCGGGCCTGCCGGTGAGCGTGGAAGTGTGGTCTGCCACAAGCGGGCGGCAGGAGGGGCTGTCAGCATCAGCTTGTAGATGGTATTTTAAACTCGATGCGCTCTGAAACTACTGGGCGGCCAAGGACAAAAAATACACATGCGTTAATCTTGTTAAAATAATTAGTGGCGTTCATTTTGTTTTGCGTTAACGTGTTATTAACCTAATAAAAGTAAATGTAACAACTACTACACTACAACAAAATAGGAAGATTAAATGTGGACTCTGGATAAGATCTCTAGCATCTAAAGCAATATTGGTAAATTATTTAATATCAGATTATCAGATTGATATATGCTGTCTCACTGAAACTTGGTTGAGACATGAAGAATATGTCAGCATTAATGAGGCCACTCCACCCAGCCATATCAATACTCATATTGCTCGATGTACAGGCCGAGGAGGTGGAGTTGCAGCCATCTTTGACTCAAGTTTACTTATCAATTAAATTATACTTCCTTTGAAAGCCTTGTTTTTAGTCTTACGCATCCAACCTGGAAGACTTTGCAGCCAATCGTATTTGTTACAGTGTACCGTGCACCAGGTCCTTATTCAGAATTCTTATCAGAATTCTCTGAGTTTTTATCAACTTTGGTACTTAAAACAGTAAAAAGTAATTATCGTAGGTGACTTCAATATTTATGTTGACGACGATAAAAATAGCCTTACTGTTGCATTTAACTCTATATTATATTATATTGGTTTCCGTCAGAGTGTAAATAAACCAACCCACTGTTATAATCACACTCTCTACCTTGTTCTGACTTATGGTATTGAAATTGAGCAACTATTAGTCGAACCGCATAATCCTGCTTTATCTGACCATTTCTTAGTAACTTTTGAAGTACTTTTACTAGACTACAAACCATTAGTCAAAAGCTCCTGCAGCAGAAACCTGTCTGTTAGTGCTAGGTGGCTGCCTGTTGCTGCAGCTCCCTGTGTTTTTATGCTGCTGCAACAAAAACAATTTCCCAAATTGGGATCAATAAAGTACCATCTCATCTTATCTTATCTTATCTTATAGCCAAATTTAAGGAAGAGATTCCACCAATACTTAACTCGATAGCATGTGTGTATGTAAGGGAAGAAACGTATACAACATGTACACCACCCCAAATTGATCATATTGTTGATCGTGCTACAGATGTGCTGCGAATAAAATTAGACTGTTGCTCCTTTGAAAAGAAGAAAATAAAACAACCATGGCATAATGCCGAAACCCGCAAAATAAAGCAAAAGTCGAGACAACTTGAAAGGATATGGCGTTCCACTAAACTTGAAGACTCTCGTTTAATTTGGCATATTACTCTCAATGAATATAAGAAAGCACTGCGTAAAGCGAGAGCAGCTTACTACTCTTCATTAATAGATGAGAATAAGTATAATGCAATATTTATTTTCAGCACTGTAGCCAGGCTGACAGATAGCTTTCTATTCCCATAGCACTCAGTAGTAATGATTGTATGTGCTTTTTTAACCTGTTAAGCTCTGAGCCTGTTTTTCAGGTCTCAGGCTCGAAAATGACATTCCCAGAACAAATGACCATATCTTCCCTTCTAAAAGGGTTAAATTAATAATCTTTTCTCTCAAAGTAATGATAAACCTGTGAGTTGGATGTAGAAAAGTCAGAATCAATATAGATGTTTTTTATTTTAAAGAAAATTCAGATTTTACATAGTAAAAAACTGTAAATTATAGCGTCCAAAAATTCTTTTTTACTTATAGTGAAAACCACCCTTGGATGATGGGATAGTAGACTAAAAGCTTTAGGAATCCAAAGAACAACATATAATAAGTACCCTGTGTCAAGATTGATGCAAAACAAGTGACATTTGACCTTTTTAGAGAGGTTTAGCCAAAACCACTCCAACTCTGAGGTGATTTGGGTGAAAATGTTTTTTTTTTCCATATCTCTGGCCCCCCTTGGTCGATTTTGATGGTTGACACCTCTTTCTGACCGTTAGAGCCAATAGAATCGAAGGGGGAGTCCCCCACACACACACGTTGTTAAAACAAACGGTGGGGGCTTCGCGCATGCAGGTTTGCACCAGAGTGAAGCGATCTCTCGCTCTGACATCTGGAAACGAAAAAGCAGTTGTATTGCTTATGGATTATCAGAAATAATTTTAAAGAGGACACAGACACATTGGATTAACCTATGGATTAACTGCAGCATCGTTTTTTATCGTTTTAATGCCATTAAAAACCAGTGTTGACCAAGGTAAGCCATGTTAGCGTTTGTAGCTACCTAGCGCCACATGTTTTGATGTACGTTTTCGTTTATAGCGTCGCAAATGTTTATCACTCAGTGTTGAGGTGGGCACCCCCAGATTCTGTGTCTCCAGGCGATGCTAATCGATAGGTTGGCTGTGCATCTAGGATAAGTAATAAGGGAGTTATGAGTGAGTTTAGGTGCAGTGATAGGTTAGCATTTTTCGCTCGTGGCTAATTCAGAGGCAGAGTGTTAGCATTGTGGGTTTTTTTTTTGGGAAAAAGAATTAAAAAGATCAGTTAGCTGAGTTTCTTCCCGTTGCATGGATATAAAACATTCATAGTTTATTAAATATTAAGATTCCTTAGATGTTGTTTCCTGCAAATGACACGTTTATCCGCCCGGTACCGGGGGGGCGGTGCGTAACAGATACAATTGTTACTCTTAGAAACAAAATTAATGACCTCTTGCCTTTTACCACTATAGTGTTATCAACAGCTCCCGGAAACGTAAGTTCTAATATTACACTAGATAAGAGGCTTCTCAATACTCTAATTTCCCCTCCTCGACTCCTTGACCAAGGATACACTGATGGGTCCTCCACGGATGCATTTCCGGGAACGGTGGAGGCGTTACGCACAGACGGACTTATCTCAGCCAATGACAGCTCTGCATGCATCCCCTGGATATTATTTTACTTTATTTATTTATTATTTACTGCTTTCATCGCGACGCGATGTTTACAGTGAGAACAGCTGTGAGGTCCGTGCAGAAAGCAGAGCAGTGTGTAAAATATATATCACTCAGTATAACAGGCCTACATTACTCTCTGTATTTGTATGCTGTAGTTTAGTAGATATCTACAAACAAAGAGTCGATATTTTTCTAAGACCATTTAGTGCTTCACATAATAAAATACACAACGGCTGGAGCCTGATTATGCTTTAGCAGCTGTAGGTGTGTGTTGTACAGTGCGTAGATGCGGCGGACAGACGGGTCTCAGTTGGTGTGGTGTCCTATGCTTACTTTTAATACTTGTAAATACAACTTTTGGCCCGTAATTTCAATTCCCCATTTCAGCGAGAGAGAGGGGGGGATTTCATATCATTTCAAACCTTTATTTAACCAGATTGGTCCCATTGAGATCATAGATCTCTTTTTCAAGGGAGACCTGCAATACCTGGGATATATCCAGTCTCTGATTGTGTTACGTTATTATGAGAGTGCTCTCATACTTTAAATTGTATATATTTATATAAATATATGTGTGTGTATATGTCTGCATCTGTAGCCTGTTATTGTCTCATTATACCGCACTGTGAATGAATTAAAAGTAAATATATAAGTCGTCATGAACACATCTGTCCATCATACAGAGTGCTGCTGTGCCTCCTGTCATCATTAATGGACGTCTCTTTAAAATGACCGCTCAGAGGAGAGGAGTTCTCATTTCTCACAGGCTGCGTCTCAGGTCGACTATTTTCATTTCCTCGGTCGTCGGTCCTCAGTATCACCGGAAGTTGATTTGTCTGCGCCATCTTGAGTAGCGTCCCATGGCTCTTATTTCTGCCGGAGGACCGAGGATCGAGGAGCGAGGAGCGATAATGGAGGAGCGATAACCGAGGAACCACCAGACCATCCTCCGATGATATCCTCAGATACTCGCTCCGCCCCCTTACTGTGTATCGCTCACTGATTGGACGATGCAGCGCATGCACTGATCTGATGCTTCTTGACATGAGAGCAGTGAAGAAAACACATGAAACTCACGGGACTCACTCCTCAGTTTATACTGTGTTTTGTTTCAATTAATGCATCATTCAGTTACAAATATGTGATATATCTGAACAACAAAGTGGTCAAAAATTATTTTATTCATTTATTGGAAACATTTTCATGATCGCTTTTTTCGTTTTACATTTTCATTTATTGTCATTTCCATTCAGTCAGTCATTAAGTGCTATTTAAAATGTTAATTTGCTACATATCCACACAAACAAACTGTGCAATCCAATGAATGTTAATCTAACTGGGTTTTGATAGATAACATATCTCTTTTTCTTCTCTGAATTATTTTTATTTCTATTGTGCACTCAATATTAATCTAACTATTGTTCGTTTATACATTTTAAGAATGGCGTTTATCTTTTTTGAGAATTAGTTCTTATTTTATTTAATGTATTTGGGTCTACAACAGATGATACAAATGTTTGTGTCAGTAAATGTGTACTAACAGAGGCGGGGGTGTTTGTGAAAATAACGGGGACAGAGCTGGCTGCTGTCAGACGAACAGCTGTGCGGCGTCATCACAAACGGATGTCGCTTCACGTGACGCTCCGGAGGAAAGGACGTCCCATTGCTCTTAAAACTCATTTCCCTGCTTCTTGTGGTTTCCTTGCGTATCTCCATGCTTCCCTGGTGGGAGGGACTAAACGCAGGGAAATGACGCAAGTGAGGGACGCAAGGATTCCATTTAGTCGACCTGAGACGCAGCCTAAACGCCTGCTGCTTCCCCTCCTCTCTCCTCGGTTCCCCTCCTCGAGTCCTCCGCTCGCATCTCCTGTGGGCGGGACTAAGAGGGGAAATTAGAGTATTGAGAAGCCTCTTAGATAGTAAATTAGAATGCTTTTCACCCATAAACCTTGAACAATTGAATTCAATGATTCTTTCTTCTAAACCATCAACGTGTATCTTAGACCCGATTCCAACTAAGCTGTTAAAGGACGTTTTTCCATTAATTAACACTTCTTTATTAAATATTATGAATATGTCTTTATTATCAGGCTATGTTCCACAATCATTTAAAGTAGCAGTGATAAAACCTCTTCTTAAAAAGCACAACCTCGATCCAGAGGTCTTAGCCTACTATAGACCTATTTCTAATCTTCCGTTCCTCTCGAGAAAGCAGTCGCAAAACAGTTGTGTGATTACTTAAAAAACAATGAGTTATTTGAAGATTTTCAGTCTGGCTTTAGAACACATCATAGCACAGAGACAGCTCTAGTTAAAGTCACAAATGACCTTCTAATAGCCTCAGACAAAGGACTTTTCTCTATTCTTGTCTTGCTCGATCTCAGTGCTGCATTTGATACTATCGACCATGATATCTTATTGCAAAGACTAGAGCACTTAGTTGGCATACAGGGAACTGCTTTAGGCTGGTTTAGGTCCTATCTATCTGAACGCTCTCAGTTTGTATGTGTCAACGATGAATCTTCCATGCAAACCAAAGTTAGCCATGGGGTGCCACAGGGCTCAGTGCTTGGACCTATTTTGTTCACATTATGCTTCCGTTAGGCAATATTATAAGGAATCATTCTGTACATTTCCAATGTTATGCGGATGATACTCAACTATATTTATCCATCAAGCCTGATGAATCCAATCATCTAAATACAATTCAAGACTGCCTCAAGGACTTAAAAACGTGGATGACCTTACATTTTTTGATGTTAAACACGGCTAAAACTGAAGTTATTATACTCGGCCCAAATAATCTACGAAACAAACTACCTAAAGATATATTAACTATGGATGGCATTGATTTGGCCTCCAGTGAGACTGTAAGGAATCTTGGTGTTATATTTGATCAGGATTTATCCTTTAATGCCCACATAAAATCAATTTCAAGGACCGCCTTCTTTCATCTATGTAACATTGCAAAAATCAGGCATATCTTGCCTCAAAACGATGCATTTGTTACTTCAAGGCTGGATTATTGTAACTCTTTATTATCAGGGTGTACCAAAAAGTCAGTTAAGTCGCTTCAGCTGATTCAAAATGCTGCAGCACGTGTACTAACCAGAGTTTGGAAAAGGGACCACATTACTCCTGTTTTGGCTGCCTTACACTGGCTCCCTATAGAACACAGGATATAATTTTAAATTCTTCTTCTCACCTACAAAGCCCTTAATGGGCAGGCGCCATCTTACCTTAACCTGTTACGCACCGCCCCCCCGGTACCGGGCGGATAAACGCGTCATTTGCAGGAAACAACGTCTAAGGAATCTTAATATTTAATAAACTATGAATGTTTTATATCCATGCAACGGGAAGAAACTCAGCTAACTGATCTTTTTAAAAAAAAAATTTAAAAAAAAACCCACAATGCTAACACTCAGCCTCTGAATTAGCCACGAGCGAAAAAATGTAACCTATCACTGCAGCTAAACTCACTCATAACTCCCTTATTACTTATCCTAGATGCACAGCCAACCCATCGATTAGCATCTCCTGGAGACACAGAATCTGTGTAAAAAACCTCAACACTCAGTGATAAACATTTGCGACGCTATAAACGAAAGCGTACATCATAACATGTGGAGCTAGGTAGCTACAAACGCTAACATGGCTTACCTTGGTCAAAACTGGTCTTCAATGGCATTAAAACGATAAAAAAACGATGCTGCAGTTAATCCATAGGTTAATCCAATGTGTCTGTGTCCTCTTTGAAATGATTTCTGATAATCCATAAACAATACAACTGCTTTTTCGTTTCCAAATGTCAGAGCGAGAGATCGGTCCACTCTGCTGCAAAATTACATGCGCGAAGCCCCCACCTCTTCTCTTCACAACGTGTGTGTGGGGGACTCCCCCTTCGATTCTATTGGCTCTAACGGTCAGAAAGAGGTGTCAACCATCCAAATCGACCAAGGGGGGCCAGAGATATGGGAAAAAAAACATTTTCACCCAAATCACCTCAGAGGTGGAGTGGTTTTGGCTAAACCTCTCTAAAAAGGTAAAATGTCACTTGTTTTGCATCAATCTTGATACAGGGTACTTATTATATGTTGTACTTTGGATTCCTAAAGCTTTTAGTCTACTAACCCATCATCCGAGGGTAGTTTTCACTATAAGTAAAAAAGAATTTTTGGACAGACACTATAATTTACAGTTTTTTACTATGTAAAATCTGAATTTTCTTTAAAATAAAAAAGATCTATATTGATTCTGACTTTTCTACATCCAACTCACAGGTTTATCATTACTTTGAGAAAAAAGATTATTAATTTAACCCTTTTAGAAGGGAAGATATGGTCATTTGTTCTGGGAATGTCATTTTCTAGCCTGAGACCTGAAAAACAGGCTCAGAACTAAACGTCATTACGCCGAACGTTAGCCACCTTTAGCCTAGCGGTGGTGATGTACAGACATGTGACCGTGATGAGGTTCCTTTATAGAAACAAATGTTTGCAAGAACCGAGTTATAAAATGAGTCTTTTGTCTTTACAGTATAATACAACTCAATGTTTTTCTTTTCCAGGTTCACATATGAGGTGTCTCCTGTTTTCATCCTCATGGAGGAGTTTCTGCTGAAGAAGATGCAAAGCATTGTGGGGTGGTCTGCGGATGTGGGAGATGGAATTTTCTGTCCAGGTAATGGATGCAGGAATGAATGGATGGATTGGAACTTATTTTGAGAAAAATTTGAAAGATTTAGGTGTGATGCTGAACATATCAAGAAACAAAAAGTTTAAGGTATTATGTCACCTTTATTTTGCTTCAGAAGTCAGGAGCAAAGGGTAGTCAGTATGTCACCCCTAAAGCAGGTTATAGAAAGTTACTTTTTAAATGAAATTATGATTTATTTACTTTTACAAACAGTTAATCAATCAGGCAGATGTCAGATATTTACTGCAGGACATATGTTGGACACATAGACTGTATATGGTTGGACACTGTAACAGTAGAGGAGACTGGGGGAATTGCACTACCTAACTAACTTTTAAATAACTTTGTTTAATAACAGCAACAAAATTAAACAGTATGAAGTGATTTGTAAATATAAATACAAACTAAAGGTTTTCATGAATACGTACTTTTATTGTGAAATTGACATGTGACCTATTTTTACCCTTTAACCGAAATCAAGAACCGATAAGAACAGAAATTGATAAGCAGAACAGAAATTGGAACCGGTATCGTTAAAATCCAAACGATACCCAACCCTACACATTAAGCATTATTCTCAGCTTGTAAAGTGAGGTGTCCAAAATCATTTTCCTTACAGTGCACTTTCTCAATCGTATGATGGTATTGGGATATAACAGACAGTTTCTCATATTAAGACACATTTTGAAGTACTTTATAAAGAATGGTTTTAGTAAAAGCGTCACAAATAAAACTGAATTGTACCTTAGAGAGCTGTCTTTACCTACTAAGTCATTGTATCCACATTACTGATGATTATAACATCTCACTGTGTTCATTTTTAGGGTTAGAATAAAAAAGCATCTATAGCCAATCATCACAATGTCAATATTGAGATATTTGGTTGTGTCTTCAGAAGTCCAGGAAAAGTTTACTTTATTTCAGTTACAGAAGTTTATACATTAACACAGTTACCATTATTCTCACTATATAAAGTCATTTTTCATTGCATGCATTCAAATATGTACTGCCCATACAGTGCAACAACAAAATACAGACTCAGGTTTTGAGTGTGGTTGCTTTTTAAACTGTGCATTGTGTTCCTGAAGGAGGAACAATATCCAACCTGTACAGCATCCTGGTGGCCAGATACCACTTCTACCCCGAGGTGAAGACGAGAGGCATGGGAGCCCTGCCCCGGCTGGCCCTCTTCACCTCAGAACATGTAAACACACCACACACACTCAGTCATACACACTCACTGTCACACTCTGTAGGACGGGGTTGTTTGAGTTCAGAAGTTATTGTCTGAGCCAAATTATAAGTCAGTTTGAGGTTTCACAGGGTCACACAGAAAATAACTTGATCAAAGTTCAAATGAAAACTGTTTTATTTGCAACAACAAGAGAACACAAGCCTATGTTTATCTCCAGAGTGTCAGTCTCCAACTTCACTAGTGCCTTCCCTTTGTCGATGTTATATACTTTATATATCATCTTGAAATGGAACCAGAGAGGGTACTCTTACTTAAGTAAAAGTAGCAATACTATAGTGTAAAAGTCTACTACCAAAAGTAAAATACATATATTTTAAATATTTTATTATAATTATTAATGCATTCATGTGTTCATCATTTCAATGTTTCACTTTGTAAAAGAGGGGATTATTTGAATTACTTTATATACAATACTAACCTATAATAATAAATGACAATTAATTATCTGATTTATATTTTTAATAAAAAATCTGATTCTGCAGAAAGTAAGCAGCAAGTAACTAGTAACTAAATATGTGCATATGGAGTAAGAGTGGAGTAAGAGTATGAAGTAGCCCAATGTGAAAATACTCAAGTAAAGTACAAGTACCTCAACTTTTGACTTAAGTACAGTACTTGAGTAAATGTATTTAGTTACATTACACCACTGGATTTAACTAAATATCATTTCATTTAATTTCAAACCTTTATTTAACCAGATTGGTCCCATTGAGATCATAGATCTCTTTTTCAAGGGAGACCTGCAGCAAATATGGTCGATACCTCTGTGACCAACCCAGTCGCACGGCATTTCGTGTTATAGTCACGACATTTAATCTATTTAATATATACCCACATGACAGCTCATTGTTACTTTGTAATTCTACTCCACTACAATTCAGAGGTTAACCTGGTATTTTAACTCCACTACATTTATTTTAGTTTTTCGGATTTCATATCGCATAAACACCATATCCCAACGTGCATTGCGGCTAAACAATCCAATCACCGAGCTTCTAGCTGAGGATCTTGGGTAATCAGTTCAGTGGGTGTGTATCGCAATGATGCTCGAAATGTCCCTTATAGGCCTACGTCTGTTTCCGGTGACTTTATTTTGAAATTCAGTTCCTGAGGAACGGCTAAAAAGCCAGAGATGATAGAATTAAACGAATAAATAAAAACAAGGATAATTGTGTGTTATTGTTGAGTAAATAACAGTGTGTTATTTAGAAAAGAATAACACATTAGAAGGAAAAAAAGATTAAGAAAATACAGATTTCAGTATTTTGATCTGAGCCCCATTTATTTTCCTCACAGATGGCAAAAAAAGTCAGACATTATACGATTTAAAATAAAAACAATAATCGTGGCTTGATATTGAGTAAGAACATGTTTTTATGAACCACACAGCTTCCGGTCTTCCAAGACCCGACAAGGTGGATGCATGTGATGCGTTCAGGTCCTCAGGGTTTCTCACTCTTCAGCCTCAGATAGCCTCTACACTGTATAGAGTGCCACAGTGACGCGTCCTAAAACCCGGAAGTAAACTCCTTCTGGTTCCTTCGACAAAAAAGCAATGCAATTTCTCCATAGGATTTTGGAAAATAGCTCGAAATAAGGTCTGTGGTTGATACACATTTAAGAAACGGATCACGTTTTGTTCAGCTGGATAATATCCACATGTCTACCCTACTTTTATCATTTTCGAATCATAAATCTAATCGCCAGAACAAAATGCTAATGTTATGCCACTACAGCAGGGTCGCTGCTTCAACGTCACGCCAACTTAAGATCCATATTCAAAAATACAGATTCAAAATTGTACAAGTTGAAGCGTTTGTTTTAACAGTTTGCAGGAGGAAGGTACTTGCTTTCAAGCAGAACACGTGGAAAAACAAACTTAGCGGGAGTGTTTACGTGTTCGGTGTAATGACGTACAATGGCCTCGACAACTTCTGTAGTCCTATTCAGCCACAGTTAACAACCATCGTTTTTCAGACACGTAAACTCTTCAAAAATCACCAGTGGGGTCACTGCTGATGTATTTCATGTCGTAGAACAAAACGTAATCTGTCTCTTCAATTTGTGTCAACCACAGACCTTATTTACAGATATTTTCCAAAATCCTATGGAGAAATTGCATTGCTTTTTGTCGAAGGAACCGGAAGTGGTAAAATGCTAACTTACTTCCGGGTTTTAGGACACGTCACTGTGGCACTCTATACAGCAGGGGTCTCCAACACGTCGGGCAGCTTTTCAGTAGCTCGCCGCTCGCGGTTCACAGACTGTGTAGAAAAAATCCGACGACAATAAATGCACCTGAATCAGTCCGTGTCGCTGCGGCTCAGATCCACATGGATTTATGTTTTAAAAAATACTCGCGTTAGCACCATGTCAGGTTTTTGGTGGATTTAATCAAGTCTTGGATTGCAGAGTATGCAGGGATGCAAACTCATCAGGTATGAAAAAGGTGACAAGGATCCGAGCCCCCCACCCCACGGAATATCGGCTTTAAAATGAGGAATAACAGAGGATTTTGCTATCGGGATGTTAAGAGCATTCCATGGAATATAACAAAAAGTGTTTCTGAAATAAATTACATACCCCACCTTTAAGTAACATTTTGAGATACTTGTACTTTACTTGAGTATTTCTACTTTATGCTACATTGTACTTCTACTCCACTACAGTTCAGAGGTAAATGGTGTACTTTGACTCCACTACATGTATTTAATCCCTTTAGTTACTTTACAGATGTGGATGAATGATGTGAAATATAATCAAGTGTTAAATCAGACTTTAGTTCCACCTGGAGTAAATTCACAAGCTACCCTGCAGTATACAAAGTCATTCAAACTAGCTGCTAGTGATGTTACGTTCGCGAACGATCTGATTCTTTTGACCGGCTCTTTGGTACGAACGAAGGGAACCGAGTCGTACTTGGTGAGAGCCGTTCTTTTTATCGTTGGTTCACTGCCTGCCATAAATCCACTCGCCTTTACGGGAACTTGCTTTCCTGAATGCACATTTGCCGTAGATCAGGGGTATTCAACGAGGTCCAGTTAGAGAAAATGTCCCCATGCAAAGGTCCGGAACATCAAAATGTCTAACTTGCTTTATGAATTAGTGTGATATATATTGAAGTAGCCTGTAGCTGTATCAACGTCTGCATGTAATCAACAACTGACTGCCAATCAAATAAAGAAAGTACAGTTCAAAAACAACAATATTTATTGTCAATTAACATTGAACTATACAGATATAGATGATGGCATAACGCATGCTGCTTGAGTAGTAGTTTGGCTGGCTGAGAGATGTAGCAAGTTATTCATTTTTCTGTGAAAAAAGTATATTGCTGGCAATAAAGTCAATCATTATCATGGTGATTATTTCGCAGATAATAAAAAAAACTGCTCTTTTCCTACACTCTGGTAGTTTCTACTTTTACTCAAGTACAAGACCTGAGTACTTCTACTTTTACTCAAGTACAAGATCTGAGTACTTCTACTTTTACTCAAGTACAAGATCTGAGTACTTCTACTTTTAATCTAGTACAAGATCTATACTTACAGATGGAGCATCTTATTTCAGACTCCAGCATACAGCTTCCTGCCTACTACCAGCCAGTTACCTGCCTAAGACCTGCCAAAGACCAGTATCTGGGAATGTTAAGCCCTCCCACTATTATCCAAGAGGGCGTTGCCAGATTTTCAATTTCAGGATTTAACCAGGAGATGGCGATATATATTAAATAACTATGGCCAAACTAAGACTTAGTTTTTCACAAGAGAAAATGCAGATATTATATAAAAAACTAAAGTTAAAATCTTGTTTTTAATGCCCCAAGAGCAATAAAAACACTTGTTAAAAAAATCCTGAGTGAGGCTTTCATAAATTGCATTTACAGATGGAGCCTCTTATTTTGGACCCCAGCATACAGCTTCCTGCCTACTGCCAGCCAGTTACCTGCCTAAGACCTGCCAAAGACCAGTATTCAGGAATGTTAGGCCCTCCCACTATTCTCCAATTTCAGGGTTTAACCAGGAGATGGCGCTATATATTAAATAACTATGGCCAAAGTAAGACTTAGTTTTTCACAAGAGACAATGCAGATATTATATAAAAAACTAAAGTTAAAATCTTGTTTTTAATGCCCCAAGAGCAATAACATCTTGTCACAAGCTTTTTGGAAGAAAAAGACTTCAAGAGACCTGTAGTTGACTAATTACAGGCCTCAATAAAGTTCTGCCATTGGTTGTGAAAAACAACGGTGGACATAGTGGAAAGTGAAATTGAGATTGTCAAATTTAATAAAAATACAAAATAATGTATCTGTGTACGTGTTTTATGTGATCTGCATGCACTTATCAAACATCTAATTAAAGAATGGTAGCTGTACCTCTCAAACAACCTAAACTAGTTATAAATGTTTATTTTAAATAAAGTCTTTATGACTCGGAATATGAATAAAATGGGTCCGTTACAGTTTGTTTTCATCTGATTTCAAATAAACAAAGTCTTGGCTTTCAGAATATTAAACTTGTTTCGGCAAATTTAGATGATAAACTTTAAACTTTCACACACGTTGACCGGCGAAAAACTCTGCCCGGTTCACCGACCCCCCTCTGAGTGAATACCCAAGATATCTTGGTTTGATTTGGTTTGATTTGGAGAATTTATTTAGCTACTTGGCACTAAGAGTACAGATATGTCTACCCTTTCTTTTCAGAGTGTAATATCTGCATTTTCTCTTTTGGTTTGAATAGGAGAAGGGCAATGGTTATCGACGGTGCTTTTAATGCCTATTGTATACGAACTGTGTGATTTATATTGCTTTTCAAATGCATATAAGCCCCCCATTTACACTGCACTTCCCCGTCAAGAAAATGAATAGCACTTAGTTAGATCACTTTACAGATCAGGTTGGACCAGCCCTGTCGCTACTCTCTGCATTTCCTACTGCAGATTAAAAAAAAGCTACAAATATGTATTTCTTAATAAACTAAATAGGCCACCATTGGTAGCAGTTCTCATTATATACTTCTCAGTATACTTCCCCCACCCGCCCACTGTTTGTTGCTTTTTGACATGTAAATGGGTAACTACCCCCCTCTGAGTGAATACCTGTTGTACCTGTCCGGGGCTAAGCCCATAGGACGATGCTCTGATGTCATCACCCTCGCACATTGGTCATATGTTTATGAGATCACTGTGATTCACTTCTCCGCGGCTCCTCCGTGCAGAGAGGCCCCCCCCCCGTTGACAATTCACGAGCGTCTAACTCTCTCCCCCCTCCCCCGTCGCACCTTCTAACAGAACCCCCCCCCCCCCCCCCCCCCCCCCCTATCTGGATTTGGCCCACAGACCTAGAGAGTAGCAAAATACAGTGAGTCCTAAACACAAGTAGTCAGGGTTCATTTATAACGCTTATTTTGATTTATTTTTCTCAAATGATGCTGTATGTTTCACTTTCTGAAAGCGTTAGAATCGCACGTGAAAAATATTGAAAGCTGCCAGCTGCCCTCGGCCATGTCTTTGGCGGTGATCCAAGCTTCGGTACCACAGTGGATAAAGTTAGTAATACATTTATAGGCTACTGATCAAATGTCAATACATTACATAAGTCTTATTCTCATTCATACTTAATTTATTTCTTCTTCTGTCAGTATGAACACAAAAAACTAACCGGTATTACATTTCATTCTAAAGTTTACGAGCAAACTACAGACTGCTGGAGAAGAGATATCACAGGGGGGGGGGTTGGGACACACACATTCCGATGGCCAATTCGTTTTAAACAAAGAGTAGGCTATACTCAACATAGTGGGGTGGGGGCTGGTGAACGGTATGGTCAATGTTTGTAAACACTGTGACATTTTAACTTTATTTGATCATTTCAGTTAAAAACTAACGTTCATATTTCATATTACTGTTTTGCCTGGCTGGACCTGTAATTTACAGGAAAGGAGTGCACGCTACTAAAGAGACACGCTACCATGGAAACCAAACAATGGTGTTGCTGTATTGAAGTCCGAGTGGAAACAGTCATATTTGGAGCGTTATGTTAGAATGAAACAGCGAGGTCGTGACTCACAAAAAAAAAGTGTTACTTCACTAACTGTAAGCTTGTCACTCAGAGTAACCTACAGTTAACTTAACTGTTGGAAAAGAAAGATTAGGGGGGGAGAGAGCTGTGATGGGCCATTAGGAGTGTGAACACACAGCTGAGAGCTGCCGTTTCATTCTGACTGTTTAAAAAACGGTAACAACGGACTATTTTTCTTAGCGGATGCATGTAAATTTAAATCAATACATACAACTATTTTTTAAATCAATACAAATATTTTCTAAATCCATAAAAGCATTTTAATTAATATTGGGAGTCATGTCGTTACTTTGTGGCCATGTAATAAGCGGGATAATTTGCAGCGACTTGGTCATTATGGGGAAAAATAACACCCAGGGATCAAGATCCCTCCGCGACGCGACGCGGAGGGATCAGTAATTTTTAGTGAATTACTGAGTTTAGGCACGTTAATAACATTTTAATGAAGTTGAATACAGTATATTCATATTTGTCAGTGATTTCATGTCAATTCGGCGAACATAAACGATTAAATTAGGATTAAAAATCGAGAGCCGGCTGCTGTTCGTTACGGCAACCCAACTAGGACACTTGACACAGTGGCTTTTGGCAAAGCACACAAAGAAAACAAAAAAAACCGAGAGAGATGAGTTATTGTTATTACAACGTGACATCTCGCACATGCGCATAACAACATGGTGATGTTTTGTAAATTATTACATGTGTTATTTAGCACAGACTATGATCCTATCCGTGACATATGGATCTTAACAAAGATCCGCTATACATTAGTACCAGATATACTGTACACGGACATTTTAGTGAACCAGACCAGCTGTTTCCGCCGGGTCTTCGCTTCCCGGGCATCACGTTGTTTACAAGTGTGTTCAGATGCTAAATAAAAGTTTAGCTTGTACTTTTGATACCCCGCCTCTCGGCACCACAACATCCAGTTTACTGTATTTCACATGAGCGATGTCGAACATTGAAAAGTCCTTATAAAATCTCTGTTATTAGATCAGTACTTTTCTTATATGACTATTATTGACTTGAACACTGAGAATGTATTTATTAACTTCAGACATTTTAAATATTTGAAATCAGATGAAAACAAACTGTAACGGACCCTGCCGTGTTATCTATGATTACTATGCCTTACTGTACATTCATAATTTCAGCCGGAGGTAGGTGGTAGGCGTTGCGGAGGAGCAGATTGCGAGTGAGGTGCCTGTTCTAAACGAACTATTCCAGCTGTTATAAAGCATTAAATAAAAAGTAAGCAAGGAATACAGAATGTTTCGTTACGTAACTTTGTTGAGAATGTGGCCATGTACATGTAATACATGGGATCATTTGCAGCGACTTGGTCATTGTGGGGAAAAATAACACCCATCCTGATCGTTTCAATGAAGTTGAATACAGAATATTCATATTTGTCAGTGATTTCATGTCAATTCGGCGAACATAAACATCAATGATGATGATTAAATTAGGATTAAAATCGGGAGAGCCGGCTCGTTCATTTTTTCCGACTAAACAACATTATTTAAATGATTACATGTCTTATTTAGCACAGACTATGATCCTATCCGTGACATACACTGTATGGATCTTAACAACAAAGAAGTTGATTTCACATGACTCCAGTGTGGAACCCCACTGCACCCCCTGGTGGATCAATGATCCATTGCAGCTGGCTTCACAATAATTAAATGTATTTATCACGGGGGCGGTATCAAGTCAGACTGGGGGCCGGCCGGCCATCACGGAACGTGCACGAACCGATCACGACCCTCGCATTTTAAACTGTCCAAAATAAGACGCTTCATCTGTAGCTGACGCTTTTATCCAAAGCGACTTACTATTTAATAAATGATAAATGATTATTCATAACAAATATGAGTGATGTGTGATTATTATTCATGCTATATACTGATATAGGGCTAAGTAAGCAATCAATCCTGCAAATTAACCCTTAGTTGTTCAATATATTTATTCAGACAATGTGAGTAGAAATACAGAAATTCTGCTCCCACCTAAGGCCAACGTTGCAATATTACAACATTTCCCTAAAAACTTACCAAAACGTAAACATTTTTAAAACTCTTTCATTTCTGCTCCAGAGGCCAGGGGTTAAATTGGGATTTGATATGTGGGGGGGCTCTGTTAGAAGGTGCGACGGGGGGGGGGGGGGAGAGAGTTAGACGCTCGTGAATTGTCAATTCACATTGTTGACATCAGAGCATCGTCCTATGGGCTTAGCCCCGGACAGGTACAACAGGTATTCACTCAGAGGGGGGTACTAAATGCCATCCATTTACATGTAGGCAAACAAAATCAACATACAGTAGGGGGGTGGGGGATGGTGAATCAGCTATGTTACTATTTATAATGTTATTGTTGTTACAACAGAAGATGTTTTTCTTTATATTGAAGTTAAATGCATCAATCTGGTGCACTTTGAGGTCAAAATTAAGAGATTTATGGATACCGCTGGAAAAAGCTGTGTGTGAAAGTTTAAATCTTCCTTATTGAGCTTTAAAACAAATGAATAACGACTATATATATAATAATAAAATAAACACCGGCTGTTGTTATGCCTGCTGTAACGTTAAATTACTCCGTTCTCCGCTTAAGTAATTATGCCGTTACAAGCTTCATAGTTGTATTTATCATCTAAATTTGCCGAAACAAGTTTAATATTCTGAAAGCCAAGACTTTGTTTATTTGAAATCAGATGAAAACAAACTGTAACGGACCCTGCCGTGTTATCTTGATATTTCCGGCACAGACCCTTTCATACCGGCAATGCGCGATAGAAACAACAGGAACTGCGACAGCATAAATATGCGAACACAAACCTACAGACTGCTGGAGAAGAGATATCACAGGGGGGGTTGGGACACACACATTCCGATGGCCAATTAGTTTTAAACAAAGAGTATAGCCTACTCAACAGTGGGGGCTGGTGAACGGTATGGTCAATGTTTGTAAACACTGTGACATTTTGACTTTATTTGATCATTTCAGTTAAAAACTAATTTAGTACTTTACAGGAAAGGAGTGCACGCTACTAAAGAGACACGCTACCATGGAAACCAAACAATGGTGTTGCTGTATTGAAGTCCGAGTGGAAACAGTCATATTTGGAGCGTTATGTTAGAATGAAACAGCCAGTTATGGCGCGTTTCCACTACACGGCCTCGCTCGGCCCCGCTCGGTATGGCTGGGCCGCGATTGGCCTCGTTAGGACCAGCTCACTTTATGGCGCATTTCCATTACAGTTTAGGAACTGGGGTAGTATCTATAGTAACGCAGTATAGGCGGAGCGACGCTGCTTAAAACTGCCGTGACGTCATCTTCAATGCGACACAACAATGGAGGATGTGAAGATGTGAAAGCGATCGTTTGCTTGTTTTTTGCTGTGTGGTTTCACAAGAAATAGACAAGAGTTGTTTCGAAAGAGGCGACGTATAGCAAGACGAGGTATAGAAGAAGCTGACGCGAGAGTTCGGGCAGTCCTCCTACGCCGCAGAGACTACAGGACGACTCAAATCACTACTAACTACAATGCTACTTGGTAAGCTAACGTTCGCTAACTAGCAATGTGTTTAGGCTCACGCTCCCTATACGACCAAAGTATTTCAAGTATTTAATTAATTGTAGCTACCACTTTTACGTATTAAAATATGTATGCTTTTGTTTGTGTATTTCAGAAGTTACCGACCGAGCTACCGAGTGGTGGAATGTGATTGTTCCATCTTTCACACACACTCAGTGGGTGGAGAACTTCAGGATGCCTGAGGAAAACCTACGTCTACCAGGGGTAGCAGTGGCACAAGGTGCAGAGGAGGGCAGGGACATACGAGAGGGTCTGAAGCGCTACCTGAATACCTAGAATGTATAATGTAATACCTAAATATTCATTGTATTGTATTGAACATAAATACATCTTTTCTTTTTCACATACATGTGTTTGTCAAATTATTTAAACCAAAAAAATGTTATCAGAATTGACTATTTAGTAAATATTTGAATTTCAAGCACCAGTACTGCCCCCATAATAATAATAATAATCTAATAAATTAAGCAAATATCAAAGCAAACTATAAACATAAATACAAAAGTGTAAAACACAACAGAACTATATTCATAAATGCAAGTGTAAAAAATTGTTAACATGGATGGAGGCTAAAGTATCCACAGCATAAAATAATATGATTATGATGGTTTGTCTGAAAGACACAGCCTCAAGGTTCAAGGTTTTTTATTTTGTCATACAAACATAGCTAGTGTAGTTATGACAATGAACATCTTAGGTCACAGGCTCCTCCAACAGTGCAACACAATAACCCAGATCAACAGAAATATAGTGCAAGTAAATATTAAGCGCTGTGCACCGCTCTCTTTGTATAGGTGTTTTATTTTGTTCTCTTCTCTTTGAAATATATAAGCAATGTGTTTGAGTCTAGCACAACGAGGGTATTACAATTGAGTAATTTTTACTACATGTATTTATCATGTATTCTTAATACCATTATGTAATGTTATGTTTTAGAGGAGGACCTCAAGCTAGCAAACTCAATTTCAAACAGTATGCAGAGTTGTCCTGCTAAAGAGTTAAAATGTATTATTTAACCAAGTATTTATTCTCTTATTTGCTTTAATTGCAACAGATGATAAAGGTTTCACTGTGATAAGTATTCTCTTAAATCCATAAACCCCTGTACAGTGCTTTGTGGACGATGGTGTTTATGATATTTCTGACTGCAGAGGGACGCCTAGATGATGCCATCTTTCTGTGTGATCGCTGGTGGGTGCAATTATTTATCAACAAGCAATAAGATAAGACATGGCATTGATTCTGCTGGGCCAGTTGCTGTTCCTGCAGGGCCAGATCCTCTCCTCCTCGGTTTGTGCTGTTGATGCAGAGGACGTTGTTCGGAACTGTTCCTCCTCGCTAGTCCCAATGTAATCATCTAGAACAGAAACATGACTTGTAAATTCCACAAACTACTGCAGCACAATACTATAAATAGCAACAACAACTATAGAAAAGACAAACTGAACGTAAACAATGGCACATATGGTGTTAGCAAACAATAGCTCTCGCTAATGCTATCTGCCTAGCTAGCCTTCGGGGCTCCATAAAAGCATGGGTTGTCGAACATAAATGTAAGGATAAAATAGACTTATTTGTTAGAAGTGAGCTTTAGAACAGATAGGGACACAAAGCAGGGACACAAAGCTTTCAAGCAAATAACAGAGCGTTAGCAAAAACGTACCATGCAGACTCCAGTAACGCCGTTGGAGAGTCCAGTGTTTGTGTAGAGACCTCCTGAAAGACATTGATATTGCGAGTTGTCCCGTCGAGCACCCGCTGGACCTTATCATCTGCAATATAATGGACGTCGTCACTTCCTCGACCGACCATGGTGTGCTTTTCTTTGCCATTGTTGTAGCTCCTCTGTTAACAAAAATGCTGTTTGTAAAAATGGATTCTCTCGCGCGCAGATTGTGACGATTCTCTCCGACCAATCAGCAGCCGAGAGCGTTGACGTCACAAACTCAGCCCGGTTGTCTTTGGCCCTGGCCCCACGATTTTATGAGGCCAGAAAAACTGTGAATTAGGACCCGCCGGCCGGTACTAGGCCAAGTGGAAACGCAACCACAAACGGGCCGCTGACGTCACAGCCCTCTTAAACCGGGCTGCGGGCTGTAGTGGAAACGCGCCATTAGTGTTACTTCACTAACTGTAAGCTTGTCACTCAGAGTAACCTACAGTTAACTTAACTGTTGGAAAAGAAAGATCAGGGGGGGGGGAGAGAGCTGTGGGTGATGGGCCATCAGGTGTGTAAACACACAGCTGAGAGCTGCCGTTTCATTCTGACTGTTTAAAAAACGGTAACAACGGACTATTTTTCTTGGCGGATGCATGTCAATTTAAATCAATACATACAACTATTTTTTAAATCAATACAAATATTTTCTAAATCCATAAAAGCATTTCAATTAATATTGGGAGTCATGTCGTTACTTTGTTGAGAATGTGGCCATGTAATAAGCGGGATAATTTGACTTGGTCATTATGGGGAAAAATAACACCCAGGGATCAAGATCCCTCCGCTACGCGGATCTTGATTTGCCTGACAAGGCTCCATTAAAATATAAATATGTTTAGTGAATTACTGAGTTTAGGCACGTTAATAACATTTTAATGAAGTTGAATACAGTATATTCATATTTGTCAGTGATTTCATGTAAATTCGGCGAACATAAACATAAATGATCGTGGTGAAGATGATGATTAAATTAGGATTAAAAATCGAGAGCCGGCTGCTTTCCTCTCGTTCGTTTTTTTCGACTAAACAATATTATTTTGTTAAATAACAACATGGTGGTGTTTTGTAAATGATTACATGTCTTATTTAGCACAGACTATGATCCTATCCGTGACATATGGATCTTAACAAAGATCCGCTATACATTAGTACCAGACATATTGTGGTGATTGACATTATTCACCCACGGATCTATGGGTTGGGGTATTGTTCCGCACGGACATTTTAGTGAACCAGACCAGCTGTTTCCGCCGGTCTTCGCTTCCCGGGCATGAAGTTGTTTACATGTGTGTTCAGATGCTAAATAAAAGTTTAGCTTTTACTTTTGATAGCCCGCCTCCGACTCCCGTCTCTCGGCACCACAACATCCAGTTTACTGTATCGAAGTTGATTTCACATGAGCTCCAGTGTGGAACCCCACTGCACCCCCTGGTGGATCAATGATCAATTGCAGCTGGCTTCACAATAATTACATTTATTTATCATGGGGGCGGTATCAAGTCAGACTGGGGGCCGGCTCTTCATCACGGGCCGATCACGGGCCGATCACGGACCAATCACGGACCAATCACGACCCTCGCGTTTCAAACTGTCCAAAATAAAACGCTCCATCTGTATACCACCTCTGTTTACAGCCTATGAAAAAACTATTAGAAAACGAAGGCTAAAGCTAACGTTAGCAGATAGTGACAATGTATCTAGCTGTATGTTAGCTAGCTCAACGATTCCTTAAATAATATTGCGACAGAAAAACTTTTCAGTTCACATCACGCTCTGCTGCTCCAACAGGGAGCTCTGCTCTGAACACCTGAACGGCCCGTTCTAACAGCTGTTCACCAGCGGTCCAGTCTGTGCCACTGTGACTCCGGACCGCACAGTTAATATTAACGAATGCACCGTAGGTAATGTAGCTGCTGAAGCTAGACCCTCATCGCGGAGCAGCAGAGTTCAGCCGACAGACAGGAAGACTCCAGCACACAGTCGCGCTTCATTATAATATATACAAAAATAACACCATGCACGTCATGATGGTACATAACAGCTCGCGGCCGCAGATTACTCCGGGTCCCAGACCCCCCACATACCCCAAAAATATTTTTATTGCAGATCTACATGAATCACACAAACGACCTATTTTGGATTCAAAACGGTGAATTTTGCCGAAAGGTGACAAGTTTGCATCCCTGGTATGAATGTCCTCTTGCTATTTTCAGTTGATAAATACTTGTGTAACGTTTGTGAAGGCAGGAGGAAAAAAGCTTCCGCGATCACCGTCTTCTCTGTTCCTCCAAACCCCGCCCCCTCCCTAAAAATAATGAGTGACAGGCTGATAGTAACCTGATAGAAACTTTATTATTCACTGATTGAGATGATAAAGCTAACTTAATCTCATACATTCATGGGATTTATGTAACAGTAAGACAGAGAATAAGTGTGCACCCACATGCAGTATTTTTGTTTTTATATGCTGTTGTAAATACTCCTGTTGTCTGCTGTGTTCAGACTCATGTCATGTTTGTGATGCCACATTCAGGACCTTCAGTGTCCTTTTTTTAACAGAAGACTGTTGCTAGAAGCTGCAGCTATACTGCAGAAGTATTAGTTTTTTGTTTTTGAGGATGGAACAATTTCACACACAGATATAGGGAGGCTAGACCTATACAATTGATTTATTATGGTTTATAATTTCATGTCAAGACGAAGAAGAAGAAGAAGAAGAAGAAGAAGAAGAAGAAGAAGAAGAAGAAGAAGAAGAAGAAGAAGAAGAAGAAGAAGAAGAAGATGGCTGAACTGTTCAGTGTCAATCCTGTGGAGATGGAGGTTATAAATCTCAAAAAATCATGTTCAGCTTAAGTCTCGGCAAAACTCACAACATTTCTGGAGCCTTGTAGACCCAGAAAACTATAAGATCACCAAGCAGCACTGAAAATGTCTGCTTTATTTGTCTCTACATGCCTTTGTGAAGCAGCTTTTTCTGACATGAATGTCATGAAATCTAAATACAGAACAAGACTGACTGATGAACATTTAAATGACTCTATTATGGCGCTTTTCCACTGCAGCACGTAGCACGGTTTAAGCGGGCCGGGTTTTTTGCATTTCCACTAGGGCTAGTTCCGACACAGGGCTACTTTTTCACATTTTTTCTGGCCCTCCAAAATCGAGGTTCTTACAGGGCCAACAACCGGGCTGAATATGCTAAACTAGTGACGTAAACACTCTTGACTGCTGAATGGTCAGAGAGAATCGCTGGCAAGGGGGCTACAACTACAACAAAATGAACATATTTTACCGTGATTTAATTGTAATACACGTTTCAAAATGATGCCGAAGTAACAACATACTGATACCGGTCTGCAGATAAGACGGCAGACTAAAAATCTTTTAAAATGTGTGTTTTTTTAATGGAGATCGGATCGAACAGGCTAAGCTAACGTTGTATATGCTCCGTCCACACTCACAACAACGGCCTACAGACATAAATAAACCAGTGACTGTATTCGCCATGACACAGACAGTCTGTGGTTTGTACTTGTTTAACTTTTGTCTAGTTTCTGAACAGATATGAGGAGCTGTGAGCTCTAAGTGCTAACAGCTAACGGCTGATGTTTTGAAGTTGTGGTTCACATTGAAGATGACGTCACGGCAGTTTTACGCAGCGTCGCTCCGCCCGCCTAACAGCCGATCGCCCCGCCTACACTGCGTTACTATAGTAACTACCCCAGTTCCTAAACTGTAATGGAAATGTGATGTACTTACTATGTGGGCCATAATAATCTGTGAGAAATTGTCGTTTTCTTGGACTTTGATGTGAAGTTAAAGTGGAACTATCATGCTATATTTGAATAATATAGTGTAGGACCATACCTATATAAGGCATATTTATACTTTTTTTTTTTCAAAATACCAAACAGATCATGCATTTTAGCCATGCCTCATTTCACTCAATTTGCACTTTTTTAGCTCTGTTTTTGCAAGGGCTGATTCTGTGAGAACAGCACCACCTACAGGCCTGACATATGTACTACAGCGTCTCCAGCGCTTTCAAATGGCAATGGCCGTGGCTGTCTCCTCCTGATTGGTGGAGTTGGCGCAATAGCCGTAGCGCCACTGTCCTGACGTCAGGACAGTGTTCAAATCTGGATCAGTTTTTATCAGATCCGTTGCAGCCCCTTTTTTAGAGATTTGGGTATGGAGGAAAATAGAAAGGGTCGTGTTTTCTGACACTTGGTGAGTTCCCTGGAACACCGGGGACACATATTCATGTATAAAAGACGTACAAAAGTGCATTTTGCATGATAGGTCCCCTTTAAGATTTGTGATAAGCTTTGGGTATTGCAATCTCACACATGTACAAAAGTAGCTTAATTCAACTGATGAGTGCTATGTGAATAAATGAAAGCAATGTGATGCAAG
Organism: Trematomus bernacchii; assembly: GCF_902827165.1. Lineage (NCBI taxonomy): Eukaryota > Metazoa > Chordata > Actinopteri > Perciformes > Nototheniidae > Trematomus > Trematomus bernacchii. Next base: position 927,389 of record NW_022987524.1, on the reverse strand, counting down.
TAGCTCTTGTTAACTTTCATTTTTAAGTAGCTCTCAGATGAATAAAGGTTGGAGACCCCTGGTATACAGCATCTCTACAGTGTCCTGAATCTGACCCTACATACACATCCTAGCTTTAGCCAGGGCAAGAACAACTATACATCTTAAAATGACAATTGTTTTTTTACTTCTTCTTCGAGTCCGTAGCAATCTCAGATGTCGTTCTGCCAGTATCGGGCACAGGCACATTCCAGTAGGTGGGACATTGTCTGCACTGATCCACAGCTGCACGTGTCTTCTGTGGTGTAGTTCCACACTTTCATCAGTGCTTTGCACCTCCCCTGTTCCACACGCAGTCTATTAAGTGACTTCCAGGTTGTCCAGCCAAGGTCGTGGCCACTAGCGAGGCTTTCCGTTGGTGTGATTCCTCTGTCCAGCCATTCATGAGCTCGTGTGTCATGTCTTTGCCATTCATCTTCCCAGATGTTGGTCCTTGCTGCTTGTTTGGTTGTCTGGAGGGGCAGGACTGTCTGCACAAAACTGGCTCTGGATCGGAGCCTGCGTGGGGGTGCTACGTGGCCATGCACTGCATGTACTGAATACATGTAATAATAAACCATTATTTTATAAAACATAGAACTTCTTACATAGTGGATTGTAAAGCTGTGAACAAATGCAACGTCCCTCTGATCCACCGTGGAGTGATTGACACGAAGGACTCACAGGAACTCAGATGCACGATTCGGTTTTGACTTCAAAAATATCTTTTATTTTACAAAAGACTTTTCAAAGAAAAGATAACTAGGATCAACTAGGACACTCAAAAGTTCTCTAGGTTCAACTAGGTTGCTCAATAGTACAGGAGGGAATACAGACATGGACTTGGTGTTTAGACAAGACGAACCGACAAAAGACAAAAGGAGAGAAGGGCTATATATACACACAATAGGTAATGGGGCACAGGTGAAAACAATCAGGAGCAGGAGACCACAATCAAGCTGGCAGGTGACACACAAAGACAGGAAGTGTAGACACCTGAAAAGAGATGGTAGAGTCAACACCAGAATAAAATGCAAGGTCACAAGAATAAACACAAAACAATAAACTAAAATAACTCTAACGCTGAAACCTTACAGCGATGAGATATGAACTAAGGTTTCTTTTATGTTTGAGAATGTTGGCGATGGCATAGGCAGACCTTTTACATGCCGCCATTAAAAGAAAATCTATTTGTGGACAACAATGACTATTAACAATTAATTAAATCACATTTTCAATTCATTTGTGCTGTTTTCTCTTTCAGCAAACTCGTGTGGTGGAAATATCTCATAGAAATTAGACAGATTGTCTTTGAAAATGTAATAGGCTTCTCTGCGCAGTAATGGATCCGAACATTACAGAGAGTCACATGTTACACAATGTATACGATACGATGTACTTTATTGTCCTCGTAAGGAAATTTGTTCTGGACTCCGTCCTGCAGTTCCGCATACATGTACATATACAAACATAGTGGACATTAAGAGACATACACATATCATCAGTCATACACCGTTTGAACAAACACAATACACAGACGGACATACTGACAATGGCGACCTATTGCACAACCCTCATGGCCAACAAATGTTCACGGGTCTGAAAGTCTGAATGAAGAGTGTGTGTGTTGAAACACCTGCGTCCTTGAGATGGCCAACCAAGTGCAAAAACAATTCCCTATCTGGTAATACTGAGCTACACAGTTAGTCGTAAATTAAACCTAGCGTTGTATTATGTTGGAAAGGGGGACTCAGTACTTTCCCACTCTCATGTAAAAGACACTTGAATAAGCCAAACACATTGAATGGACATTTCTATTACAGTTACATCTAATATTAAAATGTCCATTTCCATTCTTGATGCAGTACTTTAACTTGAACTTGAGCATTTTCACAGTGTGGTAAATGATTCTTTACTTATAGTAAAGAATCAAATTATGTTTCCTACAATGCTACAATATCATCACAATGTCGAACATTTTGTCAAACATTTTGTGATATTTGATATACTTCATATTGCTCGGTCCTACCTTGCTCGCCAACCTTTAATCTGAACAGAAAGACAGAATGTCAGGACGGCATTTCTGTGATCAAAAAGCTGAAGCTCTGGATAGAGGCATCTGTACACCTGGGTCTTCTGCTTAGAACCAAACAATACTCCGTGCTTTCAGCTGAGGCTACACCATAGTCTTGTCTTTGAAATGGGACAAATTAAGATGAATGGATGTTTTTTCTCCCATTCAGAGTCACTATTCAGTGAAGAAATCTGCAGCCGTGCTGGGGATGGGCAGCGAGAATGTGTTCGTGGTGAAATGTGATGAAAGGTGGGTCAGATAGGCTGTTGCTAGTGCTAATGCACCACAAAAGACTGTTAAATGTTTGCTCACCTGTTGCAGCTTTGTGTGTGTGTGTGTGTGTGTGTGTGTGTGTGTGTGTGTGTGTGTGTGTGTGTGTGTGTGTGTGTGTGTGTGTGTGTGTGTGTGCGTGCGTGCGTGCGTGCGTGCGTGCGTGCGTGCGTGCGTGCGTGCGTGCGTGCGTGCGTGCGTGCGTGCGTGCAGTGGGCTAGAATCCATCAATATATTTCATTTGTACTGCCCCTTTATCTATAAAAATACCTTTTTTTTTTAACATTGACTTTTAATTAAATGTTTTATGTCAACAGATTTCTCACAACTCTATTGGGTTAGTTAAAAACAATAATACATAGTTTAAATACAAAATCGATTATTTTTCAGAGGGAAAATGATTCCTGCTGACCTCGAGTCTTCCATTGTTGCAGCTAAAGAAAAGGTAGTATGAATGGAGAAAGATTTAAAAAATAACGAAAGAAGGTCCTGTTCGAGAACAATGGGTCCCCATTTTCTGTTATCCCACGGTATCATGACATACTTTAATTTACTTTGGATCAGTTTATCCACATGAAGAGACTGACTTGAGTTTTCTCTCCTCAGGGTTTGGTTCCATTCTATGTGAATGCGACAGCAGGAACCACGGTGTACGGAGCCTTCGATCCTCTCAACGCCATCGCTGACATCTGCCACAGACACACACTGTGGATGCATGTTGATGTAAGGCAGTGGTGGAGGAAGTACTCAGATCTTTAGCTCAAATACAAGTAGTAATACCACAGTGTATAAATTATTTGTTAGAAGTTAAACCCCTTCATTCTTTTTTATACCAAAACTAATGTAATCATCCAGCAGAAGGATATATATATATATATATACTACCGTCTCAGACTGTATGCTACTAGAACACTTAATAATAACAGTTTAATACCCGTAAAACAGATTAAAGCGTGTTTTTAAAGGTTTTTTATATTGGTTTATAGTCAGTCAGTTACTAGGTCAGTTAAGGTAGTGCACTGACTGACCCGTGTTTAGTCATGGCTGCTGTGCTTTTATGTTTTAATAAATAGAGCTTTCTCATTGGGTGGAGGGTGGGAACGCAGTGTGGGATCATGTTTTTGAGGAATCTCTTTGATTTTGCCTGCAGGCGGCGTGGGGTGGAGGCCTGCTGATGTCAGACAGACACAGGATGAAACTACAGGGCATTGAACGGTAAAACCACACAACCTATCCACTTCACTCAGCATGTCTTTGTTTCCTCCAGTACCCCTTTCACACCAACGCAACTCCGGTTCAAGCTCCGTGCTAGAGCTTTTCAGGTTCAGAACCGGTACTTCGGTTTAGCTCCGGCTCTTTTCACACCGCTCAGAGCCCGACTGGTGCTGTCGCTGCTGCGTCATGACGTCACAGTTTACGTCGCTGATTTTCTCCCCAACGGAGCTCACCTCACAACAACAACGGGCCGGGGACTGCGTTGCTTTTAATCATACGAAGCCAGATTAAATTAAATAACGACTTCTCCAACCTTATACTTTTCTCCAGAGTGCCGTGGTTCATTGTTTATTAATGTGTTTCAGCGGCATTTACCGACCGCTGCAGTGCTGCTGCTCTTCCACGAGTGTATTCTCCCGTTAGCTCCGGGTTAGCTCACACGGCTCTAAAGTATTCACTGTCTGACTGTCACACAAGCAGCTGATACATATCCCCAGTTCCCTTTAAGTGAATGTGTGTCAGTCTGAATTGACGCTGTTTGGCATCACAACGCTGTTATGAAAGTTTCTCTGGTATAACATGGGTGATGTTAGCATAGCAACCGAAGCTAAACTGACTACTTGCTAAGCCGTTTTCTCCAGGCACTTTTTACCGACGTATTTTTCATTATGATTCTACTTGTGATAGTCGGACATGACAACCTGTGCAGCCCATGTATTGATTCCATCCGATAGCTGCTATAATAACAAACAAAACGTCTGCCTGCTCTCCACAATGATCAATAACAGCGAACGGATGGTCAAAGTAAGGTACAAATAAACAGAATCACACGAAGCCTGGTTAGTGTTGCCTGACTTTATAAAGTGTGTTTTTTTTTAACAAGTGTGTGGTTGCGTTCTAGTCACTTTGCTCAGCACTACTGCTTGTTACAACTTTTATTTGCCGTACTCGCCTTAACTGTTAGCTCAGGTTAATCTCGCCCCCCTCCGACGTAAGCGTGACGTATGCGGTTCTTGCTTCTAGACGGACAACTTTTTGGTGCTCGAAACGAACCGGATTCCGGAGCTTAGAGGCTGCTCCGCTGCGGTGTGAACAGGAAAACCCGGTGCTTTTCAAGCACCAGCACCGAACCGGCCCCGAAACACCGTTGGTGTGAATGGGGTACAGGAGTTTCTGTGGAGCACCACTACAAAGAATATGTGTAGCTCATTGTGAATTCATGTTAAGTCAGGGATGCAAACTCATCAGGTATGAAAAAGGTGACAAGGATCCGAGGCCGAGCCCCCCGACCCCACGGAATATCGGCTTTAAAATGAGGAATAACAGAGGATTTTAGCAGTCAGAACAACTAAAGCAGTTAATAATAACAGCAATGCCAAAGAGTCACATCTAATAGAAATATATAAAAGCATGTATTTTAATTGTGTAGCAGTCAGTTTATAATTTTGGCAGCACTGTTGAGCATTTTGAAAATGTATTTTCATGCCTCTGTGCAAGGCTTAGTCTTTCTATCTTTATAGCCACTGGTGTAAAGTAACTAAGTTCATAAACTCAAGTACTATACTTGGGTACAATTTTGAGATACTTGTACTTTATTTAAGTATTTCAATGTTTTGCTACTTTGTTCTTCTTCTCCTCTACAGTTCAGAGGTAAATTGTGTACTTTTACTCCACTACATGTATTTAATACCTTTAGTTACTTTACAGATGTGGATGAATGATGTGAAATATAATCAAGTGTTAAATCAGACTTTAGTTCCACCTGGAGTAAATTCACAAGCTACCCTACAGTATACAGTCATTCAAACTACAGATGGAGCATCTTATTTCAGACTCCAGCATACAGCTTCCTGCCTACTACCAGCCAGTTACCTGCCTAAGACCTGCCAAAGACCAGTATCTGGGAATGTTAAGCCCTCCCACTATTTTCCAAGAGGGCGTTGCCAGATTTTCAATTTCAGGATTTAACCAGGAGATGGCGCTATATATTAAATAACTATGGCCAAACTAAGACTTAGTTTTTCACAAGAGAAAATGCAGATATTATATAAAAAACTAAAGTTAAAATCTTGTTTTTAATGCCCCAAGAGCAATAAAAACACTTGTTAAAAAAATCCTGAGTGAGGCTTTCATAAATTGAATTTAGCTGACGCTTTTATCCAAAGCGACTTACTATTTAATAAATGATTATTCATAACAAATATGAGTGATGTGTGATTATTATTCATGCTATATACTGATATAGGGCTAAGTAAGCAATCAATCCTGCAAATTAACCCTTAGTTGTTCAATATATTTATTCAGACAATGTGAGTAGAAATACAGAAATTCTGCTCCCACCTAAGGCCAACGTTGCAATATTACAACATTTCCCTAAAAACTTACCAAAACGTAAACATTTTTAAAACTCTTTCATTTCTGCTCCAGAGGCCAGGGGTTAAATTGGGATTTGATATGTGGGTGGGCTCTGTTATGCGGCTTTCACACCAGCGCTTTTCCCTTTCTAGCTCCTAGCGAGAGCTTTTCTGGTTCAGCTCCGGTTTCCCTTTTCAGCTCCCGCTCTGTTCACACCGCCCAGAGCTGCCGCTGCTGCGTCATGACGTCACAGTTTACGTCGCTGATTTTCTCCCACAACAACAACGGGCCGGGGACTGCGTCGGGTCGATGATCGTGTTGCTTTTAATCATACGAAGCCAGATTAAATTAAATAACGACTTCTCCAACCTTATACTTTTCTCCAGAGTGCCGTGGTTCATTGTTTATTAATGTGTTTCAGCGGCATTTACCGACCGCTGCAGTGCTGGCTGCTCTCCACGGGAGTTTATTCTCCCGTTAGCTCCGGGTTAGCTCACACGGCTCTAAAGTATTCACTGTCTGACTGTCACACAAGCAGCTGATACATATCCCCAGTTCCCCTTAAGTGAATGTGTGTCAGTCTGAATTGACGCTGTTTGGCATCACAACGCTGTTATGAAAGTTTCTCTGGTATAACATGGGTGATGTTAGCATAGCAACCGAAGCTAAACTGACTACTTGCTAAGCCGTTTTCTACAGGCACATTTTACCGGCGTATTTTTCATTATGATTCTACTTGTGATAGTCGGACATGACAACCTGTGCAGCCCATGTATTGATTCCATCCGATAGCTGCTATAATAACAAACAAAACTCCACAATGATCAATAACAGCGAACGGATGGTCAAAGTAAGGTTTCCTGCACGCCTCGACGTAAGAGAGACGTAAGCGACGCCGCGTCATAGCTCTGAAGCTCTTGCCTCTGGACCGACAATTTTTTGGAGCTGGAAGTGAACCGCATTCCGGAGCTATGACGCGCCGCCGCTGCGGTGTGAACAGGAAAAAGCGCCGGTGTGAAAGGGGCATTAGAAGGTGCGACGGGGGGGGGGGGGGGGGGGAGAGTTAGACGCTCGTGAATTGTCAACGGGGGGAGGGGGTTGACATCAGAGCATCGTCCTATGGGCTTAGCCCCGGACAGGTACAACAGGTATTCACTCAGAGGGGGGTACTAAATGCCACCCATTTACATGTAGGCAAACAAAATCAACATACAGTAGGGGGGTGGGGGATGGTGAATCAGCTATATTACTATTTATAACGATTCCTTAAATAATATTGCGACAGAAAAACTTTTCAGTGCACATCACGCTCTGCCGCTCCGACAGGGAGCTCTGCTCTGAACACCTGAACGGCCCGTTCTAACAGCTGTTCACCAGCAGTCCAGTCTGTGCCACAGTAACTCCGGACCACACAGTTAATATTAACGAACGCACCCGTAGGTAATGTAGCTGCTGAAGCTAGACCCTCATCCCGGAGCAGCAGGGCCTTATTATACATCCATGAGCAGAGCCGACAGGCAGGAAGACTCGAGCACACAGCTCGCGCTTCATTATAATATAAAAAAAGAACACCATGCGTGTCATGATGGCACATAACAGCTCGCGGCCGCAGATTACTCCGGGTCCCAGACCCCCCCCCATACCCCAAAAATATTTGTATTGCAGATCTACATGAATCACACAAACGACCTATTTTGGATTCAAAACGGCGAATTTCGCCGAAAGGTGACAAGTTTGCATCCCTGTAAGTGAAGCAAAGCATGATGACACAACCCAGTCTCACGGCATTTCGTGTTATAGTCACGACATTTAATCTATTGATTCGTGTTCACCAACACAATTTTCCCCTTTTTTTCGTGTCACACAGAACGATTTTAAAAGCAATGTATTTCTATTGGTAGTGTGTTTCGTGCCTGCACCACGTCTTTTTGTCCGGTCGGGTCTTGGAAGACCGGAAGCTGTGTGGTTCATAAAAACATGTTCTTACTCAATATCAAGCCACGATTATTGTTTTTATTTTAAATCGTATAATGTCTGACTTTTTTTGCCGTCCGCGAAGACAATAAATTGGGATCAGAGCCTCAGAATACTGAAATCTGAATTTTTTAACCTGTTACGCACCGCCCCCCCGGTACCGGGCGGATAAACGCGTCATTTGCAGGAAACAACGTCTAAGGAATCTTAATATTTAATAAACTATGAATGTTTTATATCCATGTAACGGGAAGAAACTCAGCTAACTGATCTTTTTAAAAAAAAAAATTAAAAAAAAAACACAATGCTAACACTCAGCCTCTGAATTAGCCATGAGCGAAAAAATGTAACCTATCTCTGCACCTAAACTCACTCCTAACTCCCTTATTACTTATCCTAGATGCACAGCCAACCCCTCGTTTTGCATCTACTGGAGACACAGAATCTGGGGGTGCCCACCTCAACACTCAGTGATAAACATTTGCGACGCTATAAACGAAAACGTACATCATAACATGTGGAGCTAGGTAGCTAGAAACGCTAACATGGCTTACCTTGGTGAAAACTGGTCTTCAATGGCATTAAAACGATAAAAAAAACGATGCTGCAGTTAATCCATAGGTTAATCCAATGTGTCTGTGTCCTCTTTGAAATGATTTCTGATAATCCATAAGCAATAAAACTGCTTTTTCGTTTCCAAATGTCAGAGCGAGAGATCGGTCCACTCTGCTTCAAAATTACATGCGCGAAGGCTCCACCTCTTCTCTTCACAACGTGTGTGTGTGGGGGACTCCCCCTTCGATTCTATTGGCTCTAACGGTCAGAAAGAGGTGTCAACCGGCAGTGGCTCAGTCAGTAGGGGCTTGGACTGGGAGCCGTAGGGTCGCTGGTTCAAGTCCCCGACCAGACCTAAATATGGAGTGTGGACTTCTACTTGGAGAGGTCCCAGTTCACCTCCTGCCCTGCCGTGGTGCCCTTGAGCAAGGCACCGGACACCCCCCTTCCCCCCCCACTCCCATTGCTCCCCGGGCGCTGTACAATAGCTGCCCACTGCTCCTAGTACTAGACTCCTTGTACTAGGATGGGTTAAAAGCAGAGGCCAAATGTCACTGTGTGTGCTGTGTGCTCTGCATGTGTGACCATTAAAGAGGGTTTCATCCCTCCCTATTCTATTCTATCAACCATCAAAATCGACCAAGGGGGGCCAGAGATATGGAAAAAAAACCATTTTCACCCAAAACCTCTCTAAAAAGGTCAAATGTCACTTGTTTTGCATCAATCTTGATACAGGGTACTTATTATATGTTGTACTTTGGATTCCTAAAGCTTTTAGTCTACTAACCCATCATCCAAGGGTAGTTTTCACTATCTGTACAAAATAAGTTTTGGACGGACACTATTATTTACAGTTTTTTACTATGTAAAATCTGAATTTTCTTTCAAATAAAAAACATCTATATTGATTCTGATACTTCTACATCCAACTCACAGATGTAACCTTCCTTTGATAAAAGAAATTATTCATATAACCCTTTTAGAAGTTAAGTTGTAGTCATTTGTTTTGGGCATGTCATTTTCGAGCCTGAAACATGAAAAACAGGCTTGTTGCTTAACAGGTTAAATCTTTTTTTCCTTCAAATTTGTTATTCTTTTCTAAATAACACACTGTTATTTACTCAACAATAACACACAATTATCCTTGTTTTTATTTATTTGTTTAATTCTATAATCTTGGGCTTCTTTGCCGTTCCTCAGGAACTGAATTTCAAAATAAAGTCACCGGAAACAGACGTAGGCCTATAAGGGACATTTCGAGCATCATTGCGATACACACCAAGCCCCCAGGAAGTGCGCCGGACTCTGATGAAATTATTCGTTGTGTCGAAACGGCGGTACTACAATTTCTGTATCAGTCTGTGATGTCACTGGGCCCAGAAAGACTTTTCCCCACTGACTAACATTGGGAAAGAGGCGTCTGTAAATCAGCGGATATTTTTTTTTAAACTAAATAAGCTACCCAGTATGAACTATTTTGTAGCCCTTAGGTCATTAGGTCCTTAAAGTTCTAAAATGCACTAAAAGCCGAATCTAGATTTATTTTCTGTCTCCATTCATTCTATTGAGCCGAGAGTGGGAGCTCGGGGGGAGGACCTTAAGGGGCGCATGCTCTGTGAGCGCACATACAGGTTCTTCTGCTCTGACAGCCAGGAATGACGGGTAATCTGTGACGTTTCGCTCTCTCAAAAGTTGGGCCATTTTGACTTCATGCGCCAATGAGCAGCTCTCATAGGAAAGAACGAGACCCCGCCTCCCACGCTGTATCCAGTTCTTATTATACATCCATGGCACATACGGGTTCTTCTGCTCTGACAGCTAGGCATGACGGGTAATCTGTGACGTTTTGCTCTCTCAAAAATTGGGCCATTTTGTCCTCATGCGCCAATGAGCAGCTCTCATAGGAAAGAAGCTCAGTGATTGGATGTTTTAGCCGCAATGCACATTGGGATATGGTGTTTATGCGATATGATTAGAAGACTTCTAGACAAACTGGAAGAACTGCCACCGAAACTGAATACGTGACGTGGATCATAAATATATCAGCAATTAAACAACATCTTCAATTTCTCTTCACACAATACGTCTCCTTGCAGTAACAACATTAATTCGGCTGACTTTTATATTTGATCCAATTCGTAAATAGGTTATTTTTACACCATAACGGTGCACAGCTGATAGACAGGGACTTGTAGTTTTTAAAGATATTACTGATTTTCTTTGAATATAAGAATGTAAATACTAAATTGAGAGAATAGTCAGGGGATTTGGGTGATGGGAGACACATCTATGGATTCAGAATTTCAATAGCTTACCATTAAATGACGGATATACCTTTCTGTCTGTGATGTTTAACAAATCAGATATTAATGTGTAGAAGTAAAACATGTGAAATAATATAGCAATATCCTGTAAAATTATGTGAAAACATGAATAAAACTGCACTTCTTCAGATGTTATACATATATAAGTGTCCTACACTAATAATACAAAGTTATTATGGCATTGTCTGTGCTGTGTGTACCTTATTTGTAACATCTTCAGACCTTTCCAACTCCTCAACAGTTGCCTGTCTTTGACTGTTGCAGGTGTAGGTGCAAATATAAAAAAAAAAAATGTGTGGATAACAAAATACATCCGTCACGAACTAACCTGGAAACTTATACTGGAAACTATCATTTATTGTGTTAACACTGTAAACTTGACAGTTTTTTAACCCGCACTGCCTAGTGGTTAAAGCACGTTATTGCATTTTTTTTTTAATATGTTATATTTACATACAAAATAGGGGGAAAGTAGAAGGTCAATGATAGAAATATAGAATATAAAAAATCAAGAAGATACTGTAAGTGATCTCTACAATAAAACAGTTTAGTGCCGGATGTATAAAGATATTAATAGGAGGATGTGCAAAACAGAAAAACGAATTAACCTTTATTTAAACATTAATGAATACTTTAGGTTAAGGTCTTCTTTTAAATAAGAAAAAAGCTTTGGGGGTATCTACAGATAAATATTAAGCCTGACAAAGTACTTAATGTCTAATACATTGCTTTCCTGCAATGTTAACTATGTTGAAGCACTTATTTTAACTGATATTATACATATTAATTATATTCTTATGTATGTAGATAGTATAAGAAATATGCAGAATATGACAGTTTAATGGTGGAGGTATACACACATATTGATAGATATCTTGTAATGCACTGTTGAGGAACCTGTGACCCAAGTTTTTCATTCATTGCATAACTACACCGTAGTTGTGTATATGATATGTCAATAAACCTTAGAAAATCTTGAAATCTTGAAAGGGATGTGCAAAATAGCCATTATATACAGTTTTTAATTAACGAATGTATTGTAATTGTAAGTAATGAATATACTGTATAGGGATCTGCAGATAAATGTTTTGTCTTCTCAAGCAGCAACTATCAAATATCTCTCCTGATTGTTGGCACTTGACAATCACCTTCCCTGAATTTTACTCAGGTGTAACTAAAGCCTGATTTAAGGGTTGTTTATATTTCACATCATTAATCAGAATCTGCAAAGTAACTAAAATAAATGTAGTGGAGTAAAAATACCAGGTTAACCTCTGAATTGTAGTGGAGTAGAATTACAAAGAAACAATGAGCTGTCATGTGGGTATATGGGGGGCTGGACCCGCTCGAGTCCAGTTTTGGATACGCTCGGCGTAACCTTGGCACACTGCCACTCCAACATCCAATCCCAGAGCTTGAAGATTAATCATGGGGTTTGTCAAGCAACGGGACTGTAGTCCCAAACGATAGCTGAGGATTATGGGTAGTGTAGTGTCTTCGGCCATCCTAAACTCTGAAATGTTTTTTGGATTTCATATCGCATTAACACCATATCCCAACGTGCATTGCGGCTAAAACATCCAATCACCGAGCTTCAACCATAGCTGAGGATCTTTATTTTGAAATTCAGTTCCTGACGGACGGCCAAAAAGCCAGAGATTATGGAATTAAACAAATAAATAAAAACAAGGATAATTGTGTGTTATTTTGAGTAAATAACAATTTGTTATTTGGAAAAGAATAACAAATTAGAAGGAAAAAAAGATTTAAAAAATACAGATTTCAGTATTCTGAGGCTCTGAGCCCCACTTCTTTTCCTCACGGATGGCAAAAAAAAGTCCGACATTATACGATTTAAAATAAAAACAATAATCGTGGCTTGATATTGAGTAAGAAGATGTTTTTATGAACCACACAGCTTCGGTCTTCCAAGACCCGACCGGACAAAAAGACGTGGTGCAGGCACGAAAACATACTACCAATAGAAATACATTGCTTTTTAAATCGTTCTGTCTGACACGAAAAAAAGGGGAAAATCGTGTTGGTGAACACGAATCAATAGATTAAATGTCGTGACTATAACACGAAATGCCATGCGACTGGGTTGTTTATTCAGGCGTCTAACCAAAAACACATTTAAAAAAACGTTGCCTTCAAGAGGTTGGAACTGGTAGTGGTAAAATGCTAACCTTTCCCCCGGTTTTACAAAAATAGACTGTATGGTGAGCTTTCTGTAGAGGTGGTTGTTTGTCCCCTCTTGTTGTAATACACTTTGTGTATGCATTTCATTTGTGAAAATGAACATAATTTGTTGTGTTTTCATTGTTTTACAACCTGCATTTCAATAATGTAACTGTAGCATATTAGCCTCACATTGTTGAATCTTGTTTTTCTGTAGCCTACTACTACATGTTGTTGTTGTTGCGTCAACATTAATTAGCCCCTCCTATAAACATTTATCCCCCTGAGGCTCCTAGGCTGAGCATTATTGTTGGTGCCCTTACACAGTGAATTGCTGTTATAAACATAATAACTTGTGTGTGCTGTGGTTGCTAAAACAAGTCTGATAGTTGGTCCAATTTACATTTGAAGTGATTTGTTTTCCAGAGCCTGGTCCGTCACCTGGAATCCTCACAAGATGATGGGCGTCCCACTGCAGTGCTCTGCCATACTGATCAAGAAGAGGGTAAGACATAATGCTGTACCCTTTAATTTAAGTGTACATAAAAATAAAACATCACTATCTTTGGAGGCTATCAACTGAATATTTTTAGCCATGCTGTGTGTATCTGTCCACCTCTCTCTTCTTCACAACTATTAGATGCATTGGACATTTGTACAGATATTTAGGATGCCTTCAGAATGAATACTAAGGACCATGGCGCCACTATGAGAGTGAAATTGGTGGTCCAGGGTAAACAATTGGGTTCATTCATCGTCTTTGTCAACTTTGGTGAAATGTTTTATGTTAAATGTCTTAAAAATATATCCTAAACAGCTGGTGTGGCTGTTGACTGTTAATCTTGTTCTGCAAACAGGGTTTTTTTTAAATGTTATTTTGTGGTCCTCCTCAGGGTCTCTTACAGGGGTGTAATGAGATTGGGGCCACTTACCTCTTCCAGACGGACAAACCCTACGATGTGAACTACGACACCGGAGATAAGAGCATCCAGTGTGGCCGACATCAGGACGTCTTCAAGCTTTGGCTCATGTGGAAGGCAAAGGTATTCCTGTGCAATATGAGAGTGACTCATGTGAAGACTGCATCTGATTTTCTTTTGATGTTGGGGACTTCCTTTTCGATGGGAATCCTTTTCTTTTTGTCCTTATCTTTATTAGATAAAATATGCACGAATGTATTTTGACGATTAGTTGCGCAACCAGTGAAGCAGTGATGACGTACTGTATTTTTCTAAGCTGCTTTAATAATAATAATAATTATTTATTTATTTTATATAGGCGCCTTTCAAGGCTCTCAAGGTCGCCGTACAAACACACAAAAAACAAGATACACAATACATAACACCAGCATAAGAAACATAAACAAGACAATGCAGTATATAAATCAATCAAATAATCAAATAAATAAAACAGAGGATGTGTGATGGATAATGATCATGGTGGATATGCGAGTGTGAAGAGATGTGTTTTGAGGCGTGATTTGAAAATGGGGAGAGAGTCAGTGTTGCGGATGTCAGGTGGGAGGGAGTTCCAGAGGCGGGGTGCAGAGCGGCTGAAGACTCTAGACCCCATGGTGGTTAAACAGAAGGGGGGTGCAGTGAGGTTGAGGGAAGCAGAAGACCTGAGTGTGCGGATGGGTGTGTTGATGTGCAGGAGGTCGGAGAGGTACAGAGGAGTGAGGTTATGAATGGCCTTAAAGGCGAGGAGCAGAATCTTAAAGGTGATACGGGATTTGACGGGGAGCCAGTGAAGTTGCTGAAGAACAGGAGTGATGTGGTTAATGGAGGGGGTTCTGGTGATGATGCGGGCGGCAGAGTTCTGAACCAGTTGAAGTCTGTGGATGGATTTGAGAGGGAGACCAAAGAGAAGGGAGTTGCAGTAGTCAATGCGGGAAGTGACCAGGGTGTGAACAAGAATGGCGGTGGTCTTAGGGTTAAGGGACGGGCGGAGGGGGTTGATGTTGCGTAGATGGAAATAGGCAGACCGAGTGATGTGAGATTTGAATGAAAGTGTGCAGTCGAGGATGACACAAGTTACAAGTTAGCATCACAAGGGCTCAAAGGACAAAATCAATGGGATTCTTTCAATGGGAAAGTTGCACAAAATAATTATGATTAGTTTTGTTCAGCAGGATAATCTCCACACAGTGGTAGAATAAGGACTTCTTAGATCCTTTACTTAAGTAAAAGTAGGAATCCTTTGGTCTAAAAATACTCCATTACATACCCATTATGCACAGTGGCTGTTTTGAAAGTATTATATTATTATAGAATTTAAAATGATTCCTTCTTATTTTGATTTCTTACATGTAAGAACATTTAAATGTTGTAGTAAGTTAAGACCATTTTTGATTTATTTTAATATATTGATAGTAACGTACTGCATTATATCCAATAAAAATGTCCTGTGTTTTATATGTGAACAGTAGCTGGTAACTATAAGTGTTAATTAAATATAGTGGAGTCAAAAGTACAACAAATGTTCCAAAATGTAAGGGAGTAGAAGTATATAGTAGCATTAAATGGACAAGTAAAGTACTTGAGTAAATGTACTTAGTTTCTTCCCACCACTGTTGCCCCATGTTAATACCACTTTGTGATGTTTGAAGCATAAATGCAATTGACAGAAGTAGGAATACTTAAGTAAGAATATAAACAAACGTCACCAACGCTAAGCTAAAGGTGGCTAATGTGGCGTGATGACTTTTACCAGTGTCTTGTTAGCAAACACTGTTTATAGGACACCCACTGTAGAAGCTTCAGACATTCACCAGTGGGGATTCACTGACATATTTTATATCGTAGAATAAAACGAGAGAGAACTCCATTCAGTACCAGAGAGACAACGAGCTACACATTTTCATTGGATGATTCTGTACTGTGAAGTTTTACTGTGAGCATTGACTGATATTGAGAAATGCAGTTTGGTGTGTCTGTGTCCCCTGGGTGACATAACACTTTCATTCATTATTGCATGCTTCTTAATTTTAAATATTTTTAACTTTTTACTAATTAGACCGCATCTCACCCATATAAAACACTTTGATAAGATGACTACTGCTGTTTAAACTTCTGTGTCGCTGTCTGTGTCTCTCACTCGCTCAGGGGTCTGAGGGATTTGGATCTCAGGTCAACAAATGCTTAGAGAATGCAGAATATCTGTACGATCAGCTGCAGAGCAGGACTGACTTTGAACTGGTCTTCAAACACAAAGTAAGGCTGTTTTTTACGTAATATATTCATCTAATGAATGTACAAGAAACATTCGCAATTTCGGTTATGTGTCAGTGTTAAAATACATCAAGACAACAGATTTTAAGCCAGGATACATTTCAAATATAGGTTACATATACTAATTGTTTTGCCAGGCTGTAGATTCAGACAACTGTATATATATACATTTTCAGTTGCATTTAAATCTCCTGCACTTACCATCCAAAGAATATTGCCAGGCATTATTGTGTTTTTGGTTGGTCCTTTGAAATTGGGAGTACCTTCAGTGCCAATACTAATATCCCCAAGATGCACCACTGACAGCAAAAATAAGTTGTTGTTGTAGCCATCAAAACATTTAAAGAGGCCCTATTTTGCTTTTTGCGGTTTTCCCTTTCCTGTAGTGTTGTGTAGGTTTCTGTGCATCTAAGTGGTCTGCCAAGGCTAAAAGGCAATATGAGAAGAGAGCTTTTTGAACAATAAAGCATTGAAACATGTCACAGTAGAGACACAAAATACACAGATAAAGCTGAAGATGAGCATAAAATGGCCCTTTAACTCTGATTGCAGTCACTAGGATTTACTTCACCATAAGCAGCAACTCTTTTAAACTCTTCACTTCAGCTTTAATTATCTTATTATGAATACTAATTCACCACTTTATATATTGTTACATACATGTTATATATTGTATTACAATGTGCACGTTTGAACTTTGACTTCTTATGTTTATAAAAGTATTTGTATTTTATTTTGTATTAGACATTTCACTTCTAATTTGTATGTGATATATTTTATTTTATTTCTTACTGTACATTCCGACACAAACTTATTTTTAAATACATATTTTTGAATGTATCTTTCATGTATTGCATCCTAACAAAACCCCATTCCCCCTGAGATATTTAGAATATTCCAATTCAGATTTTGAAGAAGATTGTATACTTATCCCTGTAAATCCCCTCTCAACTCTCACTGGAATCTGCTCTCCTCTCTGACAGCCGGAGCACAGTAACGTGTGTTTCTGGTACCTCCCCCCCAGCCTGAGGGGCCTGCAGCCTGGCTCTGACAGAGACATGAGGCTCCATCAGGTCAGTTCAGGAGCCCTGCGGCCCCTCCCTCAGTAAGGATCAGGCCCCACTGCTTCCTTTTATGATTTCAAAATGCTTCATACGTCTCTGCAGGTGGCTCCTCGGATCAAAGGCAGGATGATGGAGAAGGGCTCTCTTCTGATTGGCTATCAGCCGTTGGGTGCCAAAGTCAACTTCTTCAGGTGTGTGTTCTCCAACCCAGCCACACAACAGGAGGACATCGACTTCCTGCTGGAGGAGATCGCCCAGTTGGGAGAGGACTTATGACCTGTGATGTGATTATTGGATCTGCACTTCTCTCCGGTTTTCATTTTGAAGGAAATTAGTGCACCATTGTTTTACTGTGCCATTCACATTGTATCCATACTTTCTATAAGCCTTTCCATTTTTGGTGTTCTTATAGCTTTAAAGTGAGGAGATTTGAAACTGTACACTATTTATTCATGTTTTCCATGGTTCTACAGGGTTATCTGGTGTGAGGTTTTAGAGTCGTCTTAATCAAGTTAATGTAACTGAAAATACATGGAATTGTTTGTCGTGATACCCCTTGAGATACTGCATACCACAGGAGAAAGACACAGGCTTTGAAAAAGGTAATTCTATTAAAAAAAACACAATCATACAATCTCACGGGTGGGAAAACTAAAAGACAGAAAGTGAAACTGTAGACACAAAGAGAATATTATTTTCAAAATAAAAATTATAATTAACCACAAGCCTGTAAATGTTTGAATTTTAGTATTTTGATATTAATCATAGTAAAGACTCACTTTCATTCATGTCATGTGATTGCTGGGCAGTCTTTGTAGGTAGTGGTGATGATGGCCATGCACATTTATAAACCAGCAAATATTAAACAGCCAGTTAATACAGTATATTAGTGTTGGGATCAGTTTAATCTCTGTGTTTTATCACAATCTAATCTCACAATATTTCTTCTAATTGTCTTTTTCTCCTAGATTTAAGAAAAAAAATGCAGAGGGGGAATAAGTACTGCATTCAAAGTTGAACTTAAGTAGAAGAACAAAAGTATTAGCACCAACTTATACTTTAAGTACCAAAAGCAAAGTACTCGTCGTGCAGTTTGGCACAAATAAGAACCATATAGTTTATTATTCATGTATTAATGTGTTCATAATTTAATGTTGCACTTAAACGGTAAAAGTGGGGTTAATGGTAATGATGTTACACACACTGGCTATCTTAATTTATGATAATGTATTAGCTAATTTATATTTTGTATTATAATCTAACCCTGCAAAGTAAATAATTACATATGTGAAATAAATGTAGTGAGTAAAACATTTGCCTACAAAATGTAGTGGAGTATAAAGTAGTAGAAAATTCTAAAGTACAGTACTCATTGTATATTTTTGCATAATGACAATAAAGGCTTTCTATTCTATTCTAGTACCTCATTTTTTTTCAGTAGAGTACAGTACTTACAGTACAGTACTGTAAATTGTGTTAGCTACGGTTGCAAAGAGATTAAACCACAGTCTATGGATTAAACACATGCTAGCTAGCTGTTGAGTTAGCATGAGGATTCATTGGGAACCGTTGTACGTACCATATGTGTTCGGGGTCCGTTACGCTTACCAATGACGTCACGCATTGGCTGTACGGTAACCCAAGAGGACATTTTACACGGTCAAATTCCGAATGTATTGAAACTCCAGACTCAACGTAAGAGCTTGAGCCTCTTCGGCGGATGCTAACATTTAAACATACACTTCATTCTTTACTTTGTCCGTTATTATATGTAGATGTTGTTTCCATAGCAACAACTTCAAAATAAATAAATCTAAATAAATGTGTGTTCTACACACCAAAATACGTTATTTGAACACCCCTCTCGATCGATTTACAACAAAAAAAATAGTATGGCCCGCCCTAATACACCAACGCAGTTTTTAAAGATATACATTTTTCAACACAGAATCATTTACCAAATTACAGAGTCAGAAAATGCTATCTGTTCATTGCAGTTATTGTTTATTGAATTAGATTACCATGAGCTCAACATAATTATGTAGAGTACAAGTCCACAGCCAAGAAAATGTTATTTTCATATCATTTTATTTATGAATATGGAATTATGGAATTCTAACACTGGAGTTTGTTATTATTTATTATAAAACGGACAAGTCAAATCAAGCAATCTGATTGGTTCTTAGCCGTGATATACTGAGCGTATACCACGGGTAGAATTGTAAGTTACTTTTCACAACAAGTCAGTATCCCTCCGCATCTGAGAAAAACAGTATACAGTTGGGCTGAAAAGCAAACTGCTTGCAGTTTGCTTTTCAAACTGGAACAAGAAAGCAGCGGAGAAGTAACGGGCAGAAACCCTCCTTTTTACGCAGCGGTCCAGACATAGACATCAAACGGCAAAAACATACTATGGAGGAGTGGATTGAGGAGTGCGAGTGCCTATCTCCAGAACAAAAAGCACCTAAACGACGACATGTAGAGCTACGTGAAGAGCAGGTAGTAGACCAACTGGAAAAGTATCACCATTCAAAAGCTTTCTGATGCGGGTCTTGAAACAAAGCAGAGAAATTATGACCGTTAGTGGCCACAGGTGAGAAAGCTCTCTCCAGAGCTACTGGAAGCCGAATCTCGGGGACCGGAGAAAGTGGAGCAATATTCTCGCCACGCCAAGCAACAGCCTAGAACAACCTCAACCTATAACCACGTAAGCCATTCTACTGATGCTGGACAGTTTTTCAGTGGGTGCACAATAAACGGCAACATACACATTAATGTAAATAAATAGCCAAATAATGGATCAACGCTCTCTGTCTAAAATGTTCGCTAGCTGTTGTTAGTGTTGTTGCATAGCAACCACCTCGCACTATATTTCGTGCAGAAGGCAACAGAGGGACTATTTTATTTTGAACATCATTATTTACTAATAACAACTATTTAAATTAGAGTGTGTATTTTTCTTTCATATTGCCACACTTGGTAACCGTTTTATAAAAGCAATAGCTCACTTCAGGCCGTGATATATGGCCATTATATCACAGTTAAGGGGGTTGTCGACCCTCCGCTTCGCGTCGGGCCGAACCACGCCCCTTAACTATGATATAATGGCCATATACCACGGCCTGTCGTGAGCTATTGCTTAACTATAACTTTATTATATCCGAATATTCATTCGTTGGAGTACTATTTCGGGTTTCAATTTCGTTAATCGGATATTCGTTTTTTCCCCGTTTTTTTTCAAATGGAATTTATTGAAATCTCCAATATCAACGTAAGAGCTTGTGCCTCTTCGGGGGGTGCTAACACTTAACCATAAACGTTATCGTTTACTTTCTCCGTCTTTATATGTAGATATGACTTTTCTCCGTTAATCTCTGTCACGTTGTTTCCAAAGCAACAACAACTTCCTGTCAACATGAATTTTCTGGGCTCAATATGTGTCTTGGCCGTTTTCGTTGTGATCGCTAAATTCACCTTGTTTCCCCTTGTTTATAATATTATCACAGTTCCAAGCACACGAGTGCTTTTGTTTTAAAATAACTTCCGTGAGTTTCGCCCCGCCCCTCGCTCCAATGACCATTAGACCATTTAGTAAGGTAAAAAGCAAAAACGTCTCTCAGACGCTCTTCCGTTTACTTGTTTAATAAAAAAAAACAATTGGACGGTAGATACACGGATTCAATGCGCTCAACGAATGCACTTTTGACAGACAAAATCAAGAAAGGAAAGAAATCCCTTTATATTTTCCACTGTGACCAGACAAACTTTGAGCAGGAATGAAAAGAAAGTCCTTGGTTGCAGAATTGAAGTACCCTAAGCATAACTGTTATTAACAACCTTTAGTTCTTTACAGGACAACATGTTCTCGAGGACGGCCTCTACAATTACTCTGGTTTCTCTTCAAGGCGTATAAGTCTTTCGCCTTTTACTAAAGACTTCCGTGGACAGGAACACCTACGAGTTCAACCTATTTTTGGTAGGCTCGGCCGTTTGGCTGAGCATTCTGAGTTTGTGAAAGACAAGAAAAGGGTTAGGGTTAGGGTTAACCCAGTTACGCAGCGCCTCTCTTATGCCAGGTCAAAAGAGCCGCACCAAGACCGGCGGTGACTGCGCAACGAGTCCGTCTCCTGCAGCAAACGTTAAGGGTCATCGCTTCTCGGCCTTTTGGCTAAGATCAAGTGTAGTATCTGTTCTTATCATTTTTTCCAGGAAGGACATTTCGAACCACGAGGAGAAAGGAGCGATGGCCGAGAAGGCCGATGACGGACAGCCGATCCCAAGAGTCGGGCTGAGATTCACACTGTGCTTCCAGGCAGTTGGCGCAGACGAAGATGTCGTATCGAGGACGTGGTTCTGCAGGGAAGTCATCATGGAGCAGCTCCATCTGAAAGTTGATGTCATCTACTGCCTACAATGGAACCAGCAGGAGAAGGCTTTCGACGTCACCCTAAAGGAGAGCAAGTATATACGAAGGTTGCTAAGGACTGTGTTGCTGCTGCTATGGTAAAGCCGCTAGCCTGCTACAAGGTTTTAAATTTGGACAGACCAAATTTCAGGACAATCACGGTCAACATGTTTAATCCCTTTGTGACTGACAGAGCGCTGGCTGATTTTTTGAGGCTGTATGGGGAAGTGCTAACTGAAGCAAGACATGTCAAGGACACCATGGGGATCTGGACAGGTCGAAGGCAGTTCCAGGTGCTTCTTAAATCTGAGCCAGAGGGTTTTGGCGGCCTCAAGCACCTGCCTGCCTCCTTCAGCCTTGGAGCAGATCGAGGGTACCTTTTCTACCCGCGTCAGCCAGCTTTCTGCAGGCGGTGCAGGCAATCAGGCCACGTGGAGGGAGGGTGCGCTGGCACCAGCTGCCGTTTTTGTGGCCAAAGGGGACATGAGGCCAAAGACTGTACAGTGCCCAAGGCCTGCCATGGCTGCAGTGGGATCGACCATCTTTACCGAAGCTGTCCTGAGCGTAGGAGGACGTTTGCGGAGGTAGCCGGGGCCAACAACCGGAGGGAAACGGAGTTCGAGGACCTTCTGGAAGGGCTTATCCAGTGCCAGAAGAATATGTTTCCGGTGGGCACGGGGGAGGCTGCGGCGGTGGAGCGGGTACCGGGCGGCGGCTCGGGGTCTGACAGCGTGGGCCGAGGGCCTGCGGGGAATACGGACTCAACTGTAGCAGCCGATGTGGGTGTCAAGCCTGGGATACGTAAAATACAGGAGGCTTTCGGAACAGAGGCTCCAGAAGACAATGGGGACTGCTCGCAGGTCGGAGACAGTAAAAGGCCAAAGACAGAGGGGACGAGGAGGAAGGGGCGGGCCAAAGAGGTGGTGGTGGATGAAGGAGATGGGCAGCAGAAGAGGAAGGGACCAGTGAAGGACAGTGACCAGGGGAGGGGCAAAGCGGACGAATGCCATGGTTTGGGTGGAGGGATGGTGGGGGAGGACCCAGGGGTTGTAGGGGTTGGGCTCCCAGCTGGGTTGCCACTGGACCGGGGGCTGCTTGCTGCTCCACTGCTGCAACCACCTCCCTCGGGGGATGACACACAAGGGGGTGTTGTGAGTCCCTCCACCTCTTCAAGTGTGGTTCCTGTTTTTTGGGCCGACCAGATGGACAGTTTCAGTGAAGACCCCTATGCAATGTGAAAATTGAGTGGGTAATTGTTCCTTCCAAATGCTGCAGCATAAGGGGGATCATAGGAAAAGTAAGGGCAGATATGAAGGGGAGAATGAGAGGGAAATTCTGAAATGGGGACAACACGCCGCTTTGGAAAGATGGAAGGGGGGTTTAGGGCTGGTGGGGTGAAGACCAGATCACCTAATGGTTATTACATACATGAAAAGTAAAAGGGATATATGTGTTTGTATTGAATGTCCTTTGTTTACTTGTTTGTAAACTGTGTATAAGAATGATGTAAATTGAAGATTTGTTATAATAAAAAAAAAAAAAAAAAAAAAAAAAAATCTGTTCTTATCAGTTCTTCTCACCCTAGCTGCCATCAAAGACGCCATATGGACCTCCAGAAACTTGCTGGTAAGAAGGCACATGCAGATCCCCCCCGTGGCTGTGATCCGGATGGCTGCAGCAACAATAAAATCAGCGACATGCGGCACGCCCAGGACACAGCCACAAAGAAGAATCGCCTCTGTGCTCATTCGGACGAAGGAGTCGGAGCCACACGGGAAAGGTCAAAGCAGCGCAGGCCCGACTCTCCAGGAAAGACAGGGGGGAAGGATCAACAGGGTGGGGGTCTCCTCTGAGCACCTTGACAAGACCCCGAGAGACAGAACCTGTTAAAGGGGAGTGGGATGAGTTCCCCTTGACAGGGACTCACTGCGCTCCTGCACAGCACTTTACACCCCCTTTTTAAAGACCTTAAAAGGAAAATCGTTTACATATGACAGGTATACAATGTTTTTAATGAAAGGCGATGCTTTTATGAAAATGGGTCTGATGTCTTAATAAAATCTTACAGTGTACATTTATTTATTATATGATTGCTCAAAATACACCTGTGTGACAAAAATGTGATGTAAATATGAAAAGTGCATGAATTAAGTGTCAATAAAAAAAATTCCCAAAAGAAAAAATCTGTTCTTATCAGTTTAATATCTGATACGTCCCCTATACGGGGACTATATATTAAATGGATTTTTAGCACTGGGAGCTGAAAGAGGGGCTTTTTGGACTCAATGCCAAAGAAGCCAAAGGTGAGATCCACGAACCATGCTCGCGCAGCTTCTGTCTGCAGTTTTCGGCCCATTTAGACCCAGTGTTTTGCTCTCTTTGAGCTCTATGTGTTCTGCTACCATAATACAAAGTTGACCTTGCTCAGAGACCTGGGAATACCCCCCAGATGCAGGGCAATATTGTGTTATTTCGATAGCACATATAAAAAATTGGTACGATACAGAGAAGACCCCTGTGGATCTTCTAGGATGAGAAACTCTCACCTGGGGGTCCGGAGCCCGTCGTCCAATCGGATCAGAGCCCCTCGGATCAATTAAAGCCAGTGTCCAGTGTACCAACCGCCCAGATCCCCCCCACCCCAAATGCTCTTTGACCCCCCCTGCTGGCTGCATGCTTGATATGACAAAGAGATGTTATGAAGTTGTGAAAAGAAAGAAATAAGCAGTCAGAGATATTCAAGTTTAAAAATACCTTTTTATTTATTTACAAGTTTTACAAGTTTTACACTTTATGTATTTATGTATTTTATGTTATGTTATGTTATAAAGTTTTACACTTTATGTATTTATGTATTTTATTTATCTTCATCCTCCACCCTGCCGTGGAGCAGGAAGAGGAGCAGGAAGATGAAATAAATCCTCTCTGTCATATCCCTCCTCCTCCTCCTCCTCCTCTTCAACAGTCACCTCCTCGCTGTCATCGGGCACATCGGGATCATCAGGGAGGGGCTGCAGAACCTTTCCCGTCTGATTGTACAGGTAGCTGATCTCGATGAGCTCACCTGAGGAAGAAAAGAGTAAATAGATTCTTAATATCACAGTTGTTCTTCACCTTGTTCTGATGTTCTCAAACAGGAACCTTCCAGAAGCATCGGCTCTGAGTCTGAAGTATCACCTGTGTACTGCTGCTGGCCGCTGTAGCAGTTGATGCCGCCCCCCCCCCCCCCGCTGCCGCCTTTCCCCGGTCCTCGTTCCACCTCGTGAGCCCCTCCAACAGTAATATTTGGAGGAATGTCCCCCTCGCAGAGGAGCCTGCAACATGACACACAAACGTCAGGATTTTACACCCAGGGAGAGAGAGAAAGTGTAAAACTCTTAGAGCATGGTGCCTCACCCGGGATGAACCTGTGGAGGTGCAGGTGGAAGGACTCCAGGGACGTGGAGCCGCGGGCACAGCGGTAGACGGACAGAGACACCCCCCCCCCGGGTCAGCTGTCCCGTCTTGGTGTACAGGCGGAGACCAGCAGGATCCTGAAGGGGAGAGGCTCTGATTATTCAGTGTCTGAATTAATGTCTGAACATGAAACATGTTGAATTGTTTCCTGTAAGGGCTGTAGCTGAATGCAGGGGATGTGATGCCTCTGTGTCTCCAGGATCTCCTCCATGCGGCGTCGGTCCAGCAGGGGGACGTTCATGGCATCGGTGGCCCCCTTGAACGCCTCCACCGCCTCTCCAAGGAGACGCTCGGTCTCCTGAGCCCCACGCGTGCGGCGGCGGCAGTGCCGACCCAACTCCTTGCTGGACGGCGTCCTTCTGGACTCGTCCGCCTGCAGGGCCGTCTCCAAGAGGGACAGGTCCTCCGGGTCCCACTCGAAGATGCAGCTGGAGAGACGCCGCATGAACTCGGGGTAGAGGAGGTGGCTCTCGGAGGTCACGCCTACTGCCAGTCGGCGTATAAAGTGCCAGATGTCCAGCCTGACAGCCAGGCGTGGCCAGGCGGGGAAGAGAGCAGCTGCAGCGCAGGTGCCTCCGTCCCTCCGGCAGCAGTCCCTGTCCACATACAGGACCTGTGGAGGCTCCTTCCCTGCCAGCCGGTACCGGTCCTGCAGGCCCTGCACCATGGCCGTGGTCAGGCCGTAGCCCTCAGCGGCCGTCAGCACGGACATCAGGACCTGCCCCAGCTCGTTCCCCACGCTGCTCCTCCACAGAGCGGTACCAGCGTCTGCTCCCGCCAGCTTCTTGGTCACCTGTGTGAAATGATCATATAATCATTAAAAAAAAACATATAGTCTTATACTCTGATTGCCTTTTACACTGTTACATTGTATTGTTAGTCTTGAATCATTGATCAGTTTCTCTTAAGACGTTCCTCCACAACCTGCAGGGGAGAAGAGGGTCTCCTCCATCAGTCAGGGTGCAGCCATGACACCTACAGTGTACATAAGTAACATTACATTTCTCACCTTCTTGGTGGAGTCCATTTTGAGAATGGAGCCAAAGGTTGAAGTCACCTTGGCGTTCAGCTCCTCGATCCTCGTAAAGGACTCCAGGACGAAGGTGGACAGAAGCAAGCCGCTGCTGGGGACAGGCACCATCTGTGGTGGAGGCTGAGGAGGTGGCATCTGCACACCTGCAACCTCAAACTTCCTGCAGGTGTTTAGGTAGTGGATGCTCCTCGTCATCCACTCTGCCGTGTGCTGCTCCACCAGGTAGGAGTGCAGCTCGCTGGCGCTGTAGCCCAGCGTGCGCCCCTCCATTTGAGCCAGCACCCTCCGGTCACAAGAGAGCCTGCAGCACAAACACAGACGCAGAGGTGAACACCAAACCATCTCAATGTCCTTCAAACACCACTGTGTCCAACAGCGTGATGTTTACCTGTAGGTCAGCACAGCAGGGAAGAGCAGCTGGTGGTCCAGGTCCAGCTGGCTACTGATGTTCGCTGCCCAGCCGGCACACTTCTTTTTGCAGGAGCTGGGACAGAAAGGTGTATTGGTGTATCTGCTACTACTGCTACTTATAGTTATAATCATAAAAAAAAGTACTTGTATTATTTTACAATGTCTATTTAACCAAAGCATCAAGCACACAGAGTATGCTTGTAAATGTATCAGTACCTGCACTCCAGGTACTCCGTCCCCATGTAGTACCAGCCTTTGGTGTCCAGAACTCTGCGCAAGGTCTTGTAGAGACCACTACCCGTCATCTTGTGTGCGCAGCTTGGGCACTTCAGGTGGTACTGCCACATTTTGTTCGGCGCCCAGAAGAAGAAGGGCCGCTGGAAGAAAGCATCTGGGGAGGAGGGCCGCTGGGAGTACTTCAGCCGGGGGCCGGGGGGGTGGTGCCACAGCTGATAGTCCGTGGACAGGACGGGCCACCCTGACTTGTAGCCCACAAACAGAGCCCTGCTGACCCACTCGTGCTGCTCTACAGGGAGGCTGCTCCTCCAGGCTGCCGGCAGGACCAGCTGCAACACACACACAGGTCACTGAGCTGCAGCTTCACACTACACACTGATACTAGATGTTTACAACAACATTATTACAGACCTGAGGGGGAGGAGCGACGAGTTGAAGAGGAGGTGGTGCCAGAGCTCTCTGCTGCTGGGCAGGACGAGGAGGCGGCGGAGGAGGAAGAGGTGGAGCAGATACTGTGCACAGCAGAAAAACACACTTGACATCCCAAATAGATTTTATTATACAAAGCTTAATAATGACTCGAAGCACAGACTTACCTAAAGCAGCCTCCACCTGAGCCGCAGCCTCCA
Organism: Trematomus bernacchii; assembly: GCF_902827165.1. NCBI lineage: Eukaryota > Metazoa > Chordata > Actinopteri > Perciformes > Nototheniidae > Trematomus > Trematomus bernacchii. The sequence continues at coordinate 899,958 of NW_022987524.1, read as the reverse complement.
CCATCAGATGGTCGTCTTCGTCCTCTGAGGAAGCTGCAGACACAATTTAAAAAATGTTCACTCATCACACATCACCTGACTGACAGTAACACTCCACTGACATGATACATACACAGGAGCACTGGCTTTCTCTTCCTCCGCTGTTTGGGGGGAGATGTAGTGGAGGGGGAGACAGCTGAGGAGGTGGCGGCTGCTGATGCAGCTGAGGAGGCGACAGGCTGCTTCTCCTTGTCCCTTCTGTCTATGTAGTCCTTCAGCTGCGCCAGTTGGGACCCGGGCCTCCTGACGGGCTGCCTCCTGAGCCACTTCCTGTACCTGACATTGAGATTGAGAGGCAACAGTTAGATTGATATCACATCAAGTGTTTCTACAGCTAGTGATGAAAGTCACACATGGCCTTACGTGCTTGGCTCCCTCTCCGCAGTGTCGTACAGGTCCCTGTACGTCATGGCTGACCAAGCCCCAAAGCCCACCAGCTGCTCGTGCTCTGCAGCCGTGCCCGGTGCTCTCTTCCTGCTCACGGCTGCCATCACTGGGGCGAAGAGGCTGGCGTACTCCAGCAGAGCATCTTTGTTCCACATGAGGGGGGTGCTGCTGACATCCCCCCCCTCACGCTCTCCCTGATGGCCTGCCAGAATGGTTGCCGTGAAGCCCACGTCATTTGACAGCAGCCACTGGAGAGTCTGACCCCGGTACTGACCAAACTGGAGCTCGGTCTGGCTGAGGAGCTGCCAGCGGTCCACCGGGTTGCCCCCCAGCGCTGTGACCCTTGACACAGCTTGTGCCTCAGCCAGCTCCCTGGTGTCGGAGGTGAGGCGCGGGGCTGCCCTCTTCAGGTTGTCTTTCGAGACTTTGCCAGCTTCTGTGCTGGCCATCAGCTGCAGGTCTGATGTACCAGCCTGGAACGCGAAGGACGGTTTGTGATCCATTGTTCTGAAATCACATCAAACACACGTCAGAAGCTAGCAGGCAAGTACTTCACAAGTACATGTCACATCAAACACACGTCAGAAGCTAGCAGGCAAGTACTTCACAAGTACATGTGAAGTACAGCAAACACCTTGAACCTTTAACCTAGTTAGCATACAAACAAAGCCTCTCTTTGGATGAGATGGACCTTTGAATTCAGGTGTTAAAGCAGCAGGAGAGAAACACAGATAGTACACAGGAAGAACAGTCTGAATAGAAATAAGAAAAATAACATGAGTAAAAGCTGGTTCTGATTTAAAAGAGAATGCTATCTTATGCTAGACAACACTTTTCCATCAGCTCAACAGTAACCTCAGAGGAGGTCTGACTTTAAATGAATGATGGCCTTCATATGTTAACTTTAGTTATTACAGTACTTCATTAAATAGCCAAGTGTCTATGACTGTTAACCCTCCGTCCACATCTGTGAACGGATGTAAGCATTAACTTCATGAACATATACGTTAGTGCAAAGTAAAAAGCGTTACGTGTTTGCATCTAGCAAAGTGCAGGAGCAATGCATGTTGTTGCCGCAGTTCTAAGACTGTACATGGCGGAGTGGCAGCTTTTAATCACGAATGGTGCATATAAATGTTAACTTCATAAACGTTAGCACATAGTAATAAGCATTAAATGACAAGTATTTACGGATTTCAACGGCCAGAAAGCTCCGGTGTGTTGCCGGCGTAAAGCCTCGGTTTAGCGGAAACTTTTTACCAATGCGAATATGCGCGAACGTTAAAAGACAACACATTGGCATTCATCTACTGTAATAGCAGAGGACAACAAAATACATTCCCATTCATCTGTTACTGTTATATTACATTATAACGGACTGTCTAGCGGAGGGTATCTTACCTTTTCAAAAACCGCTCAGTTGTAAATGATGCCTGGAAACTTTCAGTGAAAACTCCTCCCCGCTCCTCCCCGTTTCAATGAAACGTCAGTGGGACAACCAATGGGTGGACACAAGATTAAAGTGAGAATGCCATAAGAAATGAACGGGAGGGGCGGGGCTAAAGTGGGACTGAGCAGCCCCGATTATCCTCGCCCCCTGGGCGCAAGGATGACACGCAAATTCGTGAAGTGTTCCTCTTTGCCAATTTGTAATGATTTTTCTAAATTAAATCCCGATTCCTAACAAGCAGAGGTGGAAGCAGTACTCAGAACTTCCAGTTAAGTAAAAGTGAGGTTGCTTGTCTTGTTTTATACAGTATTTTGTGTTTTTGTCCAATCGGGGGCACAAACTGCAGCACAGCAGCAGGGGTCTTTTTTGTACTCAATGCCTAGAGTCACCCAATAGCTTTACTCTCTAATTGTGTGCAAGTACAGATTCCAAACAACAGTGAAGCTATGTTGCATTTGCAGAGAATGGGAACCTAGTTTTCCTCTTAGCTTACAAAGATTCTACCACTCATTCGCCCACATTCACAAGACATCGTAACTACCACTACGCTGGCGAGGTCAACAGCACGGTCAACAAGGTGGATTTTTCAACAGATATGCTATATGCTCTAAGTCATTTAAGAAGGGATACAGTCCACTGGTCATCCCTTACAGTGATTTGATGTCAAGCATCTTACTGAGTTCTCAAATCAATAGGAGTCGGCACGGAGAACATCCCTCTTTACTTGTACACTCCAAAGACCTGTGTGTTTGCTGGAGCAGAGTCCAAGTGGTTTAGGCATTGTACTTTATTTTCAGACAACAAAGAACTGTCTATTGCATTGGCCCGGAATCGGACCAGGGTCTCTCACGTGGCAGGTGAGAATTCTACCACTGAACCACCAATGCTGAATTATAAAGCCAAGCCACCATACGGCAGTTGAGGCGAAAAGTTCAGCCAACAAAGACTGTTTTTCAAGCAACCACGCTTCTATATTTCATTATAAGCTCTATATCCGTAAAGACATTCTAGTGTTCCTCCCTTAAATGGATGTGATGTTTAGCATCAAACTAGTGTTTTCTAATGCCACGGAGTCAGCACGTATAACATCCCACACAACTAAAGCGTATTACTAAAGAGATAGGTTCCAATCGGGGGCACAAACTGCAGCACAGCAGCAGGGGTCTTTTTTGGACTCAATGCCAAAGAAGCCACAGGTGAGAGCCATGAACCATGCTCGCGCAGCTCTAGCGCAGCTGGGGGAAAGGGTGTGGCCTGGGAGGTGGAAAAGCCAAGTCAGGGTCACCGTGAGGGATTGGACTGGGACAACTGCGGTGCTGTCTGTTCTCGAGGACGGCCTCCACAATTACTCTGGTTTCTCTTCAAAGCGTATAAGTCTTTCGCCTTTTACTAAAGACTTCCGTGGAGAGGAACACCTACGAGTTCAACCTATTTTTGGTAGGCTTGGCCGTTTGGCTGAGCATTCTGAGTTTGTGAAAGATAAGGGAATGCTCTGGTTTTTGGACAAAATTAACATGGGATCACTCCCGTCACCGGACGTACTTCGTCTCACTGGAATAGTAACGGTCATAGTGAATATAAAATCGTCCCCATGTATCCGGCCAATGACGGGAGAGTTTTGAAAGAGACAAAACACTGTTCCATACATTTAAAAACACTTAAACAATTAAACAATGTTTACCCCAGGATTCAGGCCTCTTCCCTGGCTTGTAAAGTGCAGTTATGCGCCTTGGAGGTATTGCACTATTTACAAAATGTATACCCAGGATTCTGGCCCCTTCCCTGGCTTGTAAAGTGCAGTTATGCGCCCTGGAGATATTATACTATTTCAAACAACTTTTCCCCTCCTTTCAAACACTTATTCCTGGGTACAAGTGTTATATTTCTTCCCCCTGGGTGTGTGTGAGACAAGTGAAGTGAGTCAGCCTGCCAACAAGCAGCAGTGTGCTGTCATTTCAAACATGTTACCCCACTGTTTAACACACTTTTACCTGTGTTTTGAAGACTCTTTCCTGGGTCATTGTGTGCTCTTTCACCCCCCTGGGTGTGTGTGAGACAAGTGAAGTGAGTCAGCCTGCCAACAAGCAGCAGTGTGCTGTCATTTCAAACATGTTACCCCACTGTTTAACACACTTTTACCTGTGTTTTGAAGACTCTTTCCTGGGTCATTGTGTGCTCTTTCACCCCCCTGGGTGTGTGTGAGACAAGTGAAGTGAGTCAGCCTGCCAACAAGCAGCAGTGTGCTGTCATTTGAAACATGTTACCCCACTGTTTAACACACTTTTACCTGTGTTTTGAAGACTCTTTCCTGGGTCAATGTGTGCTCTTTCACCCCCCTGGGTGTGTGTGAGACAAGTGAAGTGAGTCAGCCTGCCAACAAGCAGCAGTGTGCTGTCATTTCAAACATGTTACCCCACTGTTTAACACACTTTTACCTGTGTTTTGAAGACTCTTTCCTGGGTCATTGTGTGCTCTTTCACCCCCCTGGGTGTGTGTGAGACAAGTGAAGTGAGTCAGCCTGCCAACAAGCAGCAGTGTGCTGTCATTTGAAACATGTTACCCCACTGTTTAACACACTTTTACCTGTGTTTTGAAGACTCTTTCCTGGGTCATTGTGTGCTCTTTCACCCCCCTGGGTGTGTGTGAGACAAGTGAAGTGAGTCAGCCTGCCAACAAGCAGCAGTGTGCTGTCATTTCAAACATGTTACCCCACTGTTTAACACACTTTTACCTGTGTTTTGAGGACTCTTTCCTGGGTCAATGTGTGCTCTTTCACCCCCCCTGGGTGTGTGTGAGACAAGTGAAGTGAGTCAGCCTGCCAACAAGCAGCAGTGTGCTGTCATTTGAAACATGTTCCCCAACCTTTTAACACACTTTTTACCCATGTTATGCGTCCTGGAGGTATCAGCCTATTTTAAACAACTTTTCCCCGCCTTTCAAACACTTATTCCGGGGTTTTAGTCAGTCATTTTGCGAGATATCATTTAACATTGACAGTCTCCTGAAAAAGCACATATTCTGTGCATTTTCAGGAGAGCGTCTATGTAAAATGATTTCGTGCAAAATGACTGTCTAAAACTCTCTTCCAGACATTTAAAAATACTTTCCCAGACAATTTAAACATTATTTCTGGCTTGTAAAGTGCAGTTATGCGCCCTGGAGATATTATACTATTTCAAACAACTTTTCCCCACCTTTCAAACACTTATTCCTGGGTACAAGTGTTATCTTTCCCCCCCTGGGTGTGTGTGAGACAAGTGAACTGAGTCAGCCTGCCAACAAGCAGCAGTGTGCTGTCATTTGAAACATGTTACCCCACTGTTTGACACACCTTTAGCCACGTTTCAAGCACTTACTGCTAGGTCAATGTGTGCTCCAATGTGTCCTCTTTCACCCCCCTGGGTGTGTGTGAGACAAGTGAAGTGAGTGCAAGGTTATGGAAGTCCCACTGTTGGGGACTGCTGCTGGAGGTCTATAGTCCGTCCTTGGGGGCTCTGTGAGCGGGCTAGAAAGGTGACCTCTCTGGGTGATTTAGTCAGTTTATGGAGCTTAGCCCACAAATCCTGGATGATCCAGGCCGAATTTGGGTGCTCATAGGCGGACATCGAAGCACCATAAAAACCACCCCCCTTGTAGAGTCACCAGGGGCACGAGAATACCCTCCACAGAAGGGGTGGTGGTGCGTGAAGAAGGCCGAATATGGATGCTGATGGGCGGACACAGAAGCACCATAAAACCACCCCCTTGTAAGACCACCAGGGGCACGAGAATACCCTCCACAGAAGGGGGGGTGATGCCGTGAAGAAGGCCGAATATGGATGCTGATGGGCGGACACAAAAGCACCATAAAACCACCCCCTTGTAAGACCACCAAGGGCACGAGAATACCCTCCACAGAAGGGGGGGTGATGCCGTGAAGAAGGCCGAATATGGATGCTGATGGGCGGACATCGAAGCACCATAAAAACCACCCCCCTTGTAGAGTCACCAGGGGCACGAGAATACCCTCCACAGAAGGGGTGGTGGTGCGTCAAGAAGGCCGAATTTGGGTGCTCATAGGCGGCCTGCTGCAGTCATTTTCAGGCTCCTCTCCACAATTGTCCCCCTAAAATGATTTTAAATCATTATTTTTGCATTTAAATGCATTTATTCTATCATTTATATGGTTCCCCAACACAATGCACATAGTCTGGAGCTCACTGGGGTCCTGCATATAATTTAATCAGGCGTTTTAACACTTTTTCCCATGAAAATGATTTTTAATCACTATCATGGGGCTATGAAAATAAAATTCCGGGTAATGCAGAGCACAAGTGCACCTTTTACTATTTAAATGTATTTGTATTATATATATTTGGGCTAGAAAGGTGACCTCTCTGGGTGATTTAGTCAGTTTATGGAGCTTAGCCCACAAATCCTGGATGATCCAGGCCGAATTTGGGTGCTCATAGGCGGCCTGCCAGGCGCCCCCACCCGTGGAAAGCAAAAAAAAGTGAAGAAAACGCTTAATTATATCTTAAAATAATCAAAAATGAAGTTTTGAAAAATTGTCAAAATTGTTCTGAGTGCCAACGGGAGAAGGGGCCAGACTCTCTGGGCTTCGGGCCGATTTTTCCCCTTCTCCGATGGTTGGTACAACGGAGAAGGGGAAAAAGTCCCTGGGCTTCATTTCCACTTCTCTGTCAAAAAGATTCATCCATACTTTTCAAACTACCGTCTGCACGAAATCGGAAACCCAGTTTTTGGGTGCACTCAGAAAAATAACGGCTGTTGCAAATCATGGAAGAATGTATCCGCTCACCAAGCACTCTGAGTGGGCCTAATTTTGTGGCGCAAGGACCCCCCAGCCTGGTTCTCTCAATACTTTAAGTTTGACATGGAGGAATGCGAGGGCACTTTGCAGGTGACTCTACCCGATTATGAGACACTATTTTGGGGCGTATTTTTTACATTTTCCTGGTTCTCAAAATAGTTTAAGTTCAACATTTTGAGCCATGGAGGAATGCGAGGGCACTTTCCAGGTGACTCTACCCGATTATGAGGCACTATTTTTGGGTATAATTTTTACATTTTGACCCCTTTGCCCGGTTATCACCAAAGTTGAGTTGGATGATTTCGACCATGGAGGAATGTCAGGGGAGTCCGCGGGGGACTCCTGCGGGGTCATGAGGCACTATTTTGGGGTACAATTTTTACATTTTGACCCCTTTTCCCGGTTCTCACCAAAGTTGAGTTGGATGATTTCGACCATGGAGGAATGTCAGGGGAGTCCGCGGGGGACTCCTGCGGGGTCATGAGGCACTATTTTCTGACACTTTTTTCCCATTTTCCCCCCTTTTGCCTGGTTCTTTTTATTTTATTTTTTTTCCTGTTTTGGCCCGTTTGACCCGGCAGGGGAGTCCGCGGGGGACTCCTGCGGGGTCATGAGGCACTATTTTCGGACACTTTTTTCCCATTTTCCCCCCTTTTGCCTGGTTCTTTTTATTTATTTTTTTTTTCCTGTTTTGGCCCGTTTGACCGCGGTTCCTTCTGCCGGGGGCACTGCCCGGTCCCGGGTGCCCCCCCAGGGCTCGCGTACAGCCGTTTCACCCCCCACATTGACGGATTTTGACCCCTTTGCCCGGTTCTCACCAAAGTTGAGTGTGATGATTGCTGAGTCATGATGCACTATTTTGGGGTACATTTCCCCATTATTCAACACGGACTAGAGATGTCTCGGAGATGGCTCGGAGCCCACACCCTGGTTCTATGTAACCCTGGAGGAATGTCACATGAGTAGGGGCTGCTGCTGGTAGGACTATTTCCCCCATTATCAACACGGACTAGAGATGTCTCGGAGATGGCTCGGAGCCCACACCCTGGTTCTATGTAACCCTGGAGGAATGTCACATGAGTCGACAGGGGACTGCTGCTGGCTAATGAAGGACTATTTTGGGGTACATTTCCCCCATTATCAACACGGACTAGAGATGTCTCGGAGATGGCTCGGAGCCCACACCCTGGTTCTATGTAACCCTGGAGGAATGTCACATGAGTCGACAGGGGACTGCTGCTGGCTAATGAAGGACTATTTTGGGGTACATTTCCCCCATTATCAACACGGACTAGAGATGTCTCGGAGATGGCTCGGAGCCCACACCCTGGTTCTATGTAACCCTGAAGGAATGTCACATGAGTCGACAGGGGACTGCTGCTGGCTAATGAAGGACTATTTTGGGGTACATTTCCCCCATTATCAACACGGACTAGAGATGTCTCGGAGATGGCTCGGAGCCCACACCCTGGTTCTATGTAACCCTGGAGGAATGTCACATGAGTCGACAGGGGACTGCTGCTGGCTAATGAAGCACTATTTCCGGGTACTTTTTTTTCATTTTCACCCAAATTTCCCTGGATGAAATATTTTTTAGTTTTTTTAGTTTTTAGCCCAGTTTTGGCCACAGCGTTGCCTGGAGGATAGGACCGAGATATGACAGACTCTCTGGCCGCCTCACAAGTCACTATTGTCGGACACTTTCTTTGCTTTACCCCGGTTCTATCACTCTTTCCTCCTTTGACCATACAACCCGTTTCCTGCTGGGGTGGTGCCTGGTTCCGGGGTACCCCAAACCCTCTCATGGTCGGGGCACCATGTATTGATGCATCGGACCCAATGTTGCCATCACCAGCCCCGCGTTGGTGCGGAAGTGGGACCATCTGACCCGGTGGTAACCCAATACTTCCCTTCGTCCATGCACCATGAATTGATGCATCGGACCCAGTGTCGCAACCACCGCTCACGCTAACGCATATAAACGGAGAACTATAACATAATTTTGATCAAATTCATTATGTGTGTTTCAGGAAGGATGTCATCTGAATGCCCGGTGTGCAGACTCTTCTATCTGGCATTGAACAAACACCTTAAGCACAAGCATGCAGTGCGGAACTTGGAGGAGAGGGGAATCCTCCTGAAAATAGCCAGTGGAAGGATAAATGTTCGGACCAAACCCTGTCCCATCGCTGGGTGTTCGTACGCTGGGAAGAGACTGGACCGTCATGTAAAACATGATCACCCTGAGTTGTCCCGACATGAGGCACATCAGGTCATGGCAAGGCTGAAGCATAGTGTGGCACTGCAGTTGCTCCATGACCTCCGTGAGACTAACCCCATCATTGGAATGGCTACATCATTGGATATAGACAATGAGGAGGAATACCCCGGGCACCCTCCACCCTTCTCCCCACATACCGAGTGTGACAACGAGGACTGCAGGCAGGTGATGCTGGAAAATGTGGCATTGAGGGCTCAGAAGGATGCCCTCAATGATGAGGTGAAGACCCTGCGCTCCAGGCTGAAAAAGGAGCTAAAACCCAGGAAGCAGAGTGCTGCTGTTCTTGAGGAAGAGGACGAATGTATACGATTTAAGGGCCTGGCAATCCCAAGTACCTCCGGCATAAACACAGTAGCCTCAGGCAGCAATACCCCTGTGAAGAGCCCGGTGAAGACTGTCATGCAGTCCCCAGTAACCTCCGGTAGCGAGACCCCTGTGAGGAGCCCGGTGAAGACTGTCATGCTTGCAGTAGCCTCCGGTGGGAAGAGACCGGTCAAGAACCCTGTGAAGAGCCCAGTGAAGACTGTCATGCTTGCAGTAGCCTCCGGTGGAAAGAGACCGGTCAAGAACCCTGTGAAGAGCCCAGTGAAGACTGTCATATTACCAGTTTCCTCCGGTAGCGAGACCCCTGGGAAGAGCCCGGTGAAGACTGTCATGTTTGCAGTAGCCTCCGGTAGCGAGACCCCTGTGAAGACCCCGGTGGAAACTGTCATGTTTGCAGTAGCCTCCGGTAGCGAGACCCCTGTGAAGATCCCGGTGGAAACTGTCATGTTTGCAGTAGCCTCCGGTAGCGAGACCCCTGTGAAGACCCCGGTGGAAACTGTCATGTTTGCAGTAGCCTCGGTAGCGAGACCCCTGTATGCCGGAAGACCCGTGCCTCTAAGCTGGCTAATGACTTGCCCTCTCCCTCAAATTACTGGTCCACTGGGTGTGGACGGGGGAATACCATGCGTGAAATCACGTTGCCTAGAAGCATGGAGGCGTACCTTCAGACATACTTGGATCACTGTTTGGGTGTCGCTCCGACAGTAAAACAGAAAGACAATGTTTGTGTCGAAGATCAGCCGGATAAAGAACTTCATAGTATACATGGCCCATGGTGTTAACCGCCTGTCAGACTGGCTGTTCCTAAGAAACATGAAGATGATCCGTGGCTGGAGCGAGTATATTGTAAAGCCGGGCCGGGCAGTCACAACATCAGAGTTCTTCCTGAAGAATGTGCACCAGTTCATGGGGTACATGTCTGAGTCAAAGCCCCGGGGGTGCAAGCTCACCCAGTCTGATATGACCCACATAATGAGAGAGGTGAAAGCCAACATGAAACACTTGAATAAGGCAGTCACTCTACATCAGTTTAAGGTGAAGAGGAACAAACTGGATCGTCTGCCGAGCCAGGCGGAGCTTCTCGCCGCCATGGCGGCCGCTGAGAAGCGCATCCCGGAGCTCCTCGACCTGATGGCCGGCACGCCGACCTCAACCACCCAGAAGCTTCTCTATGGCTATCTCACCCTCCATTGGAGCCTCCTGTATGGCCACCGTACGGGCGTGTACGCAAACATGAAAAACAGTGAGGTCTTAGAGGCAGCCATAAGGGGAACTGCTGAGGGCTACATCATCCATGTGCAGGATCACAAGACGGCCAAGACATATGGCGAAGCACAGCTGGCGCTTACAGTAGAGGAGTTTAGCTGGGTCATGCGGTGGATGGGGATTAAAGAGGCATTGCTGGGTCCTCAGAATGAATTCTTCCTTTTCACAAGGGGGAATCGGGCCTCCAGGAACCTGAACGCTCACTTGAAGAGGGCATGGGCTGATGCTGGGCTAGAAACAGCCGTCACCTTCACAATCCTGCGCACTGCCCTGGCTGACAATATCAAGCATCACCAAGATCCAGAAAGCCGGTCGATTCTCGCCAGGTTTATGTGTCACGACGTAACCACGGCGGACCGGTTCTACGCGAATGCGCCAGGTATAAAGGAGGCATTGAGAATCCGCTCCATGTTCAGGGCGTCATCAGATGCGGCAGCAGCTGCATCATCATCAGAAGGATGTCTACCGCTGTCAGATGGGGAGACCTCCGAAGAGGGCTGCTATAACAGTACAGCTCTATCATCTTCACCTGATGGGTCATTGGAGCGGCAGCAGCAGCGGAAGCGGAAGCGGGAGGGAAAGAGGCCAATGAAGTCGGGACCGGGGCTGGTTGACACTCCTGATGATGGGGCAGGGGCCGTGGACTCAACCTGTTTGCCCTGGTGCACCGTAAGAATTAGACGCCTAATTTGGTCCCCTGAATCCCGCTAAACATTGTGAATATGTATACCGTGTATATAATTATTATTATAATCCTGTGTATACATTTTGTAAATAGTACAATTATCTCCAGGGCGCATAACTGCACTTTACAAGCCAGGAAAGGTGCCAGAATCCTGGGCATACATTTTGTTAATAGTGCAACACCTCCAGGGCGCATAACTGCACTTTAAAACGTAGGTTAAGAAATTTAGTAGTACTGTTATAGTAGCAGTAGTACGTGTAAATAGTTTATGTTTTAGCTCTCTGTACTGTCAACTGTGGTTTTTGTTCAAATAAAATAAAAAATAAAAAAAAAAACAATAACCTTGATGGTTACCAGGGGCAGAAAAAGTGCCACTTTCCATCAGCACCGGGGAGGCACTCTCCTTGGTGCTGAACCCTGTGATGAGCGCTCAAGTGTTGGCGGAGGAGGTGTAAGCCAGAGGAGGGTGAACAAAAGTTAAAGTGTTTGAACCTCCAGCCCAGAAGGGGGGGGTGATGCCGTGAAGAAGGCCGAATATGGATGCTGATGGGCGGACACAGAAGCACCATAAAACCACCCCCTTGTAAGACCACCAGGGGCACGAGAATACCCTCCACAGAAGGGGGGGGTGATGCCGTGAAGAAGGCCGAATATGGATGCTGATGGGCGGACACAGAAGCACCATAAAACCACCCCCTTGTAAGGTCACCAGGGGCACGAGAATACCCTCCAGCCCAGAAAGGGGGGGGTGATGCCGTGAAGAAGGCCGAATATGGATGCTGATGGGCGGACACAGAAGCACCATAAAACCACCCCCTTGTAAGGTCACCAGGGGCACGAGAATACCCTCCACAGAAGGGGGGGTGATGCCGTGAAGAAGGCCGAATATGGATGCTGATGGGCGGACACAGAAGCACCATAAAACCACCCCCTTGTAAGGTCACCAGGGGCACGAGGTTCTGGTGGGTGTGAATACCTGTGTTTAGTCCGTGGGGGAGTGCTTAACTGTGGGGGGCCCGGGGACTCAGGGTGTGCAAGGTTATGGAGGTCCCACTGTTAGGGGCCCATGCTGGAGGTAATTAGTCCGTCCTTGGGGCTCTGTGAGCGGGCAAAAAGAGGTGATTTCCCCCTGGTCTCTGCTGGAGGTGCAGAGTCCCACTGTTAGGGGCCCATGCTGGAGGTAATTAGTCCGTCCTTCGGGGCTCTGTGAGCGGGCAATGAGAGGTGATTTTCCCGGTCTCCCGCCCTGGAGGTGTGAAATAAACAGAGTCCCCCTGTTAGGGACTGGTGCTGGAGGTCTCTAGTCCGTCCTTCGGTGCTCTGTGAGCGGGCAAAAGAGGTGATTTCCCCCTGGTCTCTGCTGGAGGTGCAGAGTCCCACTGTTAGGGGCCCATGCTGGAGGTAATTAGTCCGTCCTTGGGGCTCTGTGAGCGGGCAGAGAGAGGTGATTTCCCCCTGGTCTCTGCTGGAGCTGTGAAAGAAACAGAGTCCCACTGTTATGGGGACATGCTGGAGGTAATTAGTCCGTCCTTGGGGCTCTGTGAGGGGCAGAGAGAGGTGATTTTCCCCTGGTCTCTGCTGGAGCTGTGAAAGAAACAGAGTCCCACTGTTATGGGGACATGCTGGAGGTAATTAGTCCGTCCTTGGGGCTCTGTGAGGGGGCAGAGAGAGGTGATTTCCCCCTGGTCTCTGCTGGAGGTGCAGAGTCCCACTGTTAGGGGCCCATGCTGGAGGTAATTAGTCCGTCCTTGGGGCTCTGTGAGCGGGCAGAGAGAGGTGATTTTCCCGGTCTCCGCCCTGGAGGTGTGAAATAAACAGAGTCCCCCTGTTAGGGACTGGTGCTGGAGGTCTCTAGTCCGTCCTTCGGTGCTCTGTGAGCGGGCAAAAAGAGGTGATTTCCCCCTGGTCTCTGCTGGAGGTGCAGAGTCCCACTGTTAGGGGCCCATGCTGGAGGTAATTAGTCCGTCCTTGGGGCTCTGTGAGCGGGCAGAGAGAGGTGATTTCCCCCTGGTCTCTGCTGGAGCTGTGAAAGAAACAGAGTCCCACTGTTATGGGGACATGCTGGAGGTAATTAGTCCGTCCTTGGGGCTCTGTGAGGGGGGCAGAGAGAGGTGATTTCCCCCTGGTCTCTCCTGGAGGTGTGAAATAAACAGAGTGCTACATTTTGTTAAATAGTGCAATATCTCCAAGGGCGCATAACTGCACTTTACAAGCCAGAAATAATGTTTAAATGGTCGGGGAAAGTATTTTTAAATGTCTGGAAGAGAGTTTTAGACAGTCATTTTGCACGAAATCATTTAACATAGACGCTCTCCTGAAAATGCACAGAATATGTGCTTTTTCAGGAGACCGTCAATGTTAAATGATTTCGTGCAAAATGACTGGCTAAAACCTCGGAATAAGTGTTTGAAAGGCGGGGAAAAGTTGTTTAAAATAGTCTGATACCTCCAGGGCGCATCACCAAAAATGTACAAGCCAGGGAAGATGCCTGAATCCCGGATACTTTAGGTCTGTCACTTAGGGTGACCGCACCACTCCGACGCTCCCGAGAGTGGACGTCCATTGTTTGTAAGGCACCTAAGAGGGATAAGGGATCGTTGCTCAGTATGATATGATAAAGTGTGTTATATGCTCCGGGAAGGATACAGTATATTGTTGAATATATATTAAAGATAGCTATATACTGTATATAACATTACATTAATTGTAATTTAATATACATACATCAATCATTTATGGATAAAAGGATAACTTCACCGTTTATGAACATGATGTGTTTATACATGATTATATGTGTAGATAACCTGTATAAATAATGGTTAACATGCTATCAGTGTTGTTCGCTTTGCAGTGTAGTTCTCTCTAACACTTGCATTGTTATTTTACTTAAAGTTTATATGATCACTAAACCTATAAGCCATAAAGAAATGGGAGATGCAGAATGGACGGGCTTTGGCCTTCAGGAGGGATAAACCCGCTCCAAGGAAACAGAAGTGACGTGACCTCTGTCAGAAGGTAAAGTATAGAAACATATGTACCTATTACTTATTATTCACAAATGATAAGTATATTACTGAACATTTACAATTGACTGGTGCAAACATTATCAATCAAATGATTTACACTGAGTGACTCACTCCAGACTAAAACATAATGATGATAGTTTCAGATTAAGAAATGCCTCATGCATACATTTTATATCACACCCCCAGTAGTTACCCCCAGAGCCCAGCCTCCTCCCTGTGGTCTGTCAGGAGCCCCCAGAGCCCAGCCTCCTCCCTGTGGTCTGCCAGGAGCCCCCAGAGCCCAGCCTCCTCCCTGTGGTCTGCCAGGAGCCCCCAGAGCCCATCCTCCTCCCAAGCAGTCTCTGGGTGCTGTCCATGTACGGCAGGGATATCCTCTCCCACATGGACCATATCAAGGCCAGCATCACCTACACATTTAGTTCCATCTTAAAGATGGACTCAACCAAAAAGGTCAAATATAACGTGACTGTGTATTTGATTTCCATGTTTGTTACACTCTCTTATAAACAATAACATTAAAAACTAGTTTTTATTATAAATGTGTTCGGTTATAAATCTGGAAACATTAACTGCTATAGATCATTTCTAATAAATGCCTCAACTTCGCTGTTGTCACATTCCAGATCACAAAGCATCAAAGCAAGGTGATGCAGCTCTTGCCTGCTACACCCTCTGGCCCTCAGGTGGAGATGTAGCTGTTCCCACCCTCTGGCCCTCAGGTGGAGATGTAGCTGTTCCCACCCTCTGGCCCTCAGGTGGAGATGTAGCTGTTCCCTGCTCCACCCTCTGGCCCTCAGGTGGAGATGTAGCTGTTCCCACCCTCAGGTCCTCAGGTGGAGATGTAGCTGTTCCCTGCTCCACCCTCTGGCCCTCAGATGGAGATGTAGCTGTTCCCTGCTCCACCCTCAGGTCCTCAGGTGGAGATGTAGCTGTTCCCTGCTCCACCCTCTGGCCCTCAGGTGGAGATGTAGCTCTTCCCTGCTCCACCTTTGGGCTCCATGATATTTACACCAGTGAGCTCACAGGTTCCTGTCCTGGTCGCTGCTCCACAGGCTCTGAATGCCAGCCTCTCTCTGCTTTTCCTGCTCCTAGTCCTGCTCCTGCTCCATACAGCCACAAACTGACCCCAAAGTACTGCCCAACACGTGTGAAGGTGTGGGAGGTTTGTAAGTCGCTTTGGATAAAAGCGTCTAACAAGTAACATGTAATGTAATGTAAAGTATTGATCTCACCATGGTAGCATAGTTATTACCATAGGAGAACTGTTAACCTTTTAAGCACGGCGGTCCCCCCATTGGACCCCTCCCACGGTTTTGTTTTCGAGATAATGTCTCAGGGCTTCTTAACATTTATGAAACTATTAATGTGTAGCACCAGATTAACGGGAAGAATCTCAGCTAACTGAAGATATGAACCATTTTTACCAAAACAAAACACAAGTCTCATAAGAAGGGTCTAAATGACCCCTGAGCGAAAAAATTCTAACGCACTGCGGCACACAATTCAAGATAAAGATACCCTTATTACTTATCGTAGCTGCACATACAATATAGCCTATTAAAGCTGAGACTCCACTGATTATTTATGTATAGTATCATCACTGAGCGATCCGAACTTGCGACAGGGGAAGCAAACACAGACATCACAACACGTACCTTTACGGAGCTTTTACGGCAGATCGTCTCACCGTAGCTGTCAATTAGGTCAAAAGACGTGTTCAATGGCATTAAAACGAAAAAAAAAAAATCTACAACTGTTGATCCATAGGTTGATAATGTACCTGTGCCTTTTAAAAAATTATTTATAATCCATAATTCCATTTTTTATGTAAAAATCGGAGCGGAAAAGTTAGCTGCTAATGGTAGCCACCAGAGTGTATGCAGCTTCCGGTTTTGGCAACGCGTCACTCTCACTCCTTATTTGTTAACGTGTTGGTGTGTATATAACTTTCCCTCGATTCCATTGGCTCTAGCGGTTATAAAGAGATTTCATTCATTAAAATCGAGCAAGGGGGGCCAGAGATAGGTCAAATCCACCCAAATGACCCCAGAAGTGGAGGTTTTTGGCTAAATCTCTCTAAAAAGGTCAAATTTCACTTGTTTTGCATCAATCTTGATACAGGGTACTTATTATATGTTGTACTTTGGATTCCTAAAGCTTTTAGTCTACTAACCCATCATCCAAGGGTACAGATGGAGCGTCTTATTTTGGACAGTTTAAAACGCGAGGGTCGTGATTGGTTCGTGCACGTTCCGTGATGGCCGGCCGGCCCCCAGTCTGACTTGATACCGCCCCCATGATAAATAAATGTAATTATTGTGAAGCCAGCTGCAATGGATGATTGATCCACCAGGGGGTGCAGTGGGGTTCCACACTGGAGTCATGTGTGGAGTCTTGGACAGTATGTCTGGTACTAATGTATAGCGGATCTTTGTTAAGATCCATGTCACGGATAGGATCATAGTCTGCGCTAATAAGACATGTAATCATTTACAAAACATCACCATGTTGTTATTTAACAAAATAATGTTGTTTAGTCGAAAAAAACGAACGCTCTCCCGATTTTTAATCCTAATTTAATCATCATCATTGTTTATGTTCGCCGAATTGACATGAAATCACTGACAAATATGAATATTCTGTATTCAACTTCATTGAAACGATCAGGATGGGTGTTATTTTTCCCGTGTATTACATGGCCACATTCTCAACAAAGTTACGTAACGAAACATTCTGTATTCCTTGCTTACTTCCTTAAACCTTTTCTCCTCCTTATGTCTTTCATGACTTTTTATTTAATGCTTTTGAATGTTTTGAATTACAGTAAGGCATAGTAATCATAGATAACACGGCAGGGTCCGTTACAGTTTGTTTTCATCTGATTTCAAATATTTCAAATGTCTGAAGTTAATAAATACATTCTCAATGTTCAAGTCAATAATAGTCATATAAGAAAAGTACTGATCTAATAACAGAGATTTTATAAGGACTTTTCAATGTTCGACATCGCTCATGTGAAATACAGTAAACTGGATGTTGTGGTGCCGAGAGGCGGGGTATCAAAAGTACAAGCTAAACTTTTATTTAGCATCTGAACACACTTGTAAACAACGTGATGCCCGGGAAGCGAAGACCCGGCGGAAACAGCTGGTCTGGTTCACTAAAATGTCCGTGTACAGTATATCTGGTACTAATGTATAGCGGATCTTTGTTAAGATCCATATGTCACGGATAGGATCATAGTCTGGATCATAGTCTGTGCTAAATAAGACATGTAATCATTTACAAAACATCACCATGTTGTTATGCGCATGTGCGAGATGTTATGCATGTGCGCATGTGCGAGATGGTCCGCCATATTGCACAACTCCGTACGGCAACCCAACTAGGACACTTGACGTCTAGACCGTCTAGACCGTCTAGACGGCTGGCCAATATGCGAATATGCATTGCGCATGCGCGAGTCTTATGATCTTATTAGGTGAGTTAGGTGAGTTAATTATTAGTTGTTAGTTAATTAGGTGAGTCTTATTAGGATATTAATGCCATACATTTTTGCATACATATGTATTCAGTATGATAGCTGTCTAACAGAAGTTAAATCCATTTCTCACTTATTCTGACAATGTACTTAACCCCAAATAAAAGAACCCAATTAAAATAGTTGTTAAATAATGGGTGAAGTCACGTTGTAATAACAATAACTCATCTCTCTCGGTTTTTTTAGTTTTCTTTGTGTGCTTTGCCAAAAGCCACTGTGTCAAATGTCCTAGTTGGGTTGCCGTCCGGAGTGGCGGACCATCTCGCACATGCGCAGTACCGATCGGGCAGGCGAACGGATCGGGTAGTGACAGCTGTAATAGTTCGTTTAGAAATCCTAGAAACACTTTATGAACAGGGTTGGGAGGGTTACTTTGTAAATGTAATCAGTTACTGATTACTGAATACATGGCTCTGAAAGCATCCGAATACAGTTACAGTTACGTGTTTTAAAAAAGTAACGTAATCAGATTACTTTCTTTATCCATCACAGATGAGAAAATAATAAAACAAATACAAAGAGGAAACAATTTGATATGTCTACCATTTATTTTAGGAGTATTAATATTTTTTCAGATAGGATCATACATTTACAAAACATCACCATTGTAGTGACCACTATTTAACTAGGGTACATAATTCACGCATGGAACTACAGGTTGGGGGTATTGTTTCCGCCCGGACATATATGTTGACGGTACCTCCGGGGTACCTACAGTGTGTGTGTCCCTTTCACTTTCTCTTACTCTTCTCGGCTCGACCCGACAGCATGTCGATTTCTGCTCCTCAATAAAGCCAGATTTGTACCTCCGATCCACCGCCTCCGACTCCCTTCTCTCGGCACTACACCATGTTTTTATTTAACAAATAAATCTACAATAAATCCTAATTTTATATTATAAAACATCACCATGTTTTTATTTAACAAATTAATCTACAATAAATCCTAATCTTATATTATAAAACATCACCATGCTTTTATTTAACTAAATAATCTACAATAAATCCTAATCTTATGGTCCTATATTGAACAAACTATGCCTATCTACAGTATGCCTATCTTTGGCCTATCTACAGTTTGCCTATCTGTGGTTGAAACCAGGGCGAGGTGTTTCTGGATCCGTTTTTCTTGGGCTCCTCAGTCTCTCGTTTACCCGGTTCCTAATTTTATGCCACTGGTCCGTGGTCAGGCCTGGGAACCGACGGGAGACACTGGACTCAAGTGTCTGCCTCACATTGAGGGGAAGAGGCATTTTCCCTTTGCTCCCACTCCAGTTGGTGATTTTTACCATGTTCTCGTATGAGTCAAATGGCAACATGGCCATGAACATATCACCCGCAAATTTCTCTGGGCGATGCTGTCCACTTCGAAAGCAGTCCTCGAAGAACTTGTCCTCGCGAGCCGCGGAAACCGCCCTGAGGAGGGTGGGCGCATCAGGTGTGTGCGACGGTCGTGGTATTGCTTCCGACCGGAAGTGACCGCTTCCAGTGACCGCTGGAATTGGCACCTCTGGCTGCAGAGGCTGTGGGTCTGCGTCTCCCACAGGTAACTCAAACAGCCGTCGCCTGGATTGGACCTGTGTGTCCAGGTGCTGCTGCAGTTCCAACCTCATGGCAACCTGTGCCAACGTCATGGCAACCCGCTCCGACTCTGCAGTGTGCTGTGCCAACGTCATGGCAGCGCGCTCCGACTCTGCAGTCTGCTGTGCCAACCTCATGGCAGCGCGCTCCAACCTCATGGCAGCACGCTCTTCAGTCAGCTCCAACACTTGTGCCTCCGTGGCGGTTAACCGGATTTTGAGTGCCCGGATCTCTGCGTCAGGCAATCCGCCAGCCTCACATGAAACAGCCACCGGGAGCACCTTAAGTGTGATGGCCTGATAGGAAACAGAAAAAAAATATGAATACCAGTGGTCACATTTGTATTCCAAAAACGATATGTTAAAACTAATTAAAACTTTCTATTTGTATTGAGATATAATAATAATAATGAGACCCCCCGCCCCCAAATCAAATCCCAATTTAACCTGTTAAGCCCTGAGCCTGTTTTTCAGCTTTCAGGCTTGAAAATGCCACTTCCACAACAAAGACTATATCTTCACTTCTAAAAGGGGGACATTAATAATCTTTTTTCTCAAAGCAAGGTTACATCTGTGAGTTGGATGAAGAAGTCTCAGAAATCAATATAGATGTTTTTATTTTAAAATAAATTCATATGGAACATAGTAAAAACATGTAAATTCTATCTCCGCCTAAAAAAAACCCCATTACAGATAGTGAAAACCACCCTTGGATGATGGGTTAGTAGACTAAAAGCTTTAGGAATCCAAAGTACAAAATATAATAAGTACCCTGTATCAAGATTGATGCAAAACAAGATAAATTTGACCTTTTTAGAGAGATTTAGAAAAATAAAGTCCAGGCGGACTCACCTCTGGGTCATTTGGGAACCATCAGTTCCATTTGGAATATGTGGAGTCTCAGCTTTAATCGGATATCTTGTTTGTGCAGTTACGATAAGTAATAAGGGCATTTTGAGAGTGAGTGCTGTGCAAAACTCCGTTAGCATTAGTTAGCATTTTTTCGCAAAATGCTAATTCTAAGGCTTGGTATTACTCTTGTGTTTCTTTTAGCTAAAAATGGTTCATATCTTCAGTTAGCTGAGATTATTACCGTTAATCTGGTGCTACACATTAATAGTTTCATAAATTTAAGAAGCCCTGAGACATTATCTAAAAAAAAAAAAGTGGGAGGGGTCCAATGGGGGGATCGCCGGGCTTAAGAGGTTAACCCCTGGGTGTAAGTATTAATGATTGACAATGAGGGCCAATAGTACGTACCGCTTTCTTTTTAACCAGTCTGACTTTGCTTGGTTTTTTGGTCGCAGGAGACGGCTTCACCTTTTTTGCAGTGTCCATCTGCGGGGCGGACTATAGGAATTAGGAATAAAGAATATAACACAATTAGACATAAGCACAAGTGAAATTAACAAATAATCACACATACAGTAGGTCCAAAGGGCAGAGTATAGGTTATTTACAATCAATTTATGTCAGCTCACCTGTGCAAGAACTTTTCTTCTCTTGCTCTCGTAGAACTTGTTGGAATCCATTATTAGTTCTTAGTTCTTAGTTCTCTCACAAATAAATGATGTGCGATCTTCTTCTTCACAAAAGATGTTGTGCCAAAAGCAAGTTATGCACTCTATTTATCTGTGAATCGTACATGGTGTTCGTGCACCTGGATTTCTATTGGCGCGTCTACAGCTACAGCCGCACCTACTTTTGTCGGCTACTAATTTGCGTAACCGGCTTCTGGAATCCACTATTCCACTATAACAGCCAGGATGCGCATCAACCGAGAGAAGTCCCAGGAGGTTCGTGTCATGGGGGCAAATGGAAAATCAACAAGAGAAATTCAAGAACATTTTGCAAGCCTTGGCATAGCAATTTCACAAAGCACTCTGCGAAATCACTTCCAGGCGAAACCACCCCGCTCAGGTCCAAGAAAACTCAAACCGTAAGTAGCCTACCTTATTTAATAGTATAGCACGTATCGTAAACAGCTGACATGTGATAGTTCTGCATTTCCCTGATGGCTTTTGTATTTTTCTTTTACAGCAATATCGTGAATGCGATCGAGAATGCGACAACGGCTGATGACGAACTCCCGGCTCATGTTGTAAAGCGGAAAATTCAGGCGGACTTTGGGGTTTCGCTAGGACTCAGCAGCATCCGCAAGGCCAGGAGAAAACTTGGCTGGAAATATGGCAGGACCCGTTTCACTCCAATGATCAGAGATCACAATAAAGAAGCAAGGCTGAGACAAGCCCTCCAGTGGATCGAGTCTGGGGAAACGTGGCATGATGTGCTTTTTACGGATGAATCCACAATAGCTCTGGAACACTTTGCAAGGCTCAGTTTCAACAGAAAGAACCATTCTGTTGCAAAGCCTCAACCGAAACATCCGATAAAGTTGCATGTCTGGGGAATGATTTCGCACCACGGTCCAGGCCCTTTGGTTATCTTTGAAGGAATCATGGACAGAATTTACTTCGAAAACAGTATCATCAAGGAAGCTGCAAGTCCATACATCAGGGGACATTTTGGGTCGAATCACCGCTTCTTCCAAGACAATGACCCGAAACACAGCGCGGCAGCAGCTGCAATTGCGGCTGAGGGAATAAACTGGGTTAAAACTCCACCCGAATCTCCGGATTTGAATCCCATCGAGTTGGTCTGGCACTTGATGAAAGACTTCATTCGGAAGGAGGCTAAACCAGGCTCGAAGCAGGAGCTGATGCAAGCGATAGAGGATTTTTGGAGGACAAGACTGACCCAAGAGACCTGTAGTCGACTAATTGCAGGCCTCAATAAAGTTCTGCCATTGGTTGTGAAAAACAACGGTGGACATAGTGGAAAGTGAAATTGAGATTGTCAAATTTAATAAAAATACAAAATAATGTATCTGTGTACGTGTTTTACTATGTGATCTGCATGCACTTATCAAACATTACACCGTTACAGTTTGTTTTCATCTGATTTCAAATAAACAAAGTCTTGGCTTTCAGAATATTAAACTTGTTTCGGCAAATTTAGATGATAAATACAACTATGAAGCTTGTAACGGCATAATTACTTAAGCGGAGAACGGGGTAAGTTAACGTTACAGCAGGCATAACAACAGCCGGTGTTTATTTTATTATAATATATAGTCGTTATTCATTTGTTTTAAAGCTCAATAAGGAAGATTTTAACTTTCACACACGTTGACCGGCGAAAAACTCTGCCCGGTTCACCGACCCCCCTCTGAGTGAATACCTGTTCACCTGAGGAGGAAAACACACACTTAAAGTCAGATCATCACCCTTAGCTATTTCAATTACCTCTCAAACAACCTAAACTAGTTATAAATGTTTATTTTAAATAAAGTATGTTTCTTCACATGTTAGGTCTATATTGAAGGTTCATTGAAAGTAAAGCTTACTTTGGTTCTTGTGCTCTAGTTCTTCAAGGAATCTTACTGAGAACGTTATGTTTCCTCTGACTGCTTATGCCAAAAGCAACGACAAATTATCTGTTTTAAATACCTTTTTAGACCGTAAACTTTAGAATGAAATGTAATACCGGTTAGTTTTTTGTGTTCATACTGACAGAAGAAGAAATAAATTAAGTATGAATGAGAATAAGACTTATGTAATGTATTGACATTTGATCAGTATAAATGTATTACTAACTTTATCCACTGTGGTACCGAAGCTTGGATCACCGCCAAAGACATGGCCGAGGGCAGCTGGCAGCTTTCAATATTTTTCATGTGCGATTCTAACGCTTTCAGAAAGTGAAACATACAGCATCATTTGAGAAAAATAAATCAAAATAAGCGTTATAAATTAACCCTGACTACTTGTGTTTAGGACTCACTGTATTTTGGTACTCTCCCGCAAGAGCTTCAAAACATATAATATGTTTATTATACGGTTTCATGCCACTTTACAGAAGCACAATGTCCATAATGCATCTTGTGACATGCGCACTGAAGAGACTTGCAATTATTTGAAATTATTTGCCCTAAACTTCTGCTCTCAGACATAGTTAATTATGAAGTTATTACCTTATCCGATAATAATCCAATGCAGAGGCAATAATGTTATATAAAACATTATTTATATATATAGTCTTAAAGTTACAACCGGCCCTTTGAGTGCAACCTTAATGCTGATGTGGCCCGCGATGAAATTGAGTTTGACACCCCTGCTCTAGGTAATGGAAATGTGAACATGGAGGTGTAAAGATGCGGTTGCAGGTCAACACAAGACAACACATTAACTATTTAAATGGTCATAAGACATACACTGAGCACTTCCTTGGCATCAAGGTAATCACTAGAGAGAATACATTTGTGGAATAATAATCTTTTCTAATACTGTGGACATGAAATAGAAATTGAGGAGCTACATTCCTGGAATATGTGTACTGAGTCATGCTTTGTTGCGAACACAACAGTGGGGAGCCTTTGTTGCAGTCGCCTCAAAAGACAGAAAAGAGGGAGCCATGCGCCAGTCTTTGAAGCTGTCAATCTCTTCTGTCAAAGACCATTGCAAGACTATTTATTTTTTGTTTGGATTCTCACTTGAGGAATCTTAACCTGAGCCACAATAAATTGTCTATAAATAGATTCCCAACATCTCAGTTGTATTAAAAATGAATAAGGCCATCTTCACGAAAAGTTCAAAAGCAGCCTCTTGCCATTCTGTCTAATGTTATCTTTGTGCTTTTGCTGTGCTGTCCCTCCTAACCAAACTTGGGGTGTGTGTGTGTGTGTGTGTGTGTGTGTGTGTGTGTCTTTATGACTCAGAATATGAATAAATTGGGATTTGATATGGGGGGGGGTTCTGTTAGAAGGTGCGACGGGGGAGGGGGGAGAGAGTTAGACGCTCGTGAATTGTCAACGGGGGGGGGCCTCTCTGCACGGAGGAGCCGCGGAGAAGTGAATCACAGTGATCTGCTATTTTAAAGTAAATTCAACACATATCGACCCTAAATATAGCATATATTAAGAACGAGAAAGTGTTAACATCGTTTTTTGTAAACATATGACCAATGTGCGAGGGTGATGACATCAGAGCATCGTCCTATGGGCTTAGCCCCGGACAGGTACAACAGGTATTCACTCAGAGGGGGGTAGTTACCCATTTACATGTCAAAAAGCAACATACAGTAGGCGGGTGGGGGATGGTGAACGTTTACATTTATCTACAGAATACATTTAATTTAAGGGGAGCAGTTACTGAGAAGTATATAATGAGAACTGCTACCAATGGTGGCCTATTTAGTTTATTAAGAAATACATATTTGTAGCTTTTTTTTAATCTGCAGTAGGAAATGCAGAGAGTAGCGACAGGGCTGGTCCAACCTGATCTGTAAAGTGATCTAACTAAGTGCTATTCATTTTCTTGACGGGGAAGTGCAGTGTAAATGGGGGGCTTATATGCATTTGAAAAGCAATATAAATCACACAGTTCGTATACAATAGGCATTAAAAGCACCATCGATAACCATTGCCCTTCTCCTATTCAAACCAAAAGAGAAAATGCAGATATTACACTCTGAAAAGAAAGGGTAGACATATCTGTACTCTTAGTGCCAAGTAGCTAAGCTATTCATTCGCAGAAATGTAAAGTGATCTATCTAAGTTCTATTCATATTCTTGACGGGAAGAGTTAGTATACAATAGAGTTAGAGTTAGTATACTTTAAAAGCCTTCTCCAAATCAAACCAAGATATCTTGGGTATTCACTCAGAGGGGGGTCGGTGAACCGGGCAGAGTTTTTCGCCGGTCAACGTGTGTGAAAGTTTAAAGTTCAATCGTCCTTATTGAGCTTTAAAACAAATGAATAACGACTATATATTATAATAAAACTATATATTGAGCTTTAAAACAAATGAATAACGAATGAATAACGACTATATATTATAGGAAATGAATAACGACTATATATTATAATAAAACTATATATTATTATAAAACTACATATATAGTTATATAATAAAACGACTATATATTATAATAAAATAAACACCGGCTGTTGTTATGCCTGCTGTAACGTTTACTTACTCCGTTCTCCGCTTAAGTAATTATGCCGTTACAAGCTTCATAGTTGTATTTATCATCTAAATTTGCCGAAACAAGTTTAATATTCTGAAAGCCAAGACTTTGTTTATTTGAAATCAGATGAAAACAAACTGTAACGGACCCATATTATTCATATTCCGAGTCATAAAGACTTTATTTAAAATAAACATTTATAACTAGTTTAGGTTGTTTGAGAGGTACAGCTACCATTCTTTAATTAGATGTTTGATAAGTGCATGCAGATCACATAGTAAAACACGTACACAGATACATTATTTTGTATTTTTATTAAATTCGACAATGTCAATTTCACTTTCCACTATGTCCACCGTTGTTTTTCACAACCAATGGCAGAACTTTATTGAGGCCTGTAATTAGTCAACTACAGGTCTCTTGGGTCAGTCTTTTTCTTCCAAAAAGCTTGTGACAAGATGTTATTGCTCTTGGGGCATTAAAAACAAGATTTTAACTTTAGTTTTTTATATAATATCTGCATTTTCAATTGTGAAAAACTAAGTCTTAGTTTGGCCATAGTTATTTAATATATAGCGCCATCTCCTGGTTAAACCCTGAAATTGGAGAATAGTGGGAGGGCCTAACATTCCTGGATAATGGGTTGCGTTCGAATAGTCCATTTAGCTTAGGAACCTTCCTAACGGAGTGAAATGACCCGGAAGTCCCTCAGTGGCAGCCATGATAAGTGCCGTTCGAATTCTCTAAAATGAAAGGAAAGGAGGTTTCAAACTTCCTTTATAACCTCCTTTAGCTTAGGAACCACTGGACCTCCCTAACCGAAAGGAGAGGAGAAAATGCTGCCCCACAATGCCTTGCGGCCGCGGCATTTGCCGTCACACAACAGTCGGCCGTTCACGGAAACAATCGATTATGAACGAGAAATGATAATATGAAAGTTACGGTTCAAAACGTATGTGGTAAGTTGCCAAAGTGCTTTGTTTTGAATGTTCATCAGTATTATAATCAAAAAGAGAAATATGAACGTTAGTTTTTACTGAAATGATCAAATAAAGTCAACATTTCACAGTCTTTACTAAGCTGTGTGGGGTTTGTTCAACTTTTAAAAAGATGTTTGAATGGTGATATACACAGTGATAGATGTTAAGTACTAACGTTTATAATAAATACATTTGTATTGCTTTTAAGATCTTTTCATAGTTCATACAATCATACGTATTGGGATCATTTGTATTAATGTGGACCGGAGGGAGAGGGTGACGAGCATAGTTAGCACCGCAGCAGGCGCACATTTATGACCTCCGCTGGCGCATCATAAACACGTCGGATAGTGAAAGTGCAGTCGGATTCTCTAAAGTACCGCAGTCTCTTCTCCTAAATCCTTTTGAATTCTCCTATCCACTATCCCTTAACCCCATGACGTTTCACTCCGAGGTCAAGGAATAGACGATAGGGTTAGAACTTAGGAGCTGTTTTTTTGGAGTATTCGAACGCAACCCTGGTCTTTGGCAGGTCTTAGGCAGGTAACTGGCTGGCAGTAGGCAGGAAGCTGTATGCTGGCGTCCAAAATAAGATGCCCCATCTGTAGTTTTCACTATCTGTAAAAAAGAATTTTTGGACGGACACTATAATTTACAGTTTTTTACTATGTAAAATCTGAAATGTCTTTAAAATAAAAAACATCTATATTGATTCTGACTTTTCTACATCCAACTCACAGGTTTATCATTACTTTGAGAATAAAGATTATTAATTTAACCCTTTTAGAAGGGAAGATATGGTCATTTGTTCTGGGAATGGCATTTTCGAGCCTGAGACCTGAAAAACAGGCTCAGGGCTTAAGAGGTTAAGGTGGAAATAACATTTGTTTGTCTCCAAGATGGAGAGTTGTAAAAGACACTGGGCAAAGAGCGATTGCAAATTTAATTTTGGAAAAAGCAATATAATTGGGAGTAATACATGCGGGGCCTTGGATCACTCATTGTAATGGTGCATATTTTTGACAAACAATATCGTTTAGGGAGAAGGGGTCACTCAACCCACCCTGCAGTTGTTTTAAATCTTACTTGCAGCTTCACAGGGAGCGCACAGCACCAGAATTATGAGTTTTAAAAGACAAGCGCCACCACCTCCTAATGGTCATCCATTTAATCAGTGATGACCTGAAATTTAGAGATGTGATTTAAAGTAAAACATATCCGCCATAAGTGAAAATTCCTAAATTGAACTACAAACCATTTGAACCAAATGACTTCTGTTTTAAAGCCTTGATAAAGGAAGTAGTAGTTGTTACATGTTCGGACACCCAAGGTTCCCCACACTGTTAACCTGTTAAGCCCTGAGCCTGTTTTTCAGGTCTCAGGCTCAAAAATGACATTCCCAGAACAAATGACCATATCTTCCCTTCTAAAAGGGTTAAATTAATAATCTTTTTTCTCAAAGTAATGATAAACCTGTGAGTTGGATGTAGAAAAGTCAGAATCAATATAGATGTGTTTTATTTTAAAGAAAATTCAGATTTTACATAGTAAAAAACTGTAAATTATAGTGTCCGTCAGTGGCGTCGCCTGGCCTGGGCATCCGGGGCTTTAGCCCCGAATGTTTTTTCTGTAGCCCCGGACAATTCTCCCTCAATAATATAATACATTAACCGTGCTTTACGTGAACCCCATCATGACACAAGAGAGGACGGCAGCACTGTAATTTCCCGTGTTCATTGAATGCAACAGAGGCATGACACCAGACCAATCAGAGAGTTGCATGGAAATAAACGTGTGCTTGTGTCATTCAAGCTCGGCTCTGTGTGTGTGTGTGGCAATAGCGCACAGTGATAGAGAGAGGGAGAGAGAGGGAGAGAGGGGGAGGGAGGGACAGGGTGCCAGCATGGACCGTGTTGTTAGCATCTGGTTAGCTAGCTGCACTAACGGACATATGGAGCTGTTTGTTCCACAAGAAGCTGGAGGAGAGTCCTCTCCTCTCAGACTGAGAGACTCAGGTGAGCTAAAGGACTCTCTGAGTGTTTAGATACATAACTTTAGTCTAAGTTATCTCAGTGGGTCTCAAACGGTTTGGTCACAAATTATTCAAAAGATTATTTCCGCGGCACACCTTCATATGATCATTATAGTTATAAAAAAAATAAGAGAATAAAGGAAAAACAGTTATGAAATACTATATGGCAGTAAAACAAGAATAGAGTTTAAAAGGGGAGTGATTAGTAAAATATCCATAAAGAAAAAGTACATCTGTTTACAGTTCTGCTTCATATGGGTGTTGAGAGAGGTATCCATAGATCTCTTCATTTTGCTCTCAAAGTGCACCAGATTGATGCATCTAACTTCAATATTTAAAAAAAAATCTTCCCGGGGGAGCATCCCCCCGGACCCCCTAGAAGAGGTGAGCCCCCCACTCATAAAAAAGACCACTTTACCCCTGCCTATATGCCGTGAGCTGATTATCGAGCCTTCATTGTAACAGTCGCGGGTGTACTGTGTGTGTGTGGGGAGTGTTGCAGTGAAAAATGCCACTGTAGTGCCGCCGCCACTGTGGGCTAAGCCCCGAATGTTTTCAGGTCCAGGCGACGCCCCTGGTGTCCGTCCAACAATTCTTTTTTACTTATAGTCAAAACTACCCTTGGATGATGGGTTAGTAGACTAAAAGCTTTAGGAATCCAAAGTACAACATATAATAAGTACCCTGTATCAAAATTGATGCAAAACAAGTGAAATTTGACCTTTTTAGAGAGATTTAGCCAAAAAAACCCACTTCTGGGGTCATTTGGGTGGATTTGACCTATCTCTGGCCCCCCTTGGTCGATTTTGATGAATGAAATCTCTTTATAACCGCTAGAGCCAATGGAATCGAGGGAAAGTTCTATACACACCAAAACGTTAACAAATAAGGAGTGAGAGTGACGCGTAACCAAAACCGGAAGCTGCATACACTCTGGTGGCTACCATTAGCAGCTAACTTTTCCGCTCCGATCTTTACATAAAAATGGAATTATGGATTATAAATAATTTTTTCAAAGGCACAGGTACAGTATTAACCTATGGATCAATAGTTGTGGCATTTTTTTTATTTCGTTTTAATGCCATTGAACACGTCTTTTGACCTAATTGACAGCTACGGAGAGACGATCTGCCGTAAAAGCTCCGTAAAGGTACGTGTTGTGATGTCTGTGTTTGCTTCCCCTGTCGCAAGTTCGGATCGCTCAGTGATGATACTATACCTAAATAATCTGTGGAGTCTCAGCTTTAATCGGATATATTGTATGTGCAGCTACGATAAGTAATAAGGGTATCTTTATCTTGAATTGTGTGCCAAAGTCAGTTTGCATTTTTTCGCTCAGGGGTCATTTAGATGCTTCTTATGAGACTTGTGTTTTGTTTTGGTAAAAATGGTTCATATCTTCAGTTAGCTGAGATTCTTCCCATTAATCTGGTGCTACACATTAATAGTTTCATAAATGTTAAGAAGCCCTGAGACATTGTCTCGAAAATAAAACGGTGGAGACGCTGTAGTACATATGCCAGGCCTGTAGGTGGTGCTGTTCTCACAGAATCAGCCCTTGCAAAAACAGAGCTAACATTTTTCAAATTGAGCGAAATGAGGCATGGCTAAAATGCATGATCTGTTTGGTATTTTGAAAAAAAAAAAGTATAAATATGCCTTATATAGGTATGGTCCTACACTATATTATTCAAATATAGCATGATAGGTCCACTTTAAATAACAACATGGTGATGTTTTCTAAATTATTACATGTCTCTTATTTAGCACAGATTATGATCCTATCCGTGACATATGGATCTTAACAAAGATCCGCTATACAGTAGTACCAGACATACTGTACATCCAGCGTACTGTATCAGACTTTATTTCACATGAGCTCCAGTGTGGAACCCCACTGCACCCCCTGGTGGATCAATGATCCATTGCAGCTGGCTTCATTATAATGACATTTATTTATCACAGGGGCGGTCTCAAGTCAAGCTGGAGGTTGTCCCTTGATCGAGGGCAGACCTCGTGCCGACCACGGCCCTCGCATTTTAAACTGTCCGAAATGAGGTGCTACATCTTTATAGGACAGTAAACCAAAAATATCGTTTAAAGTTGGAGAAATACAAAAATATGCATAAATAAATAAATGTTAAGGTAAAATAAGATATGAATGAACAACAAAAATAAAATAAGTTACATTTATTTGTTATTGGCTATAGGTTATTATTTATGTTCACACACTTATTTGATTATTACAATGTAAACCGATCTTTTTCATATGGGTGTTTTAGAGTTGTACCCCCTAGATCAGGTCTCTAGAAATTGTGTGGTCAAAGTGCACCAGATTGAAGCATTTTACTTTAAAATGTTCAAAAATCTTCCCGGGGGGGGCACCCCCACCCCCACCCCCACCCCCCAATTCAAACATGTTCATACAATACTGAATACATTTGAAGCCATTTTGACGTATATTACCTATGTCAATAGGTTTCTGTTTTTGTAGTGTATTTGTCTTTTGTAGAGATTTTTCATTTATTCTTTATATATAAAATCTCGCCTAGGGCAGCAAATTGTCTAGAACCGGCCCTGGTACTAGGCCTCAAGAGCCTTTCGTGCTGGCAGACACATAGAAACAAATTGGCGGGGCGCACTTCGCACGCACAAAAGAATTCCACGCTCACATTATGCCTCAGCACCGCTGATATGACTCCATCCTAGGGGAAACACTGATTTCTCATAAGGGAACAGTTTCAATTGCTAGCAGAACAAGACGACCCAACCCATATACAGATATTGATGAAAATGATGAGAGTGTGTAAATGATGTTAAATGATATGGATGTTCAATGATGAGATTGTTCAAAGAATGTCCAAATGATGTGATACTTCAAATGATGAAATCATTAGAATGAAAAACCAGCTACAAAGTAGTAGTATTACTTTGTACTATTCTAAAATAGTTTGTTTCTTTTATACTTTGTAAAAACAAGTGCCTTAACACTGAATGAAGTATGAGAACGATTTCTGTGAAAGGAGGGAGTAAGAAATGTTCTGATACCAAGCTAATTGCTGCTATTTTGAAAAGTGATATTGAATGTTAACACTAGACGTTATGCACAAAGAACTACTTTTATGTTGAAGACCAACCAAAGTATTTTTTGTATTTTTGTATATTTTATGACGGTTATTGAACCATTCCATTTTTGATTGTATGTTTTTGATATGAGTTATGTACTATGCAAAGTTCAGATGAAGAACTCATTGATTTCAGTATTATTTACATACCTTAAAGGGTATGTAGGAGGGATTGTAAGAAATTAAAATCAATGTTTAATGATGTAATTTAGTTTAAACATTAGAGTAATCTTAAAACTCTTGTATTGTGAAAACATTTCCGGTTAGCACCAGCCTGTGGTTAACGTTGATTCTAAAGTTTATTTTGAAAAGCTATTCCGGAAGAAGTCATCCGGAATACCAACAGTAAGCTTGACTTCCGGTTTTACGCAAGTAACGTTTTGAGCCGTTAAAATGCATTAAATAAAAAGTCATGAAAGAGAGTATGAGGAGAAGAGGCGTGTGAAAGAGAGTATGAGGAGAAGAGGCGTGTGGAGTTATGCAATGAATATACAACGTCTAAATCCTCTATTATGCGCGATATCGGACACAGAAGACCGAGGAGGGAAGTCCCCCTACATCACCACAGCCGCCATTGAAGAGGAGGAGCGGACGGAGGATATATATATATCTTCACCCCTGCACCCCTCGGGACCAAAGCTGTGTTATCTCCCACTACCTCCTGTCTGTTTCATTACCACGCCATTTAATTAAAGTACTAATTTGAACCTTTTCAGAGACTCCATTAGTCTCTTTATTTTAAGTTTCTCTCCTGGACGCGAGAACAACAAATATCTACAGCAGACCACGCTCTACCGCCACAGTGAGCTTCACACTGGAAACACTGCCCTGTCTCTGTTGAAATCCATTGACAACTTGGAGGATACGTTTGCTGAGACTGTTATTTTGGTCAAAATAATAGTAACAACTCCGATGACGACATCCGAGTCAGAGAGGAACTTTTCCACCCTCAAAAGGATAAAGACTTTCACTTGCAACACTATGGGACAGCCGCGACTTAACGCATTGGCCATGCTTTCAATTGAAAGCCAGTTGATCCAGCAACTACAGGACTTCATCCCCAAAGTGATAGACACATTCTGTCAGAGGAAGGACCGCCGTGCCGCTTTTCTTTTCAAGTGAGCCTTCAGCTTTGGTAAGTTCATTTATGTCATATATTTTGTTGATCTTCTGTGTTTTGCCTCTGCTGGATCGATTGATATTGTGACCTCGGTGATGAGTGTCTGTGTTTTCCTTATATTTACAGTCTATGGTGTTTTAATGCTAAAGCATTACGGTTGTTGTTATTGTTAAGAATTGCTTTGTGATGGTGCCCTTTACTGCATGTATTAAGGTGCATTACAATATGACATCCCCACGCTGTGTACGTAAATGTATGCGCTCACAGTGTTGCTCCGTGTGGTCTTCAGTATGTAATTTGACACTCTCCCCCCCCCCCCCCCCCTCTCTCTCTCTCTCCTCCCCAGTTGTGTACACATAGAAACGCCACTGCTCTCTCGTTGAGTTACTGTAGCTGGCCCTCTGTGAATTTACAGCAGGACCACCAATCAGCTCCTGTCTTCACAGTAACTCGCAGATAGGGCCAAAGGAGGTTCTTTCATTTAACCCTTCACATTCCAACAGAAACTGAACAGGCAGATTCGAAGGATTTATTTATTTGGAACTGTTATTTTAAATACAATTAAATCAAGTTATTTTGGTAAAACTAATGAAAAATATAACAAAAATAATATTTTAATTTTTTTTAATGTTTTAAAATATTATTTTTTAGAATATCTTAGGCCCTCAGAGAGGGCCTAGAGGGCCCTTACGGCTCGCCACTGCTATAGGAATTTTTAGTGGAGGGCAGCCCTTATCATAACTTGACCATTGGACTGCTTACTTACGGCAGTCAAAGCAACCAAAACAGAGCACATTTCTCTGCTAATCTCCAAAAACAGCCATAAACCTCAAGTTCTTTTTAATGTCCTCAACTCGATCATTAATCCCTGTGATGTTCCTCCAATTGTGCCATCGACTGCTCTCTGTGATAAGTTTCTTACATTTTTTATTGAAAAAGTATCTGCTCTTAGGCTAGCCCACACTAGTGCTACCCCAGATCCTGCTCCTTTTCTGTGCCCTGCTGTCCTCGACCACTTTGAGCCTGTATCCCTCTCTTCTCTCTCTTTAGTCAAGCACCTGCGGCCGACAAACTGCACCTCAGACAGCATTCCCCAGAGGTGTGGACTCGAGTCACATGACTTGGACTCGAGTCAGACTCGAGATACCAATTTGATGACTTTGGACTCGACTTGACAAAATCACCAAACACTTGCGACTCGACTTGGACTTGAACACCAATGACTCGGGACTTGACTTGGACTTGAGCCTTCTGACTTGAGGTGACTTGATAATTTAATTCAGGGGTCTCCAACACGCCGATCGCGAGATGCCGCTTGAAGAGCAGACTCCCGTCGGGGAAAGCAGAATCTTCAGCCGCTGCAACTCTTGCTGAGAATTGTTGGAGTAGAATACCTCTGCTACGCGCCGTTCGTTGGATGAGGCTGGATCTCTATTAAATTAAGAAAGGAATTGAAAACACCGGAATCAAAGTTATAACAAATTATCTGAGTTTACTTCTAGTAGGAAACCAAACACATATACAAGTTATACAGAGTACTCCGGGTACCCCGGGCTTTTAGGTCTGTGATGCGAAGCGGATAAATGTGTCGGGATCAAACTAACTCATCAAACCAAAAAGAAATTGGACTTCAGGTCTGTGATGCGAAACGGATACAGATATCGGGATCAAACCAACTCACCAAACCCAAAAGCAATTTTACACACACAAACGTCAGTATTTCTATCTGTCTTTGGGGCGGAGATTTGTCGATTCTTCCTTCCCACTTTTCTCCCAAGCGAATTAGAGAACCCCTGGGGAGGAGCTGTTTAAGCTGACCACCTCCCCCAAGTGTCCTGACTGGCTGGATTCCCTTCTGGTCTGGTTCAATCAGAGTTCGGACCATAAAGTTCCATAAGGTCAAAAGTCAACCTCTATCTGTGATTAGAATCTTAACTTCATTTCTTTCCCATGAGTTCTCCACATATTTAACGATGTCTTTTAACGACTTAAAAACAGCACCTGGTCTTAGCGGTGATAAGGAGGATGTAATGTTGTCTTTAACGACCTCAATGACGACATCTGCTTTTAGGAGTGAACTCAAGGTTGGTGTGTGAAAACAGAATCTCTAGGTCAGTGAGTTTAAAAGTGAGAACAACATTCCTATATATATGATTACCCATAAACCGTTGTGATTACATAAAACAGTTCAACTAATACATGTTTACTTCAATACAGTGTAGAATCATATCTTCTTACTTCAATCCCTCTTTTGATCTCACCTCACGAGATCAACATATAGCATTTGAAACATTACCACTGTCAATTTTCTTCTTACTGTGTCTGTCCCAACATTTATATAAACCCATCAGAAGTTGGGATATAGAGCACTTTAAACCTTTAGGAACAGTCCACAACAACAACTTATTATGACAGTGGAGGGAGAATAAAATCTGTCTAAAAAGCAAAGTCCTTGTCAGCTGAGTCATCTTTACTCTTCCCTCAATGGTGGAACTGATGAGTCTTAACACACAATGAGCAGATACAAGGCACACAACAACAACAACCACATGTCACTAAAATGGCAGTAAAAGTAGCCACAGAAATTAGAAAAGACATTATCATACTTTTCCCTCTTTTGGTAACACATAGTTCTGTAGAATAAAAAATACAAATCCCTTACATTATGGGATATAAAAATAAAGTTGAAAGTTCCTCAAAAAAAAAATGGATTGTTCAGACAAAGTTCCACACCGGCTATATCAACCTGTTTCAGCGGGAAATGGAGTTCCCTGTGCCGTCTTGGTTTGCCATATCTTCGTCCCCCCAGCCCGCTGACGGCGGCTTCTGGGGTGCCTGCTAGAGAGATGTGGCCTGATTGTCCTCCCCCGGCCCGCTGATGGCGGCTTCCGGGTCGATGCTGGAGAGATGTCCTGATCCTCCTCCTCCGGTCTGCTGATGGCGCCTCCTGGGTCGACTGCCTTGACGAGAGCCAGATCTGTTCTGATGTCGTCTAGGGTCCTCGCGACGAGGGCCAACTCTGTCCTGATGTCGTCCAGGGTCCTCGCAGGTGTTTTTCCCGACCGCACACTGGCTCCAGTGGTACCAGTTGTCTCCCTTTCCATCTAGGCGAACGGCATGGGAGGTCCCCTCCAACCAGACGTAATCTGCTGTGTTGGCCTTGTGTTTCTCGGGTCCCCCTTTTGACGTCAGCAGCCTGTATGGAGAAGTCTCATACCAAGCCCTTAAGTTGCTGGAAATATGGTTTTGAAATCATCTTTTCTACTTCTTTAGTGTTTATTGGCGGCACCAACTAGACTGGAGTGTGGACAAGAGACTATGCAGAAAATAATAAACAAAAATAAAAAATTAAAATTAAAAATTAAAAATTAAAAATTAAATTAAAAAATAGAACAAAAATAAAAAATAAAACAAAAAGGAACAAACTAACAAAACAAAAAATAACCAAAGCTAGATTATTTTAACTGTATCAATTTCTCTTAAAAGCAACAAATAAAACAAAACAAAAAATACCATAACTAGTATTTTAAATTGATAAATTTCTCCTAAAAACATAATAATCTCACATACATATTGTCTGATGTATATCCTATCCTTTTCCCCCTTTTACTGAAATAGAACGCCGTTAACGGTGTTCCCATTTTCAGAAATATCGAGCCTTATACATCAGTTATTTAATATCAGCTATATATTTATTATTACTATTACTTATATATCAGGCATTAAATGTCAGCCTTCTTCCATGATTGACCTCGTCTACATTATCTGACTTATATTGATACGTGTCTGTTTGTATTTATTTAATATACTGGGCAATTATTGATAACCTTTTGAATCTCCCTCTTTTCTTAACAACTTGAGGTATGGCTATTTTGAAATCTGACTTGGTTAAGAGATGATTTGTTTATTGGTGAAAGGAACACTCTTCCCCTCAATGGTGTGGGGGTGGATATTTAGGGAGAGTTCCTTACAATCTCCAGATCTTCCTCTCATTGTAGAGGCCATAAAACCTTTTAATGGGCTCTGTGGTCTGTTCAGATTTAGATTTTCTTCCTCTCCAGAGGTCACGCCTGTCTTTGACCCTGTATGCTGCTTTGATCCTGCAGCACCTCAGGACAGAGAAAGGGAGATCTCTTCCCAAAAGTGTAAGTTCCCTTTTGAGCAACATAGCAACACATTAAACTCTCCCTGACTAGTTTGTAAAGCGTTCTTTAAGGCCTGAATTGAGTCTTCTGTTGTGTAACGGAAAATCCCACTCCCAAAAAGGGTCAGTTTAATAGCCCTTATCATATTATCGCTCTGTGCTTGCATGCTAGGACCTATTGTCTTTGCCAGAGCTGCTGCTATTCTTTCTACATGTATTAGCTCCATATTAGCAGGGTTCACTAACATGGTTGGTTGATCCAGTTTAAGATTTTCAATATCTTCCATTACTATTTCCAACATTCCTTATCCCTGAATATCAGGTCTAACAATGTGTTTTCCTTTAGGAGTATTAGATGGGATACTCATAAGTAGCATTTGTGAGCCCTTATCTCCTTAGGGTGGAGGTAGGGTCTCAGACATTATACCACCTTCTCGTTGCTCTCTGTCTCTCAAGTATTACACAGATTTGACTTTAAAAAAAATCACACAGAGCTTCTCATACCTTATCATATCACATTCAGGCAAATTTTTATTGTGCGATGTTTATTTCAACAGATAGCGTGACTTCCAGAAGTAGGCTTCTACAATCTCCTCACGGTGATTGCGACTTCAGGTCAAGAGTTAAAAACTCAGTCAACAAAATCTCTTTATCGTCACGTTTAATGAGCCTGATTATCCCCACAACAGTTTTGTGATGAGATACGGTCGTTCCAAATAATTAGTTGGAGGTCGCGTCTCTCTCCTCCTTTATCACCCACCATATTACAATTACAGACATTTTTATACATTTAAAGCACCACGAAAGGTAACCGCATTAATCAATCGTATCATGATCTGCGGGGAATGTAACCCTTCTTTTACAGCCTTACAGTCTTTAATGAAAGCACTGTAAGGTAACCGTATTCATCAATGTTATATTGACCTACGGGGAATTTAACCCTATTTTGACACCTTCGTATAGTCTTTAATTAAAGCGCTTGCAAGGTAACCGCATTAATCAATCTTATCATGATCTGCGGGGAATTTAACCCTCTTTTTCTAGCCTTGCAGCCTTCGTATTTAGTGAGTGAAGGGCTGGGATCTACCCGCCACACTCAAACACTATTTTTGCTCTAGATCCAGGACTGAATACCCTTCTCTAAGCACTAATAATCTAATTTAACTAGAATATGTATTGTATTTCCCACCGTGACTAAAAACACTGAGAACGCTGCTGACAACTCTAAATTTTTAGTATAATCAATCACAGATTTTCGATAATCAAAACAGGTGTCTGCTCACCTTTTGTATATGGCCATTGATTTAGTTGTCACCAGTATCTCTGTGTCCTCCCCCTGGACTGGATTCTGTCCCCTGGCTGTCGGTGTTCCTTTCTAGAGATCCGCTCACAAACGTCGGGAGTCACCACTTGTTGGAGTAGAATACCTCTGCTACGCGCCGTTCGTTGGATGAGGCTGGATCTCTATTAAATTAAGAAAGGAATTGAAAACACCGGAATCAAAGTTATAACAAATTATCTGAGTTTACTTCTAGTAGGAAACCAAACACATATACAAGTTATACAGAGTACTCCGGGTACCCCGGGCTTTTAGGTCTGTGATGCGAAGCGGATAAATGTGTCGGGATCAAACCAACTCATCAAACCAAAAAGAAATTGGACTTCAGGTCTGTGATGCGAAACGGATACAGATATCGGGATCAAACCAACTCACCAAACCCAAAAGCAATTTTACACACACAAACGTCAGTATTTCTATCTGTCTTTGGGGCGGAGATTTGTCGATTCTTCCTTCCCACTTTTCTCCCAAGTGAATTAGAGAACCCCTGGGGAGGAGCTGTTTAAGCTGACCACCTCCCCCAAGTGTCCTGACTGGCTGGATTCCCTTCTGGTCTGGTTCAATCAGAGTTCGGACCATAAAGTTCCATAAGGTCAAAAGTCAACCTCTATCTGTGATTAGAATCTTAACTTCATTTCTTTCCCATGAGTTCTCCACATATTTAACGATGTCTTTTAACGACTTAAAAACAGCACCTGGTCTTAGCGGTGATAAGGAGGATGTAATGTTGTCTTTAACGACCTCAATGACGACATCTGCTTTTAGGAGTGAACTCAAGGTTGGTGTGTGAAAACAGAATCTCTAGGTCAGTGAGTTTAAAAGTGAGAACAACATTCCTATATATATGATTACCCATAAACCGTTGTGATTACATAAAACAGTTCAACTAATACATGTTTACTTCAATACAGTGTAGAATCATATCTTCTTACTTCAGAATCCATGCAGGCAGGGGCGGGACTTTATTTTGCTGAGCCACCATGCGGCCAATCATATGCGAGGACACACTAGGATCATACCATTATGTGAAAGAAGGGTGGGGGGCAGACGCTCCAAAGACAGCAGGTGTAGTGGTACAGGCCAGCTACACAGAGCGACGGGGAGACGGGGAGCCGGATTTAAATGCAAGCGCGTCGGAAGAAGTCAAGAAATTTGCGAAAACCGAAAAAAGGAGCAGCTTCTGGCTGCATTTCAATGATATTGGAGAAAGCAAAGCTGAGTGCAGGATTTGTCAAATGAAAATAACCTTCAGAGCAGGGAAAATAACCTTCAGAGCAGTTGGAGCAAGTATTTTATTACTTTTAAACACCTCTCTTAGCTCAGGATGTGTCCCAGCTGCTTTCAAACGTGCCGTTGTTAAGCCACTACTTAAAAAGAAAAATCTCGACCCCTCCATTCTCGCAAATTTTAGGCCCATCTCCCAGCTACCTTTTTTATCAAAAGCCCTGGAGCGAGTAGTCTACGCCCAGCTGCAGTCTTTTTTAACCACGCATGGAATCCATGAAAAGTTTCAGTCTGGCTTCAAACCCATGCACAGCACTGAAACAGCCCTTTTAAGAGTTTTTAATGATCTGCTCCTAGCCGCCGACTCAGGTAGCCCAGCTGTCTTGGTGCTGTTAGACCTGACAGCTGCCTTCGACACTGTGGACTAGGGATGGGTACCGAGCCCCGGTATTAAACGGGCCCCGGGGCTGAATTATTAAAGACCGTGGTACCGTTAATCTCCGACGTTATCGGTCTTTTTATCGGTACTGGAGACATCTAAAAAATATGTCATGTGTATTATTGCTACACAAACATTATATTGCAGTTTTAGTGTCGCCAACTCCGTTTCTAACACGCAAAAAGACTGCAAAATGCGTCATTTTTAGTATTTTCGATCTCTCCAATCCAGACGAG
Organism: Trematomus bernacchii; assembly: GCF_902827165.1. Classification (NCBI taxonomy): domain Eukaryota; kingdom Metazoa; phylum Chordata; class Actinopteri; order Perciformes; family Nototheniidae; genus Trematomus; species Trematomus bernacchii. The sequence continues at coordinate 859,900 of NW_022987524.1, read as the reverse complement.
AGATCTCTCTCCCCCGTATGTGTGCGAGGGGGCGGGGCAGTTTACACACACACACAGCTGCTACATGCAGCAACACACACACACGGAGGAGATGGCGGAGAGAACGCGTTCCGAGGTGTGGTTCAACTTTACCCGTCTCGCTCGTTGCCTAAAGTGCAATAAGAGTTTAGCATGTCAGGGCGGTAACACGAGAAATTGGTCTAAACATTTAGCAAAAGTGCTCCACATTCAGACGGAGGAATGCACCGGGTTTGACTGTCTTTCTAGTAGCTCTGTTGCCCCATCCACGAGTAACGTTTCCACGTCAGGTGTTATGTATGCTAGCAGCAACACACGGAGCTAACTCAATGATACAAAAACATGGGTTGATGATTAGAGGTAACTGAGTTATTTAGTTTGTTAAAGTTTCAGCCATTCTGTTCACAGTGAGTTCTGTCATCACATTATTTAATACCATTTGTTAAAACGTTGTTGTTTCTTTTGATGTGAAATATTATGTATTTAATTTAAATAAAAAGCAATGTTAGTTTTGTTCACAATTTGTTTATTTTCATTTGTCATTTAATCGTTTATTTGAATAGGGACAATGTACATTAATGAACACTTTAGACAAATAATGCTTCAAGTGTAAATATGCCGGATTTTAGCTTTGAGCTAATTTCCATTCGTAGTCCCTGACATACAACATATAGTTCGTTTACCTCATTTTTCTCTCCAAAAGAACCGATAAGAGTACCGTTAAAAGACCGGACCGATAAGCGGTATCGATAAAAGTAGTAGTACCGTTAAAATCTTAACGATACCCATCCCTACTGTGGACCATAGCATCCTGTTGTCACGGCTTGAACAGTCCGCTGGCATCACAGGCTCTGCCCTTGCATGGTTCAGGTCCTACCTGACAGACCGTAGCTTCTCAGTGCAGCTAGGTGCCTTCTCCTCAGCCATAGCCCCTCTTACCTGTGGGGTTCCCCAAGGCTCGATTTTGGGCCCCATCCTTTTTCTACTGTACATACTGCCCCTCGGTTCAATTCTCACAAAACACAACATCCCCTTCCACTGCTACGCCGACGATGTACAGATCTATCTGCCACTCAATTCAAATGTTAACTCATTACAGCTATTGATGGACTGCTTAGCAGAGATCAAATCCTGGCTGAGCCAAAATGTCCTCAACCTCAATGAGAGCAAGACTGAGGTTATCTTTTTTGGACCCCAACCTCTAGCCTCCCAGGTTGATATTCTGGGCTCCCTCAAAAATAATATTCTCCCCTCTGTCACAAACCTTGGAGTGACCTTCAATAGCGCTTTTAAATTCGATAAGCAGGTCAGCAGCGTAGTCAAAACCTGCTTTTTTTAAATACGACTATTGGCCAAGACTAAGTCGTTTTTATCGTTTGAGGACTGTTGGAGTAGAATACCTCTGCTACGCGCCGTTCGTTGGATGAGGCTGGATCTCTATTAAATTAAGAAAGGAATTGAAAACACCGGAATCAAAGTTATAACAAATTATCTGAGTTTACTTCTAGTAGGAAACCAAACACATATACAAGTTATACAGAGTACTCGAGTACTCCGGGCTTTTAGATTTGTGATGCGATTCGGATAAATGCATCGGGATCAAACCAACTCATCAAACCAAAAAGAAATTGGACTTCAGGTCTGTGATGCGAAGCGGATACAGATATCGGGATCAAACCACTCACCAAACCCAAAAGCAATTTTACACACACAAACATCAGTATTTCTATCTGTCTTTGGGGCGGAGATTTGTCGATTCTTCCTTCCCACTTTTCTCCCAAGCGAATTAGAGAACCCCTGGGGAGGAGCTGTTTAAGCTGACCACCTCCCCCAAGTGTCCTGACTGGCTGGATTCGCTTCTGGCCGGGTTCAATAGTTCTCACCAGGACTTGAAATTCCAAAGTCCCCTAAGGTCAAAAGTCAATGTTTATCTTTACCTTATCTTACTCTACATTCCTTTCCCAGGGGATATTTTCACCTAAAGTATCCCTTTTCAGACATTTAAACTTTTCCTCACCTATTTAACGATGTGTCTTTAACGACTTGAAAACAACATCTGTTCTTAGGGATGATAAGAAGCAATGTAATGTTGTCTTTAACGACCTTAATGACGACATCTGCTTTTAGGGGTGAGCCCAGGCCAGGTTGGTGTATGAAACACAGAATCTCTGAGTCAGTGAGTTTGAAAGTGAGAATAACATTCCTATTCTATATATAATTACCCAAACCGTTGTGATTACATAAAACAGTTCAAACAATACATGTTTACTTCAATACAGTGTAGAATCATATCTTCTTACTTCAGGACCTGGAAAGGGTTATTAATGCCTTTGTTACCTCGAGGTTGGACTACTGCAACGCTCTGTACGTGGGTATGGACCAGGCGTCAATTAAACGCCTGCAGCTAGTCCAGAACGCAGCTGCACGTCTACTCACTGGCCACAAAAAGCGTGACCACATCACCCCAATTCTGGCCTCACTGCACTGGCTTCCAATTCGGTTCCGAATTGATTTTAAACTCCTTTTATTTGTTTTTAAAGCATTAAATGGGCTGGCTCCGGCCTATATAGCTGAACTCCTCCAGCGCTACACCCCAGCCAGAGCTTTAAGGTCTGCTGACTAGCTGTTGCTGATAGTGCCCAAGACCAGGCTCAAAACCCGAGGGCACCGAGCCTTTGCAGCAGCTGGCCCGAGGCTCTGGAACACTCTGCCCCTCCATGTGAGGTCGGCCCATACCCTAGGGGTTTTTAAATCTACTCTTAAGACACACTTCTTCTCCCTGGCCTTTTAGTCAGAGCGGAGCACGACTCCTGACTTTAACCCTGTGTTTTCTTTTTAAATATCTGTTGTAATTTATTGTCTTTTATTGTGATTATAGAAATGTGTTTTTATGTGATTGTAGTTATTACATGTACAGCACTTTGGCCCGACCAAAAATCGCTTTTAAATGTGCTTTATAAATAAACCTTGATTTGATTTGATTTGATTTGATTACTTCTAAATTCTCCTCCAGCGTCATTCACAGGTCCAGGAGTAAGTACAGATGTAGCAGCTCATTTAGGACAGTTTGAAACGCGAGGGCCGTGGTCGGCACAGGGTCTGCCCGTGATCTGACCGCGATCAAGAGACAGCCTCCAGTTTCACTTGAGACCGCCCCCGTGATAAATACATTTAATTATTGTAAAGCCAGCTGCAATGGATCATTGATCCACCAGGGGGTGCAGTGGGGTTCCACAGTGGGGTTCCACACTGGAGCTCATGTGAAATCAACTTCGATACAGTACGCTGGATGTACAGTATGTCTGGTACTACTGTATAGCGGATCTTTGTTAAGATCCATATGTCACGGATAGGATCATAGTCTGTGCTAAATAAGAGACATGTAATCATTTACAAAACATCACCATGTTGTTATTTAACAAAATAATGTTGTTTAGTCGAAAAAAAACGAACGAGAGGAAATGCAGCCGGCTCTCGATTTTTAATCCTAATTTAATCATCATCTTCACCACGATCATTTATGTTTATGTTCGCCAAAATTGACATGAAATCACTGACAAATATGAATATACTGTATTCAACTTCATTAAAACGTTATTAACGTGCCTAAACTCAGTAATTCACTAAAAATATCTATATTTTAATGGAGCCTTGTCAGGCAGATCAGGATCCCTGGGTGTTATTTTTCCCCATAATGACCAAGTCGCTGCAAATGATCCCGCTTATTACATAGCCACATTCTCAACAAAGTAACGACATGACTCCCAATATTAATTGAAATGCTTTTATGGATTTAGTAGAAAATGTTTTTATTGATTTAAAAAATAGTTGTATGTGTTGATTTAAATTGACATGCATCCGCTAAGAAAAATAGTCCGTTGTTACCGTTTTTTAAACAGTCAGAATGAAACGGCAGCTCTCAGCTGTGTGTTTACACACCTAATGGCCCATCAGCCACAGCTCTCTCCCCCCCCTGATCTTTCTTCTCCAGCAGTTAAGTTAACTGTAGGTTACTCTGAGTGACAAGCTTACAGTTAGTGAAGTAACACTTTTTTTTCAATACAGCTACACCATTGTTTGGTTTCCATGGTAGCGCGTCTCTTTAGTAGCGCACACTCCTTTCCTGTAAATTACAGGTCCAGCCAGGCAAAACAGTGCACTTCTCTTTCCCGCACTACTGTGACAGACCATGGGGCTGGGTCAGCCACTAACATATTCATATTTCTCTTCTCAAAAAGAGAAATATGAACATTAGTTTTTAACTGAAATGATCAAATAAAGTCAAAATGTCACAGTGTTTACAAACATTGACCATACCGTTCAACAGCCCCCACCCCCCTATGTTGAGTATACTCTTTGTTTAAAACTAATTGGCCATCGGAATGTGTGTGTCCCAACCCCCCCCTGTGATATTTCTTCTCCAGCAGTCTGTAGGTTTGTGTTCGCATATTTATGCTGTCGCAGTTCCTGTTGTTTCTATCGCGCATTGCCGGAATGAAAGGGTCTGTGCCGGAAATATCAAACATTTAATAAAAGTGAAAAACAATGAACAAGACTTAACGTATTAATAATAATTAATTATATTTATTCTGTTTGGATGTACGATTTTTGACTTTGTTTAGAGCAGTGAATTCTCTTTCTCTCTGCAGCAGAGAGCTAAGCGCTGTCAGACCGGACCTAACCCTAACCCTGAAAAGTATTATCATCTGAAAGTAAAATGAATCATTATGTTATTAGTATTAAATACATATAAGTATTTTTATAACTTGTATTTAGAAATACTCTGTTGTAATTATTGATGCATACATGTGTTCATCCATTCAATGTGGCATCTGCTATAATGGGGTTAATGTATGATATTACTTAATAATACAATACACTATATAATATATGATATAATAATTACATTTGAATTTGATTCATTTCTTAATTCATAGTTTCTCATCATTATTATGAAAGCACCTATTGTTTTAAATAATGGTCGGAATGTGACCTGTGAGCCTTCTGAATTACCGTGGGATAGCACATTCTAAACTAAAATGTTCAATCAATAAAGTAACGTCTTATCTTAATAATATCTTCATATTAATAATAATAATAAATCATACAGTATGTGTCCGAAAGGGAGCAGGAGGAAGCAAACAAGCAAAACAAAAATATACAAAAAATATACTGCATATTAAAGCAAACGATTGTAAAGGTGCATGAGCATCAAATCAAATCAAGTTTTATTTATATAGCACATTTTTAAACGATTTTTGGTCGAGCCAAAGTGCTATACATATAATAAAAATACCCTACAGTAAAGACACTTTACAGCAAATACAACAGCACAGTTTGTTCAGAATATCAGTATGAGTATGAGCACCCTCTGTCCTTAGACCCTCACATCGTACAAGGAAAAACTTCCAGAGAAAAACCCACATTTCAAAGGGAAAAATGGGAGAAACCTCGGGGAGAGCAACAGAGGAGGGATCCCTCTCCCAGGATGGACAGAAGTGCAATAGATGCCGTGTGTAAATCGAAGAGATAATACATTTTACAGCGTAGGTAGACCGCATGACAAATAAAGAAGTGTAATGTAAACATTTACATTATTATTATGATTATTTAATATATAAAGACTATATATTATTGAATTACAAGATTAGATATACTTTATTTGATCTAAAATATTGATGTGTTCAAATGCTCTTCAAAACAAAACTGAAAGTCCATGAAAAGTTGTCTTTCTGTATTTGTGAATGAAGCGCCATCTCCTGGTTAAATCCTGAAATTGAAAATCTGGCAACGCCCTCTTGGAAAATAGTGGGAGGGCTTAACATTCCCAGATGCTGGTCTTAGGCAGGTCTTAGGCAGGAAGCAGGCAGGAAGCTGTAAGCTGGAGTCCTATCTGGAGTGCTACATCTGTAGGTGACATTTGCGAAGAAGCTCTGGAATGATTGTTTAGCAGGAATGCTTAATGATGAGCAGTGACAATCAGTCTGGTCATGCTCCCTGTTTGGAGTATTTCCTGAAACTACAATTATCTGTACAGCAGACTAAACATGTTTAAAAAAAAAAAAACTCAGTAAACAATATTAAATAATGTCTTTATTTGATCATTTTATAGTAAAAAAGTAATGTTCAATACAAAGCACTTTGGCAAGTAATACCTGAATGTTGTTACATGGTAAAGGTTGCGGCCGCAAAGCATTGTGGGACAGCATGTTATCCTTTGCTTTCTTTCCCTTTTGGGTCCACCCTGCTCTGCTTTCCATGACACTCTTGCTGATATAGATTGAAAATAGTTAATGTTCTGGCTCCGCCAACTATGTTGTGTGTTATAGTGACTCCTTCTGGTGACTTCCCGTACTGCATGAAGCAGTTATTTTTAGTTCCCATGTGACAGGAAGTTAGCCTGAGACATTTCAGAATAGCATGTGTGCTCCAGCTAAGGCGATGTCCGTTTATCCTGTGCCATCCATTGTTCATAGCCCTTGAGAAGGCATTTCCTGTAAGTTTTTATGTTTCTACATTATATATCTTTACCTTGAGTGCATTATTGTGATCATTGATCCCAGCTGACATTCTGTAGTTGCTGTATATGCAATATAACCTAAACATTGCATCTGTACTTTGGCACTGACCTAATTTCATGCCGTCTTGGATATCTATCTACGTATATGTAATTACTATGTCATGTAGTTGATATTTACAATTGCTCTTGTTTCTGTATTCTTTCAGTTTCACACTGCTTGCTTAGTAAAGCTTCTAAACATCACCTCGTGGTCCTGAGTTTTACTGTGTGAGAGTGTTTATCTCGCTGGTTAACCGAGAAGGAGATTTCGGCGAGGCCAGTATAGTGAAAAGGAACACCTTCAAGCAAGTGCTATCTCCCGGATGCTGGATTCCTCCTGCATTGTCACCCACGGCAACGAGGCCAGCACGACAGCTGCAGAAATCCACGGCAGGTAGACCAGACATACTCACCACAGTAAGAGTAACCACGTCACAAACATGGAGAGTGAAGCGCCAGAGAAACAGTCTGTTTCATCCAAGTCATCAAATGTGTCAAGAGCAAGTATGGCAGCCACTAAAGCCCGCGCTAAAGCTGAAGCCGCACAAGGAAGAGCTGCATTTGCAAGGAAAGAAATAGAATTAAAGATAGAAAAGGCCCGTCTAGAAGCCACACTTGATGCCCTGGAGAAAGAGGGTGAAGCAGAGGCTGCTAGGGCCGAAGCAGCCGTAATGGAGGCTGCAGTAGCAAATCTGGAGCCATCAGAAATAGAGCATAGACCACCTCTGCTACCAACACAAAATTCAAAACAGCGCACCGAAGAGTACGTTAGTCAGCACACAGACACAAGTGCTAGTGGACAGCTACATGCAGTAAAAGAGAGAGCGAGAGTTAAAGAGGAGAGCCCCATGTTACATGTATATTCCCATCCCCAAGCATCAGGCGATGAGTTAAAGGAAAAATCTCCAGCACCAGAGTATCGCATACTATCCAGCTACCCAGAAGATGTTCCCCCTGACATAAAGAGACAATATATTCATAACCCACAGACCCAATTGCAGCATCATCCCCCAAGTCACAGCAACTTCCCACGCTACTCCAGTCATCGTAACGACAACATGCCCTCTACAACACGTCACTCCAGTGACACCTCACTTGACCTCGCCAAATATCTGGCACGCAGCCAGCTCGTGTAATCCGGGTTTACAAGGTTCGACAATCGGCCGGAGAATTATTTAGCTTGGAAATCATCGTTCCTCAACACCATCAAAGGCTTAGATCTCACAGCTGGAGAAGAGTTGGATCTGTTAATCAAATGGCTTGGGAGGGATTCAGCAGAGCAGGCACGGCGTATTAAGTCAGTAAATGTGAGAAATCTTCCTGCTGGATTAGACCTCATACACCAGAGGTTGGAGGAGACCTATGGGTCGCCAGAAGCTATAGAAAACGCCCTTTTTACAAAAATAGAGGACTTTCCAAAAATGACAGCTAAAGACAGCCAAAAGCTTCGTGAGTTAGGTGATCTGCTGACAGAGCTAGAAGCTGCAAAACTAGATGGCTACCTTCCAGGGCTCTCATACCTTGATACTGCAAGAGGTGTCAACCCCATTGTGCAGAAGCTGCCGTGGGGACTACAGGAAAAATGGATGATGAGGGGATCTAGCTATAAAAGGGAATTTCGGGTATCTTACCCCCCTTTTTCCTTTTTCACAAAGTTTGTGCGCACAGAAGCCCAAGCACGCAACGACCCCAGCTTTAATCTCCCCTCAACTTTCACGCCACAAAACAAAAACCACAGATTTGAGAGTAACAGTAAACCAGTCTCTGTTCATAAAACAGATATCTCATCCTCATCCACCTCTCCTTTTGCAGACCGCCAGAGCAAAAACACAGAAGACCCAGATAAACAATGCCCCATACATCACAAACCCCACCCACTTAAAAAATGTAGAGGATTCAGAGAAATGCCTCTGGAAAGCAGGAAGAGTTTCCTAAAACAGCATTTTATCTGTTTCAAGTGTTGTGCATCCACTAAGCATGTGGCAAGAAACTGTGAAGCGAACATTAAATGCTCAGAATGTGACAGTGACAGGCATCCAGCCGCCCTCCATCCAGGCCCCCCTCAGTGGTACTCCAAGCCATCTCCTCCTCCGTCACAGCATGGCGGGGAGGAGGAAGACTCTCCCGACCCTAACGTCACATCAAAATGCACAGAGGTATGTGGAAAAGGTTTTAGCGAGAAATCATGCTCCAAAATTTGCCTCGTGAACGTTTACCCTAACGGAACCGCAATGAGAGCAAGAAGATGTACGCCATACTGGACGACCAAAGCAATAGGTCATTGGCACGGTCTGAGTTTTTTGAGACATTTAGCATAGAAGGCACCACAGCTCCTTACACATTAAAAACATGCTCCGGAGTAGCTGAAACATCAGGCAGGCGAGCAGCTGGCTTCACTATAGAATCTGCAGACGGTAAGACAAGCATTCCACTACCCACTTTGATAGAGTGCAACATGGTCCCAAACAACCGAGATGAGATACCTACCCCTGCAGCTGCTCACAACCACAACCATCTCAAAGCTATAGCTCAGGAAATACCACCACTTGATCCTGGTGCTCAGATTATGTTGCTACTGGGGAGAGATATATTAAGAGTTCACAAAGTGCGTAGGCAATGCAACGGTCCCCACAACGCCCCATTTGCTCAGAAGCTCGACCTGGGCTGGGTTATAATCAGCGACGTATGCCTAGGCAGTGTACACAGGCCTACTGAGGTGACCAATATGAAGACCTTCATCTTAGAGAACGGCAGGCCTAGCCATCTAAGTCCATGTGAGAACCACATTAAAGTCAAGGAGAATTTCTCCTCAAACCAGCAGCAGCTCCTCAACCACGCTCTACAGAGAAACCAACCACACAGCATAACCCGTGAAAGCTTTGGTCAGTCAGTCTTTCGTCAAACTAAAGACGACAATAAACTTGCACCTTCGATGGATGACCTATCTTTCCTCAGTATAATGGAAAACGAGTTCTTCAAAGATTCTACCAACAGCTGGGTCGCACCACTGCCGTTTCGCAACCCACGCAGGCGCTTGCCCAACAACAGAGAGTACGCCATGAACCGCTACAAGTCACTACGCCGCACCTTGGAGAAACGTCCCGAGATTAAGTCTGACTTTGTTGCTTTCATGCAGAAGATCTTAGATAACCACCATGCAGAGCTGGCACCTCCTCTACAGGAAGGCAAGGAGTGCTGGTACCTCCCCTCATTCGGAGTCTACCACCCCCGAAAACCAGGGCAAATACGAGTTGTCTTCGACTCCAGTGCTCAGTTTGATGGAGTCTCCCTAAACGACGTGCTGCTCTCTGGACCAGATCTGAACAACAGCATGTTAGGTGTCCTCATAAGATTCAGGAAAGACTCCGTGGCTGTCACAGCAGACATCCAACAAATGTTTCACTGCTTTCTGGTGCGTGAAGACTCCAGAGATTTTCTACGCTTCCTTTGGCATCGTGACAACGACATGAGCAAAGAGATTGTCGACTACAGAATGAGGGTGCATGTCTTTGGAAATAGCCCATCACCAGCAGTGGCTACCTATGGGCTCAGACGCGCGGCACGCGAAGAAGATGGTGAGTACGGCAACGAGATCCGACGATTTGTAGAGAGAGAATTCTACGTAGACGATGCCCTGAAGTCGTTCCCAACAGAGGAGGAAGCGGTAAGAGTCCTTCAGCAGGCACGAGAGATGTTAGCAGTCTCAAACCTTAGGCTCCACAAAATAGCCTCCAACAGAGCTGGAGTGCTGGATGCGTTCCCAGCCGAGGACCGGGCCAAGGACATTCAGAACCTCGACCTCTCTGTCGACGACTTGCCTGATCAACGCAGTCTTGGGGTGATATGGAACATCATGACGGACTCATTCATGTTTCACGTTCCCGAGACTGAGAAGCCATACACACGAAGAGGTGTGCTTTCAACTGTAAACAGTCTCTTCGACCCTTTGGGCTTCCTGGCACCTGTAACGATCAAGGGACGACTGCTCCTCAGAGAGCTCTCAAGTAAAGCTAGTGAATGGGATCTTCCTCTTCCTGAGAGCATGCGTGACGAGTGGATAAAATGGCGAAACTCACTCCAAGATCTACAGGAACTACATGTCCCACGCACATACTCAACCACGGCCCCCTCCAAAGCCCTCCACACGGAGTTGTGTGTGTTTTCAGATGCTTCAGTTAAAGCCATCTCAGCTGTCGCCTACCTAAGGGTCACCGATCATGATGGGCACACTGAAGTAGGGTTCATACTTGGCAAGGCAAAGCTGGCCCCGCAGCCCAAACTAACAATTCCCAGATTGGAGCTATGCGGCGCCGTCTTCGCCACTGAGATTGCAGAAGTCATCTTGGAAGAGATAGACCTACGACCCGACTCAATCAGGTTTTTCACAGACAGCAAGGTCGTGTTGGGCTATATTCACAATCAGTCAAAACGCTTCTACGTCTTTGTGAACAATAGAGTACAGCGCATCAGACAGTTCACCCAACCTGAACCCTGCAGACCATGGCTCACGTTCCGTCGCTGCCTCAAAGCTCAGCAGCACCACGTGGCTTACAGGTCCCGCTTTCCTCCGTCTGCAGCCCAAGCAGCTCCCAGAAGAGCATGCCGTGTTCGACCTAATCGACCCAGGCTCAGATGTAGATATCCGCCCTGATGTAAACGTCCTCACCACCGTCATCTCTGAAAAAAGCATAGGCTCAAAGCGGTGGGAGCGATTCTCCAACTGGAAGGTCCTCGTCAAAGCAGTAGCTCATCTGCATCACATTGCTCACTGCTTCACCCATGCAGCAGACGTCGGCGACTGTGTCGGCTGGCACGTCTGTAATCAAGTCAAAACCAAGGTCTTCTTAAGACCCATTTCAGAACTGGTCTACATTATTTCGTCAGATCAAGCTGTTTAGTTGTGTGTATTGGTCTCTTAGAGAGACCAGACAACTATGTTGTGTGTTATAGTGACTCCTTCTGGTGACTTCCCGTACTGCATGAAGCAGTTATTTTTAGTTCCCATGTGACAGGAAGTTAGCCTGAGACATTTCAGAATAGCATGTGTGCTCCAGCTAAGGCGATGTCCGTTTATCCTGTGCCATCCATTGTTCATAGCCCTTGAGAAGGCATTTCCTGTAAGTTTTTATGTTTCTACATTATATATCTTTACCTTGAGTGCATTATTGTAATCATTGATCCCAGCTGACATTCTGTAGTTGCTGTATATGCAATATAACCTAAACATTGCATCTGTACTTTGGCACTGACCTAATTTCATGCCGTCTTGGATATCTATCTACGTATATGTAATTACTATGTCATGTAGTTGATATTTACAATTGCTCTTGTTTCTGTATTCTTTCAGTTTCACACTGCTTGCTTAGTAAAGCTTCTAAACATCACCTCGTGGTCCTGAGTTTTACTGTGTGAGAGTGTTTATCTCGCTGGTTAACCGAGAAGGAGATTTCGGCGAGGCCAGTATAGTTAAATCAATTAAAATATGCAAAAAGTCAAGATGCTGTGATGGAAACGAAGAGCCGGAAGACAGAGAGACATGGGGTTTACAGAGGGGATTATCTGCACCCAAATAACATGTTAGCTTGACCTTTCAGAGCCATTTGTGGCTGGAGAACCTAAACCTCCGGGGGTGACTTGAGCTGCAGAAGGATATTTTATAAAGCCTTTTAATATCCTTGTCTTAACCTGTTAAGCCAGAGAGATCCCGGTACCGGGGCACTGCCGCAACATCTTCTGCCGCAACATCTTGCAGGAAACAGTGTCTGAGGGCATGTTCATTTAATAAACTATGAATGTTTTATATCCATGTAACGGGAGGAAACTCATCTAACTGATCTTTTTTTTTTTTTTTTTTAAAAAAAACAATGCTAACACTGAGCCTATGAATCAGCAACGAGCGAAAAATGCTAACAGATTACTGCACCGAAAATCACTCACAAAACCTTATTATTTATCTTTCTCCACAGAAATAATTATGTCCGAAATGCAGTATCCCAGAGCAGATGTTTGGTGGTATCGTGGAACTAAAACCTTGTACCCAGTCTTGCCACAGGATTAGACTGGGACCTGTGCACTGTACAGCCAGTGATGCCTTTTTTATGCAGTACCAATGACAGCGGATCAGCTAATCAACCTGGCAAAACACCCCAAAGCCAGCAGGGCTAAGAGGCCAGTCCCAGGAGGGAGTTTTGGCTCCACAGTGTGCAAGGATAGCATAGGGGTGCCCAGGGGAGTACTAGTTGGTGTTGTTGCATTCCATGTACCCGCACCCGAACGAACCGATTGATCACCACGGCCCTTTCTAGAGAACATATTACTTACATACCTTACAAGGTATGTAAGGAGGGAGGGTACATTTCTCATGAGGAAACAGTTTCAAATGCTAGCAGAACAAGACGACCCACTTCCATTTGCAGAACATGGTCTAAATGATGATATTGTCCAAAGGATGTCCAAATTATGAGATTCTTCAAATGATGAAATCATTTGAATGAAGAACCAGCTACAATGCTAATATGGAGTGAATCCATTTCATTTTACCATACACTATTCCAAGATAGTGTATTCTTTTATTACTTTGTACTATTCTAAAATAGTTTGTTTCTTTTTATACTTTGTAAAAAGAAGTGCCTTAACACTGAATGTAGTATAAGAACGATTTCTGTGAAAGGAAGAAGTAAGAAATGTTCTAATACCAAGCTAATTGCTGCTATTTTTAAGAGTGGCGTTGAATGTTAAAACTAGAAGTTATGCACAAAGAAAAACTTTTATGTTTGAAGATCAACCAAAGTATTTTTTGTATTTTTGATGAAGGTTATTGAGCCATTCCATTTTTGATTGTATGTTTTTGATATGAGTTATGTACTATGCAATGTTCAGATGACAAACTCATTTCAGTATTATTTACATACCTTAAAAGGTATGTAAGGAGGGATTGTAAGAAATTAAAATCCATGTTTAATGACGTAATTTAGTTTAAACATACAGTAAGCTTAAAACTATTCTGAAAACATTTCCGGTTAGCATTGGCTTGTGGCTAACGCAGTTTATTTTGAAAAGCTTTATTAAAAGGCGTTGCCGTTGTCAACAGTGACGTCACTTCCGGTTTTACGTTAACAATGATTACAGCCGTTAAAATGCATTAAATAAAAAGTCATGAATGAGTGTATGAGGAGAAAAGGCGTGTGGAGTTATACAATGAACACACAATGTCTAAATCCTCTGTTATACGCGGAAGCGTCAGCCAATCAAATCATATGCCAGTACAATCTCTAGCCAATCAAACCGCGTGCTTGTTTGTCCGGGGCGGGAGATTCATTCATTCAACGCACGCCGCCGTGTGGACGCTGCGTTAGAGTTTTCTTGACTTGGCCTTTTATAATCAAACAGCCATTGTATTTTGTGAATTCAGAATGCTGTAGAAACTGATCCAGAGACCCTAATCAGTTTCTTCCCTGTATGTTCATTTTTCAGAGGCAGCCCACGGCCAGGATCAATCCCTGGATCTTACCAGAATAGTTAAACATTCATCTAAGCTTCATAAGCAGTGGCGGCGCCAGGGTATGGCTGGGGTAGGCTACAGCCATACCAAGAAATGGCTTAGCCCCACCTTAGCCCCACCATGAAAAGTGATGCAAATTCAATTAAATAATAAGCGAAATGCTAAATGTTGAGAACACGGATTGCGAAAATATACGGGTCGTGTCCACAGCACACAAACTGATCCTGCTGTAACAACAAGTGCACGTTACTGATGCAATATGGTTGAGACCATTCGGGCTTATGCTATAAGAGGGGTGCAAGGAATAGTCTAAGTAGTGGGGGAGTTTTATACACTAAAGGTGTGGAAATTCTCTGGCGTTATAATATCAGCGCGGCCGCGGTCAGATCAGAATGCCTCCGAATGCAATTTGAATAGACCTACAGCCAATCAGAGCAACGCAACGTTGGATCTGCGTCATGCCTTATTGATTGAGATCAATCGAAACCGCCATTCAGTATCCCCATTGGATCTTCAACGTGTACTATCATACGTCACGTTCACAGTGATCCCTTTTTATTTACTACAAGACAAATGTGCCGTTTTATTTCATACAGTTCCATTTTGATTGAGACAGGGAAATAATCTAAACCTCATGCGTGGCGTTTCACTGTCAAGGGGGGTGATATAGCGTGTATGTAATTAGATTGCAAATACTGACTTGAGCACCACCACTGTATGGCTTAGCCCTACCATAGATTACCCAACAAAAATGCTCTGGCGCCGCCACTGTTCATAAGGAATAAAGCTTTAATCTGATGCAGAGCTCACACTGGAGTTAATCAAGATTCATAACATATGAGCTGAAATATACCTGTGATATGTACAAAAAGTGTAAATGACCTTTAATATGTCTAACTATATTTGAAATGTGTTACCTTTTTATATAAGCGATTATATTTGTATGCCAATATTTTCGTTTTCGTTTTGCACTTTTATTTTGATAGAAATAAAATCGGGACTCTTATTTTGTTTTCATCGTTTAAACAAAAACATCTACCTACCTGCATCTCCATGACTGCCATTCATTTCCCAAAGCATAACCTGTAGGTTAGTAGACCAGTAGCTGCCTCTTCTTTTCTGAGATGTATTATTCATATCCTACAATGCAGGTCTTCTAGTAGTTCCTAGAGTCTGCAGAAGTGGATCAGGAGCCAGAGCATTCAGCTAACACCTCCCTTTCTCTGGAACCAACTTCCTGTTTTATTAGGGAGGCAGACTTTGCTGATACTTTCCTGTTTAAAAAAGCCTATAGTTATGCTGCGTTCACACCGGACGCGATGCCATTTTTGGGGGCGGCGCGATTACATGTAAAGCCAATGCAAAGGCGCGGACAGACGCGAATTCGCTCCGGCGATTTCAGTTTTAGGCCCCTCACAGTTGACAACCTTGCCTAATATGGGAGTGTGTGGGAGAGAAACTCCCTCTGGCGGGAACACAGGGATTTTAGCCTTTGCAGCCCATTTACATGCACTAAAACCTATAGAACACACTACAGGAAAGGGAAACCCCAAAAAAGCAGAACAGGGCCTCTTTAATGCTTTGAAGAGACCCTCAGTGAGTGGTGGGCCATGCTGCTTGAGTTCACCCACTTGATATGCGAACTCTGCGACTGGCGATGTGCTCTCTCCCACCCAGAGATCAATACATGACTGGGAGCAGAAGACAAACTTTACCCCAGGCAAGTGCATAATCAATAGCCATGTGGGTTCCCGCTAATTAAACTGCCACATTAATATATCTCTCACTGAAAGCTACCTCTAGACAAAAAGGGCAGCGAGGGTTGGGAGGGAGAGATGAGGAGATCAGATGTGAGGGCGGGGGCTGGAGATACAGAGGGGAAATCACAGCAAAATCAAGACATACTAGATATTTGGTGATCTTTTTCTCAGTATCTTCAATACCTCATAGTACTACTGACTGCTGAGTTACCCATACGTCTAGGTTTACTGTAGATCAAAACTCAGAGCAGGTCTGCAGAGAAGCTGGCGTTAAACATGCATTCTAACTGATGGTTTATCACCTCTCATGCCCCTTTCACACCAACGCGTTTTCAGCGCCGGCTCGGAGCTAGAGCCTGAAAAGTACCGTTTTTTCCTGTTCACACCGCAGCGGCGCCGCCTCTTAGCTCCGGAATCCGGTTCACTTCCAGCTCCAAAAAATTGTCGGTCTAGAAGCAAGAGCTTCGGAGCTAAGAGGCGGCGTCGCTTACGTCTCTCTTACGTCAAGGCGTGCAGGAAACTAAACCCACCTCCCCTGACCATGGGTCGACTGAAGAGTCTCGTCATGCCTGCCTACAAGAAGTAGCGCTGAGCAAAGTGACTAGAAGGCAACCACACACTTATAAAAAAAAAAAACACTTTATAAAGTCAGGCAACACTAACCAGGCTTCGTGTGATTCTGTTTATTTGTACCTTACTTTGACCATCCGTTCGCTGTTATTGATCATTGTGGAGAGCAGGCAGACGTTTTGTTTTTTATTATAGCAGCTATCGGATGGAATCAATACATGGGCTGCACAGGTTGTCATGTCCGACTATCACAAGTAGAATCATAATGAAAAATACGCCGGTAAAAAGTGCCTGTAGAAAACGGCTTAGCAAGTAGTCAGTTTAGCTTCGGTTGCTATGCTAACATCACCCATGTTATACCAGAGAAACTTTCATAACAGCGTTGTGATTCCAAACAGCGTCAATTCAGACTGACACACATTCACTTAAGGGGAACTGGGGATATGTATCAGCTGCTTGTGTGACAGTCAGACAGTGAATACTTTAGAGCCGTGTGAGCTAACCCGGAGCTAACGGGAGAATAAACTCCCGTGGAAGAGCAGCCAGCACTGCAGCGGTCGGTAAATGCCAATGAAACACATTAATAAACAATGAACCACGGCACTCTGGGGAAAAGTATAAGGTTGGAGAAGTCGTTATTTAATTTAATCTGGCTTCGTATGAGTAAAAGCAACACGATCATCGACCCAACGCAGTCCCCCGTTGTTGTTGTTGTGAGCTCAGTTGGGGAGAAAATCAGCGATGTAAACGGTGACGTCATGACGCAGCAGCGGCAGCTCTGGGCGGTGTGAACAGAGCGGGAGCAGAAAAGGGAAACCGGAGCTGAACCAGAAAAGCTCTAGCTCGGAGCTAGAAAGGGAAAAGCGCTGGTGTGAAAGCCACATCAGACTCCCATTTACTCAAACATTTTAATATGGAAATACATGGTTGGCAGCGATTTCTAAACGTAATCATTAACATATTCATAATACTGTTCACAAAATTATTCGTGAGTCTTTATCAAAGAACTTCAACTATTTATGTTTGCATAAATAAACAGTTTATTCTAAGATGTTGAAACTGTCCAAAAAAACGTGGTGTAGTGAAGTACATTTACTCAAGTACCTAAGTACAATTTTGGGGTACTTGTGCTTAACTTAAGTATTTCCATTTCATGCGACATACTGCATACTTCTCCTCTCATTTTGAAAGCCAATATTGTACTTTTTACTCCACAACATTTATTGGACCAAATTAGTTACCAGTTACTTTACAGATTCAGATTATAAGCTAATACACGATATAAATGAACTAATACATAAACTATGATTTATAATTATAGGTTAAGATATCCAGTAGTAGTCATTCACCAGCAGTGATGAACACGTGAACGCATGAATGATAATAATCCAGACATTTAATATATAGTTCTATTATGGGAAATTACGCACAATTAGTACTTATACTTTTGGTACATATAATTTGATGCCAATATTTTTGTACTTTTACTCAAGTAAGATTTTGTATGCAGGACGTTTACTCGTAACAGAGTATTTTGACACTGTAGTATTTCTACTTTTACTTGAGTAAATATCTGAGTACTTCTTCCACCTCTGCCAAAAACCAAATTTCCCCCCGGAATAAATACAGTTTCGGATTCTGAGTAAGGCCTCAATTACATCCCTACCATTCCACTTTCCATAACAATGACGTATATTGTTTTGCCAAACTTCTCAATAACGTCACTGGAATTCCACTTAAAGGACACCTATCATGCTATATTTAAATGATATATTGTAGGGCCATACCTATATAAGGTATATTTATACGTTTCTGTTTTCAAAATACCAAACAGATCATGCATTTTAGCCATGCCTCATTTCGCTCTATGTGCTGTTCTCCAGCCCTGTTTTTGCAGGGGGCTGATTCTGTGAGCTGCAGCTGACCACGCTCCCCTGCAGGAGAGGGGAGCTGCTCTGATCAAGTCAGAAGAGGGGGAGAAAAATAGATCACCGTCCTCCGTGTTTTATTATAGCCTATTATTATATAGAGTCGTTATTCATTTGTTTTAAAGCTCAATAAATAACAAAGAAGACCTTTGACCGGCACTTTTCTAATTTTGTCCGGAAGATTTAAGCTTTACATCTTGACCGGCGAAAGAAAACCTAACTGAAACTCTGCCGCACGGTCCCCTCGTTCCTTGGAAGAGGCGGAGAGGTGGGTGTTTGTCATCTGCCGGAGAGAATTACAGTGCTTGCCTCGACGGGGAGGGATTGCATTGAATTAAAGCAGCGGGAGCAAACGCTTGCCTCGGGGAGGGAGAAAAAAATCCACAGCGGAGAATAAACAGAAGGGTAACCATGGTAACCATGCGCGGGAAGTCTTCTTCGCTGCTTTTGTGGCAGACTACAGCGCCACTTACAGGCCTGGCATATGTACTACAGCAGGAGTGGCCAACCAGTCAGAGGTTAAGAGCCAACATTATTTTTACTATGTTACTGCAAAGAGCCACATCAAACACACAGTCACAGATGCGCGTGCACCCCCCCTCCTTCTCTCTTTTGTTCTCAGCCTTTCTCTGTGCTCCTTCACTTTCTTCCCCCCGTCTCTCTCTCACATAGATAAAATGAAAATCTAAAACTGTACACACACACACACACACACACACACACACACACACACACACACACACACACACACACACACACACACACACACACACACACACACACACACACACACACACACACACACACACACACACACACACACACACACACACACACACACACACACACACACACACACACACACACACACTCAAAGACCCTCCCGACACAGAGACACACATAGCTCTACTCAGGCAGATTTATTGTAAATGTCACACACCATAATATTGACAGAAATGTAATTATACCTCTCCTACCAGTATTCAGAGGCCAGTTAACATAACAACATAACAATGAACATTGTGTGCACTCACACAAAAAATTGAAAAGGTTTTTTATCTTACTTTAAATTAGTGGGACTTCTGACATTCCTTGCTTTGAACAATCCCCCTCAAATCTGGCTTGTATTCCGTTGTGGCCAATCGAAGCAATTCTCTCACATGTGTGTCAGTCAGAACAGATCGATGCTTAGATTTCACGTGTTTCATGGTAGAAAACACAGACTCACAGACGTATGTTGACCCAAACATTGAAAGTAGCTTGAGCGCAGCCCGTTTGACATTGGGGTATTTTTCGATTGGCACAGTTTTCCAGAACTCAAGGGTCCCTTCCCTTCCCTCAGAACAAGTTTCAGTCGGTCATCCTCTGAAAGTTCGATCATCTCCAACTCGGCCACCGCCTCGTCCTTGACTAGCGGGGCTTTCAAACAGTCCGTCTCAGCATTAAAAGGATCGACGAGGAACGTAATCTGTGTCCTTTTCACATGTAGATCTAACCGGGTCGCAAAGTTTTCCTGCAGGGTTTCAACCAATGTTGCATAACGGGCTGTTTGCTTTTTCCGGGTGGCACCGGTGGCTTGTGCGCTTGCTTTTAGCAGAGAGGGAAAATGCGCTAATTCTCCCTTTTGAAGATGTGTCTTAAACAGTTTCAGTTTGTTAACAAACGCAAATACACTTTGCACTAGGTCAGGCAGCATTTTTTACTTTCCGCGCGCTGTCATCCTCTCATACTGACACCTGACACCACACAGATACACGTAAGGAGAGCCGGGACGAAAGTAACGGAGCGATTTTATCCGAGCCCAAACAACTTTGACCGGCCAAATTACGTCAGAATTATGTCAGAATTATCAGCATTCAATACTTAACAGACCTACTAAATATCAGATTTAACTGTCAGGAGTCCGTGTCTCTCCCCCACACTCACATATATAAAATTCGATATGAACTGAAGAGCCGCATGAAACTGGGCAAAGAGCCGCATGCGGCTCGAGAGCCGCGGGTTGGCCACCCCTGTACTACAGCGTCTCCAGCGCTTTCGAGCGGCAATGGCCGGCCGTGGCCCAACCCCACATTCCCCTGATAGGTGGAGAGTTGGCTCAATAGCCGTAGCGCCACCGTCCTGACGTCAGGACAGTGTTCAAATCTGGATCAGTTTTTATCAGATCCGTTGCAGCCCCTTTTTTAGAGATTTGTGTATGGAGGAAAATAGAGAGGGTTGTGTTTTCTGACACTTGGTGAGTTCCCTGGGGACACATATTCATGTATAAAAGACGTGCAAAAATGCATTTTGCATGATAGGTCCCCTTTAAGAGACAACAGGCTGTTTTAACATGTTTCTAAATATTTCGGTAAGGTTTAAAATCAATTGGCAGCTTCATGAGCTAAGTTGTGTAATTCAAAGTAAAAGTTGGTTATTTGGTAGTTGATGTTTTTAAGTAATGACAGGAAGTGCTGGGTGATGCAAACAAGTAGAATGAAAGGTAGAAAGAGAACGGAAAGCAAGGAGGAGGAAGAGATGGAGGAGGAAGAGATGGAGGAAGAAGAGATGGAGGAGGAAGAGATGGAGGAGGACAGCCTTGCAAACAAGCAGAGAATACAGTAGGTGCTACATGGAACAGTGGGGAGTAGGAGAGACTGTAAGGGGGAGGGGGGGAGTGGGGCGGTTGGATTAGATTCGAGCAGGTGGGGCAGCGGAGGGGCATTAATATGTAATTTATTGATGAGGGATATAATATGCGGACGGAGTGTAGGCGAGGCAAAGCCTGTATGTCGTGGAAGTCCCTTACGCTAGCAGTATGTGCCTTTCCATTTACTCACTTCATACATACTAATACACTCACTCACACTCACACACATACCAACCTCCATTCCTTTCTTCCTCCCCTCACCTCCTTTATAAAAATGCATTTTAGAGCATGGGTAGGAAACTAGAGTAGCGTTTCTTTCTTTTTGGAAAATCATCTTATTTGCTTCCTTTCCAAGAGTAAAATGTCATCTTTGTGTGTTAACTGTAGCCAGAGCTAAGCAATAAGTATGGAAACTAACTCATTAGCATGTTGTATCTCATACGTTCAAACCGGAAGCGATGCGATTACATGTAAAGTCAAAGCGAATATGCAGACAGACAGCGGCCCGAATGACGCGATTGACATCATTTTTAAACGTTTATTACAAATAAATCACGGTAAAATATGTTCATTTTGTTGTAGTTTGTATTTACCATAGTTAATAGATGGAGCTAAGCCCGCTTCCTCGCCAGAGCGTCTTGTTTGAATGATGCGAGTAAACACAACTGACAGCCGCGGTGAAACTCGAGCGATTAGAGCAATGCAAATCTTGTGGAGAAGTTATAGGTTTGAACTATTACCCAAGGAAACACACAACTCTGTTGAGAAATAATTTTGAGATGTTTCTGACCTAGGAAAGGGCCAGGCCAGCATTCACCCCTGCTTTTATTTATTTCTGCTAAGCTAGGCTAATCATACACTGCCACAGATACACAAATGCCTCCTACCAAACACGGAGCTTAATTATCCCTGAAATAATCAGAGGAAAACAGCAGCAGTGAGTCAGGCAGCAGCCTAGCCCTGTATCAACATATATAAACTTACTTACGTTCTACGTGTAAAACTTAATTTACATTTCAAAGGCTCAACATTAAAATATATGTGTATACGTAGCACAGCATACCATGATGTCATAACATTCTTTGAAACCATTTTGAGAGAAAAAATGAAAATACGATTAATAATAATAATATATAATAAATGTGCGAGGATTAGTTGAGTAATCGACTGAATTGACGACACAAACAGTAAACCAGCTGAGCGACACTGAAGAGACGTGTTAAGGCTGTACAAAGGCGTGGAATCAAATGCACGATGCAGAGACA
Organism: Trematomus bernacchii; assembly: GCF_902827165.1. NCBI lineage: Eukaryota > Metazoa > Chordata > Actinopteri > Perciformes > Nototheniidae > Trematomus > Trematomus bernacchii. The sequence continues at coordinate 837,670 of NW_022987524.1, read as the reverse complement.
AACAAAGTATAAAAATAAAGTGTTTTAATGTAATCAGGTAACAACACACTGAATACATAAAGCAACAAAACAAACACTCAATAAACTGTCTAACCTATACTATCCAAAAACTACTTACTTAATCTAACTCTCTATGGACGATAACTCTATGGACATTGACAAATGATCTTAACGCTGGAATGCTTGGAACACACAAGACAATCTGGCAACGAGACAGGGGAAGACGAGAACTATATATACTAGACAGACAACACCAGGTGAAGACAATTAGACAATCACAACAGCGGGAAAACAGACAAGGCAGGAAATATACTTTAGACACATGAGGGTAGACAAGACTATCAAAATAAAACAGGAACCTATCTAAACACATTAAACCTAAACTAGGGAACAATCTTAGAAGAGCCGTCTACGCACAACCCTCCCCTCTAGGGACGACACCTGACGGCCCAGGGACACTACACCTGCAGTAGTCCTCGATTAAGTCTTTGCCCACCATAAAACTGGACGGGACCCAGGACCGTTCTTCAGGACCGTAGCCTTCCCAATCAACCTGGAATTGACGACCTCGGCCTCGTTTTCTCACTGACAGGAGACGTTTGACAGAGTACACCGGACCGCCATCAACAACACGGGGGGGGGGGGTTTGGAGTGTGGAACCAGTGGACTGTCCAGAACCGGCTTGATTCAGCTGACGTGGAACGTTGGATGAACCCGTAGTGACCTGGGCAGACGGAGACGGACAGATACAGGATTAATTACTTTAGTGACAGGAAATGGACCCACAAACCTTGGAGCGAGCTTCTTTGACAAGACCCTGAGTGGCAGATCCTTTGTGGACAACCACACCCGCTGCCCCGGTCTGTATGTGTGTCCCGCCCGCCGCCGTTGATCCGCCACCGTCTTCATCCGAGCCGAATTCCTCAGGAGGACCCGACGAGCTGCAGCCCAGATACGGTGGCAACTTCTGACTAAGGCGTGAGCAGATGGCACCACCACCTCCTTCTCAGTTTCTGAGAATAGAGGAGGCTGATAGCCAAATACACAGTGAAAGGGAGACAGACCGGTAGCAGAGGTGGGCAAAGAGTTGCGTGCTCAGATGCTCGCTCCAGGTTACGTCTCCAGCTCCTGGTTCAGCCGCTCCGTCTGTCCGTTGGACTGGGGATGATAACCTGAGGTGAGGCTGACGGACGCTCCCAGGAGGGTGCAAAACTCCTTCCAGAACCTGGAGGAAAACTGAGGACCTCGATCCGACACAATGTCTCTGGGAATACCATGAATACGGACAACATGAGTCAATAACACCTGAGCAGTCTCTTTAGCTGACGGCAACTTTGGCATGGCAATAAAATGGACCATCTTAGAGAACCTGTCCACTACCGTGAGGACAGTAGTGTTACCCTTGGATGGAGGAAGACCCGTGACGAAATCCAACAAAATGTCAGACCAGGGCCTGCTGGGAAACGGGGAGAGGCTGCAGCAGTCCCATCTGTGATTTCGATGATGTCTTGTTCCTGGCACAAACCACGCAGGCAGCCACATATTCAGAGACATCCTTAACCAACTGTCGTTGAGGATCAGGAACAGTCAGTATGGGAGCTGTGGTAAACCTTCTTTTTAATTCATTAAAAGCCTCTTCGGCCCTGGGGCCCCACACAAAGTTAACCCCAGGTGAGGTCAGTGCATGAAGGGGAGCAGCAACAGAGCTAAAGTTCCTAATAAATCGTCTTTAGAAGTTAGCAAACCCCAAAAACTGCTGCACCTTCTTCCTATTGGTGGGGGTGGCCCAGTCTGCCACTGCACTGACCTTTGCAGGATCCATCAGGATTTGTCCAGGAGAAATGATGAACCCCAGGAATGAGACAGTTGATGCATGGAATTCACACTTCTCTGCTTTTACAAACAGGTGATTATCCAGTAGGCGCTGTAGTACTTGGTGGACATGTTGCACAAAATGTCATCCAAATACACAAAGACGTTCAAAAGCTCCCTGAGTACATCATTGAGCAGCGCCTGGAAAACTGCTGGGGCGTTAGTTAACCCGAAAGGCATTACGAGGTACTCGTAATGTCCTGTCGGGGTATTAAATCCTGTTTTCCACTCATCCCCTTCCCTTATTCTTACCAGATGATAAGCGTTGCGTAATTCATTTCTGGAGCCGACAGGGAATACAGACGGCCCTTGGGAATCGTGGATCCTGGCAACAAGTCTATAGCACAATCATAAGGCCGATGGGGTGGTAATGCACTCACCCTATCTTTACTAAAGACTTCCTTTAGATCATGATAACATGTGGGGACCTTTGATAAATCAGGGTAATCAGAAAAATAGTCAGAAAGAGGTTCGTTGTGACAGTCTGCTTTAGAAGTGGAGATCTTTCTCAGTACCAACTTACTCTGATCGTGTACACACTTCTGTTTACACAACATTCCCCAATCTTGTACTTTTCCTGACCGCCAATCGATGACAGGATTGTGCAAAAGTAACCAAGGGTAACCTAAAATTATCGGGTGTTGAGCTGATTTAAACACATGAAAAACTATGTTCTCAACATGAGTGTCATTGATTGTCATTTTTACAGGTGTGGTGCAATGAGTCACTGTGAATAGTAGGCGCCCATCTAACGCGTTCGCCTTTAACGGCGAAGGTAATGGAGTCAACGTCAGGTTAAGCCTAAGAGCTAGCTCTTTATCCCAAAAACTCTCATCGGCTCCAGAATCTGCCCCCTGTTCAATAACCTGATTACCTTCACATAGCATAACTTGAGTTAATGTGCGTGGAGGTAAGTAAAAAAAGTCAGATTGGCTCACCAGTGTCTTCCCTTTGACCGGCGAGCCTGGTCTTTTACTGGACACATGGCTTGTTGATGACCCTGTCGACCACAGTAGAAACATCTTGCCTCCACTAGGCGGCAACGTCGTTCCTCCGGTGAGATTCTGGCCCTGCCAACCTGCATCGGCTCCTCCGAGTCAATGGGGGGCGCTGTGGCCTCTGAAGCAGGTGACGAGCCGAATGATGTCCTCCGGACAGGATGAAGAGCAGCCAAGAACCCCTTGGTTCCGCTGGACGAAACGGCAGTCTTCTTTCTTTCTCTATCCCTCTCACAGATACGATTGTCAATCTTAATAGCAGCCGCTACCATAGTTTCTAAGTCTGTGGGAGGATCCATAAGCAATAAATGATCCTTAATTTTCTCTGATAGTCCGTTCCGAAATATGTCCCTTAACGCTGAATCATTCCAATCGCAATCAATAGCCATAGTGCGGAACTCAATTGCATAATCCGCCACTCGGCGTTGATTTTGCTGAATGTAGGTCAAATTCTGTGCGCTCTCTACAGCTGGTGTGTGATGTGCAAACACTCTTTTAAACGAGTGGATGAACTGAGAGACAGAGTTGCAAGTTGCAGAGGAGGAAGAATGAGAGGTAGATGTAGAGCTGGAGGGAGAGGACGTGGACAAAGAAGAATACTCTCTAATGAAATGAAATGTTATCAACCATGGTTTGACGATGAGAGAGGCTGGACAGAGGGTTCAGCCTAATCTAAGCCGATTTACTGTTGCCTCTGTAATCCGGACACTTAGACTTGAAAACAGGTTAGTCACCAGTTTTTAGCTCTGCATAATTCATGATATATCAGTGCTTATGTCTGTTTTGTGAAACGTATTTACTAGGGCTGTCAAGTTAACGCGTTAATAACGCGTTAACGCAAAAAAAAATTAACACCACTAATTATTTTAACGCGATTAACGCATGTGTATTTTTTGTCCTCGGCCGCCGTAGTTTCAGAGCGCATCGAGTTTAAAATACCATCTACAAGCTGATGCTGACAGCCCCGCTCCTACCGCCCGCTTGTGGCAGACCACACTTCCACGCTCACTGACAGGCCCGGACATCTTGGTCAGAGCCGTATAATAGTATAATAGTATATAATAATAATAGTATAATAGTATATAATAATCTATATGGCACTGATCTTGTTGTTTTCTCTCTCGTGTGAGTTCCACACATTCACTCTACGGTGTTGTTTACCTGCGCGAGCTGATGACATCACTACTTCACGTTAACTTTTTTTTCCCTCAATTTTGTGTGGAAAAATGCGGGGATTATGCGACCTTTTAATAAATATGCGCCCTTTTAAAAATCTGCGCCATTTTGCTGATTATGCGGTAAATTATGCGATCGCATAATCGCGTTTTTCTGGAGGGTCTATTAAATAATCATAATAATAATGTAAATGTTTACATTACACTTCTTTATTTGTTATGCTCATACTTTTACCTTTACAATCGTTTGCTTTAATATGCAGTATATTTTTTGTAATATTTTTTTTGTGTTTGCTTCCTCCTGCTCCCTTTCGGACACATACTGTATGATTTATTATTATTATTAATATGAAGATATTATTAAGATAAGATAAGATAAGATGTTACTTTATTGATTGAACATTTTAGTTTAGAATGTGCTGTCCCACGGTAATTCAGAAGGCTCACAGGTCACATTCCGACCATTATTTAAAACAATAGGCGCTTTCACACCGTCTACAGTTTGATTTGCATAGAGGGAGCTGTGGCTGAATGGCCGGCGATTAGGTGTGGCGCATTTATCATTAGGTGATCAGAGCTGCCTGCCTGCCGTCAGATTTCATTTAAAAAACAGGTCTGATTTTAAGACTATTTCTGCACTCATAAAGAATGATAAGAATAAGAATAATGCGTATTGAACTGGTTTCATTAATTAGTGAGTTTATTTAAAGGGGACCTATCATGCAAAATGCATTTTTGTACATCTTTTATACATGAATATGTGTCCCCGGTGTTCCAGGGAACTCACCAAGTGTCAGAAAACACAACCCTCTCTATTTTCCTCCATACCCAAATCTCTAAAAAAGGGGCTGCAACGGATCTGATAAAAACTGACGTCAGGACAGTGGCGCTACGGCTATTGGGTCAACTCCACCAATCAGGAGGAGACAGCCACGGCCATTGCCGTTCGAAAGCGCTGGAGACGCTGTAGTACATATGCCAGGCCTGTAGGTGGTGCTGTTCTCACAGAATCAGCCCTTGCAAAAACAGGGATAAAAAAGTGCAAATTGAGCGAAATGAGGCATGGCTAAAATGCATGATCTGTTTGGTATTTTGAAAAAAGATATATATATATATAAAGTATAAATATGCCTTATATAGGTATGGTCCTACACTATATTATTCAAATATAGCATGATAGGTCCACTTTAAGGTAATTAGGTAGAAGCCCTTTTTTATCAGTAACGAATTTAGCAGTTGAACATAAAAGTCAACTAACTGAGTGTCACTTGCAATGACAGTGTTGTGTTTTTATTTTATGAACCTTTTACATAAAAAATGGTTGCTGAATATATAAATATTATTATGAATATGGATAAATACTAGGCTATTTATTATAAACGTTAGTCCTTAACATCTATCACTGTGTATATCACCATTCTTTAATTAAATGTTTGATAAGTGCATGCAGATCACAGTACAGTAAAACACGTACACAGATACATTATTTTGTATTTTTATTGAAGTAGCCTTATAGAACCTGATGACAATGTCAATTTCACTTTCCACTATGTCCACCTTTATTTTGCACAACCAATGGCAGAACTTTATTGAAGCCTGTAATTAGTCGACTACAGGTATCTTGGGTCAGTCTTGTCTTCCAAAAATCAGGAAGTAAAGTCCCCTGGTTTGTGACAAGATGTGAAGTCAACAGATAGTCACTCAGAGGGGGGTACTATTTATTTTCAAATGCATATAGGCTATGCCACCCATTTACATGTAGGCTACACCGCTCTTCCCGTCAAGAATTTGAATTTGAATGGGATGGGGAGACGTGTGTGATTAAAAATGAGTGGCCAAACGGTTTCCCCACGTCTCCCCATCCCGAAAATAATAAAACACTTCACTGAACATAAAAACAGGACAGCGTCGCCCTGAGAAATTTGCGGGTGATATGTTCATGGCCATATTGCCATTTGAAACATATGAGAACATGGTAAAAATAACAAACTGGAGTGGGAGCAATGGGAAAATGCCTCTTCCCCTAAATGTGAGGCAGACACTTGAGTCCAGTGTCTCCCGTCGGTTCCCAGGCCTGACCACGGACCAGTGGCATACAATTAGGAACCGGGTAAACGAGAGACTGAGGAGCCCACGAAAAACGGATCAAGAAACACCTTGCCCTGGTTTCCGCCGCAGAAAGGCATAGATAGGCCGCAGATAGGCATAGTTTGTTAAATATACCATAATATAAGATTCTGATTTTTTGTACATTATTTTGTTAACCTGTTTCACGCCTTCCCCCCGGTACCGGGCGGATAAACGCGTCATTTGCAGGAAACAACGTCTAAGGAATCTTAATATTGAATAAAACTATGAATGTGTTATATCCATGTAACGGGAAGAAACTTAGCTAACTGATCTTTTAAATTTTTTTTTTCAAAAAAAACCCACAATGCTAGCACTCAGCCTCTGAATTAGCCTCGATCGAAAAAACGGGACCGACAAAGGCACATAAACTCACTCAGAACTCCCTTATTACTTATCCTAGATGCACAACCAAACACTATTTTTTGGTGTCCTGGAGACACTGAATCTAACGGTGCCCACCTCAACACTCAGTGATAAACATTCGCGACGCTATCAACGAAAGCGTACATCATCACATGTGGAGCTAAGAAGCTAAACACGTAAATATATCTTACCTTGGTCAAAAGTGGTCTTCAATGGCATTAAAACGATAAAAAAAACGATGGCTGCAGTTAATCCATAGGTTCATCCTATGTGTCTGTGCCTTATTTGAAATTATTTCTGATAATCCATAAGCAATACAACTGCGTTTTAGTTTCCAAACTCCAGAAGGAGACATTCCTCCAGTTTAGTTTCGCTTTCCACACGCGAAGCGGCAACATTTTTTCTTTACAATGTGTGTCTATGTGAGTATCCTCCTTCGATTCTATTGGCTCTAACGGTCACAAGGGTATGTCAACCAACCAGATCGAGCAAGGGGGGCCAGAGATAGGTCAAATCCACCCAAATCACCCCAGATGGCCCAGTTTTTGGCTAAATCTCTCTAAAAAGGTCAAATTTCACTTGTTTTGCATCAATCTTGATACAGGGTACTTATTATATGTTGTACTTTGGATTCCTAAAGCTTTTAGTCTACTAACCCATCATCCAAGGGTAGTTTTCACTATCTGTAAAAAATAATTTTTGGACGGACACTATAATTTACAGTTTTTTACTATGTAAAATCTGAATTTTCTTTAAAATAAAAAACATTTATATTGATTCTGACACTTCTACATCCAACTCACAGGTTTATCATTACTTTGAGAAAAGATTATTAATTTAACCCTTTTAGAAGGGAAGATATGGTCATTTGTTCTGGGAATGTCATTTTCGAGCCTGAGACCTGAAAAACAGGCTCAGAGTGGAACAGGTTAAATAAAAACATGGTGATGTTTTGTAAATGATTACATGTCTCTTATTTAGCACAGAGTATGATCCTATCCGTGACATATGGATCTTAACAATATTACACTCGTAAAATAAATGGTAGACATATCAAATTGTTTCCTCTTTTATTTGTTTTATTATTTTCGGGGACGGGGAGACGTGTGTGATTAAAAATGAGCGCTTACTCGGTAAATAACAAATATACCTAAAAAACATACCAAACATATTCATATATAGGGTGAATTGCCCTAATGTGGGAACATTTTTGCATTTCAGAATTCTGGAATATATTGCGATATGAAGCCAATACAATAAATCAAAATCCAGTACCATTCTGAAATCCCCAGGATGTGTCCTAATCAAACCAAAAGAGAAAATGCAGATATTACACTCATAAAATAAATGGTAGACATATCAGTACTCTTAGTGCCAAGTTGTCTCAGACAATCTGCATTTCCTAATGTGGGACAGTTCTGTGCAAAATGTGGGACACTGAAAAGTCTATGTTAAAAAGCCTCAGTCACCTTAAGGCGAGACACCCCAGGTGAATAGGGTAATCTTTTTAACTTAAGGATATCAGCTAGAAATTTCTCCAGTTAATTACTTACAATAAGGCAATTGTTTTTTGTATTACAAGTTTTCTGAAATAGCATGTTTAAATATGCAAATGAGCCATTATCTCATGAAATATGCACATATTTTAACACATTTCAGGAACCGAAATCTGAACTTTGGATAAAGCCAGGATCAAAATTATTGTTTCATTTTGTAGTCATATTAGTATCTAAGGCTTTTACAGAAGGGATTTTGGATATCTCTTTGTATCACTCCATAAATCAGAAAATACTGTCAACAGCCCTAAAATATCAATTTTCACCATGTTTTTAGGTATAAAATGTTATATAATTCAGGCTATGAATTATATATGACCAAACCCTTCTGTAAAAGCCTTCATAATATTGATAGGAATATAACTGGAAGGTTTGGTGTATGTAACTGCTACTGAAGTGGACATTTCGAACTCAGAGTAGGAGAAAAAAACTCATTTTGAGAAAAGGACCTTTAAAGATTGCAGTGTGGCGCTAGCTAAACCCTCCTATTATCTGGATGACAGCTTGCGCATCGACGCACTCCGTGAAGGTATTTCATGTTCGGGGTCATTTGTTTTTTGTATAACCTTGCTTTGTGCAAGTGACAATTGTTGTCGTCTTCTCTGTGAACGTTTTTTTCTCCGTTATTTTGCCATTTTCAGATTTAAATTTCGAGCGGAAAGCTAACCAGGAAGTGCTTTAGCACACCACGTGACGCATCTGAACGAATCACGTTGTCAGAAATTGACACCAGCCAATGAGATTTCGTTTCTTGGTTTAAGACCCCTTTGCACTTTCACGATTGGTTGCTGATACAAAGGAAATGACCATATTTGGATCCGATGAGATTGTGCAGGAGAAACGGAGCTTTCTAACGATACCTCTGAAGACATGGTGCAAACAGCGGTCGTGGTACTTTATGTTACGTTAGAATGCTAACTTTTGGTGAATTTAGGAGAAATCTACAGACGCAAATAGACAAACTATAGTAAAATAAACACTTAAATGTGTATTTTGTACGTTTTCCTTCCAAAAGCCTGAAAGAAAACATGTTATGGAATCAAAATAGCACAAAATCTCAAAATTGACCAGTGCAGGAAAAACGATGTTTTTGCCTGCCGTGTCTCGCCTTAATTCATGTAATAAAAACATCTCAGGTCAGTAACACTGAAAGCTAAATGTGCAATACCATGTTCAGCTATGTTACTATGTATAATGTTATTGTTGTTACAACAGAAGATGTTTTTCTTTAAATTGAAGTTAAATGCATCAATCTGGTGCACTTTGAGGGCAAAATTAAGAGATTTATGGATACAGCTCTCAACACTCATATGAAACAGAACTGTATATATTTCAATAATCCAAAAACCATTAGAATATGCTCACAACCAATAACAAATATTTGATAAACTCCTCTCTCCTATCTTTATCTTACCTAGTCTGCATTCTTTCTTTTTTATTTATGCATATTCGACTAATCACTCCCCTTTTAAACTGTGTTTTGACTGACCTATAGCACATATTGGAATGATTTCTTAAAATGAAGGACATTCACAGTTAATGTAATTAGATATCAGTTAATGTAATTAGATATCAATTATGAATGCCATACATATTGCATACATTCACAGTCAATATTTCTTCAGTATGTATGATAGCTGTCTAACAGAAGTTAAATCCATTTCTCACTTATTCTGACAATGTACTTAACCCCAAATAAAAGAACCCAATAAAAAGAGTTGTTAAATAATAGTGAAGTCACGTTGTAATAACAATAACTCATCTCTCGGTTTGAGTTTTCTTTTTCTGCTTTGCCAAAAGCCACTGTGTGTCTCGTGACTATTTTTCTTAGCGGATGCATGTCAATTTAAATCAATACATACAACTATTTTTTAAATTAATAAAAACCTTTTCTAAATCCATAAAAGCATTTCAATTAATATTGGGAGTCATGTCGTTACTTTGTTGAGAATGTGGCCATGTAATAAGCGGGATAATGTGCAGCGACTTGGTCATTATGGGGAAAATAACACCCGTCGGGATCCTGATCTGCCTGACGAGGCTCCATTAAAATATAAATATTTTTAGTGAATTACTGAGTTTAGGCACGTTAATAACGTTTTAATGAAGTTGAATACAGTATATTCATATTTGTCAGTGCTTTCATTTCAATTCGGCGAACAAACATAAATGATCGTGGTGAAGATGATGATTAAAGGTGGGGTAGGTAAGTTTGAGAAACCGGCTCGAGATACACTTTTTGTTATATTCCATGGAATGCTCTTAACATCCCGATAACAATGAATATCTTAAGGCTTTGACCAAAAATCCATAAAAAAAATTAATCTGTGGAAGCCGTAGTACTGTAAAAAGCACGACCAATAATTTTAGCCGGCCCGGCTAAAATAACTGGATGGCCTACCTGCCTGTCAGCCTTCCATCTGTGCACAAGCTTATCTCGTGCCCTCATTGGTCATGTGCGCGTTCGTGTGTGTTGGAGGAGGGGCTCTGTAAGGAAGTGGCAGATTTTTTCCAGCTGTGTATTTTCAAATTCTAGCGCACTCGAGTTGGTTTCTCCAAAATTACCTACCCCACCTTTAAATTAGGATTAAAAATCGAGAGCCGGGCTGCATTTCCTCCCGTTCATTTTTTTCGACTAAACAACATCATTTTGTTAAATAACAACATGGTGATGTTTTGTAATAATAATAATAATAATAATAGCTTCGATTTATATAGCGCCTTTCAAGGGACCCAAGGTCGCTTTACAAGTAATAGGGCAAGAACAAACATAAATTATTACATGTCTCTTATTTAGCACAGAGTATGATCCTATCCGTGACATATGGATCCGCTATACAGTAGTACCAGACATACTGTACATCCAGCGTACTGTATCAGACTTTATTTCACATGAGCTCCAGTGTGGAACCCCACTGCACCCCCTGGTGGATCAATGATCCATTGCAGCTGGCTTCATTATAATTACATTTATTTATCAAGGGGGCGGTCTCAAGTCAAGCTGGAGGTTTTCCCTTGAGCGAGGGCAGACCCCGTGCCGGCCAAGGCCCTCGCGTTTCAAACTGTCCTAAATTAGGTGCTACATCTGTATGTGCTGAGATGCATGTTGCACAATGTTATTTTTGAATAAAATATGATTTTTTTCAACAACTAATTTGTATTTCTTCATTTACTGTATTTCTGTATAAGCAAGCAATCTTTCTCTGCAGAAACCTCTATGTACAGAGCATAGCCCATAAAAGATGAACGTGCTTTAGATTATGCTCAGCAGTGTGTAGTTGGGTGGTCAAACAATCCAGTATTATGAATGAAGTGTGTTATATTTGGTGCAAAAGTTTGCATTTGGTAAGTGTTTATGTAGTTTTGAGTGCAGTTCTTAATTTAGAGAAATTAGGTGTTTTGCACTTTGGGTGTGTGGTTTTGTGAATTGTGTTTAGTGTTCTGAGAAACTGAGCAATTAAAAAAGAAATGTGTGTTAGCAATCGAAAAAAACTGTAATGGCTATTGCCAGAGGTGGGAGTAAGTCCTACATTTCTTGATTTCATTTTTGATTTTATTAATCTGTGTGAATCTTTGCTGTCCTGTTTTTTCACGCTTACCCTGTTGCTGCTTTGTACATCTGAATTTCCCCACAGGGATTAATAAAGGTCCATCTTATCTTATCTTATGTGCAAGTTATGAGCAAGTCTCAAGTCTTAACCTACAAGTCTCAAGCAAGTCCCAAGTCACTGTGGTGAGAGTCAAGCAAGTCAAGTCAAGTCATTTTCCAGGTCAAGCAAGCCACAAGTCAAGTCATACGAAATTCTGATGAATAACCCCATGCAGTTTCCGCATTTAAATCACTTAAAATATTGTGGTTATGAAAAGTTTCGTTTTATTTTCAACATAAACAGCAATGGAGAGTGGGGCGCTGAAATGATAACCCTATAAATTCTAAAAGGGCTCTAAAGTGATAACAGGAGTACAACACAAATATTTTACATCAACATGTTAAGCCTCCTGCCCTGGCTCCACTTCAGCAGGGTCACAGACAGTATTTCTCCTGTCTAAGGTGCTCCCATATGACACTGTCTCATTGTTTTCCTAACTGTGTCTGTGCACAAAGAAATATTGCATCAAAGCCAATACAACGGAATAGTGTATGTACCAGGGCGCATGATATGTGTGTGTGTATTTGTGTACAGACAGTGCGACATTAAGATTAAACGCATTTCTTTCATTTGGGAACACCCACATATACATATAGAGTTGGCCAGATGTGTGTAAATTACTGTTCATGGTAATTTGAAAACAAATGCCGTTCTTAGCGACCGGACATCTCCTTCATAAAACGAGTAATAGGGGGATTAATCGGGCAGTTCGATGTGTGTAGAGGTGTGTGGTTAAAAAGTAGCAGCCTGCGGTCGCTCTTTAGCTGTTTTAATGAAAGTAAACACAGTGAAGGCGTTGCTGGTGCTGCACTTTGCGCGCTGGTGCTGCACTTCTCAGAGTTAGACGTCCCGCTGCCTCCTGGTGCTGAAGTGAATGAGAGTCCGAGTTAGAAATATATCTAAAATAATGTATGGACTGCCATTTCCCAACATAAACATAATAGTCTGCAATGAAACGCTTGTCTCCTGTGTGCTCCACTTCCTACTTGGCGCTCCGGTAACTTTCTCGTGCGAACGAGAAAAAGTAAAGTCTTTTCGAGTCATCTGTCTCAAGTCAAGTCAAGTCTTTTATCAATGTTAGTCAAGGCAGTCTCAAGTCCAAAAATATGCGACTTGAGTCTGACTCGAGTCAAGTCATGTGACTCGAGTCCCCCACCTCTGGCTATTGCTGCAAAAACATAAAAGGAGGCTGAGCTGCACAGCTGCAGCAGAAATGGGTCAGTATGAGAATGAACTGACTGGTGACTGTGAAACAGGTTTCACCACAGTTAGATTCACTCACAGATAGGAGTTATCTTTCACTGCCAGGCTGCATTGTCATCCACAGCGCTCCAAAAGCAGGGGACTGTAATGTAATAATAATCATGTTTGATTAAACACTCGGAACAGAAGACAAAAAGAGGCAAAGAAAGGAAGACAGGAGGTGGGACACAGGCGGGAGGAGAGGAGGCTCCTAATTGATTAGCTACAGAGAGAAAGTCAGAAGCTTCATTTGCCAAAGTGCTGCCGGGGGTGTAAACCCCCCCCCCCCCCGCCGCCCCGCCCCGCCCCGCCCCAACCACAACCCCTGCCTCTTCCTTCCTCAAAGGGATGAAAGCAAGATGCAGGCCATTGATACACTTTGTTAGGCCTTATCAGAACCACTGTGATCAGCTGCACCCTCAGGCCCTCTCTGCAGTTTAACACCACAGAGAGAGAGAGAGAGTGTGTGTGTGTGTGTGTGTGTGTGTGTGTGTGTGTGTGTGTGTGTGTGTGTGTGTGTGTGTGTGTGTGTGTGTGTGTGTGTGTGTGTGTGTGTGTGTGTGTGTGTGTGTGTGTGTGTGTGTGTGTGTTTGGCTTCCATTTCACCACAGTGACAGGAGCGGCATTATAATTCCAACCCACACACATTCCTCACAATAGCAGCGTTACTATTAACACCTTATGTAATGTTGGCTCTGAGCTTCATTAGCCTTCCAGATAAATGGAGCAGCAGTTTATTTGTGAGCTCTAAATGGCACACTTAGGAACAGGAAGAGGCACACTGCTCAGCTGCCTGGCTTCCACTCGTTTGACAACAGAAAAGCAGGCAACCTTTGTGTAAAAGAGATCACAGATCTTCTTCCTCTGCTACTTCATGGTCTCAGGCTGGGACTGGGCAGGTCTGGGCAGGTTATGCAGGTCTCCCTTGAAAAAGAGATCTATGATCTCAATGGGACCATCTGGTTAAATAAAGGTTTGAAATGAAATGAAATGACTCGGACAAGCCAATCATTTCACTGGCTCAGAGGGTAAAGTGGGCATCTACCAATCAGAGGGTCAGTGGTCTGGGACCTCATTTATAAAGCCTTGCGTAGGATTCACGTGAGAAGGTTGCTTACGTAGGACAAAGCAAATAAATACGCAGACATTTTCCGATTCATAAAACACTGCGTACCGGCAATCAAATCACAATCAACTCGAAATGCGGCGCAGCTTTTGCGGGCTTCACGTAACGCCCATATTTGCATATAAATAGTCAAAGAAACGCCCCGTATTAATACTCATTTTGACTGACTGCATGAAGAAGATCGCAGGAAATGACGACAGAACAGCTAAAAAATCCGTGTCAGATTTTGGTTATTTTGGGAAGGTGGAGACAAATCACATTGTTTGGTGGATGCAGTTTGAACCAGAGTAGCAGCATCGAGGTTGGATCGTCACCAAAATAAATAAATAAGTGGTCCGAAAGAAGTAAATGACAAAATACACATAACCTTCCTCAGGCAGTGTGTCAGTGTCTTTGTGCAGGGGACAGGGGACCCCCCCCATGATGAGAAACTGTAAGAAAGTATCGGGGGATCCCTGCGGAGTGGAGTCAATTCATGTTTATTTTTTTATTTGGTGGTTTGTGTTCCAGCTGTCGATCAGCTGTGCGCAGCGTCTCCACTGCAGCCTGTGCATCTTAACCCCCCCGCAGCAACTCTATATCCACCAGTTAAATGAAATAAAACTAATATGTTGTGTAATATCAGCTGCCAAATCTACCAAATATATGGTGTTCTTAGTTTCCATACCTCCTGTGTTTTATGAGCGACTTATCAAGTCTTAGCAAACGGCATAAAACATGTTTAAACATGATAGTATATAAAACCATGCTCGTATCTACAACCTATAGAAATACAAAACGGCTTTAGACGTCATTCTGTCCTCCTGCTTACCACATCATTTATGAGAATACATGTCATAACATTAAGACAACATATTCGAGGTGGTTTTCAATAACATATCCGTATTTATTTATTTCTCCGAGTTATGTTTTTGTGTGCACTGAGGAGTCGCAAACAGGCGTTTGTTTAATCATTTTAAGATTGGCTTTAATTAATGTTTGCAAATGAATTCTTCATATATGATACATGAGGTAACATTTTATTTATGGTATTATTTTCCCATATTTCTCTCCATTTATTTGCCAACGGTGTCGCAGTTTCTCGTCTCTCCCGTTTTTGTGCTTAGTGCGTACGCATGGGTCAGAGTTTACGTGGAGGACCGCACATTTTCCCGTCAAGTTTGTTTTTTATAAATCGCAAACATTGCTTAGAAACTGGCGTACGCCATCTTTTGAGCGTACGCACCGTTTATAAATGAGGCCCTTGATCCCCAGCACCAACAGTCAAAGTGTCCTTGGGCAAGATTTTTAACCCAAATTGCTCCCATATCTATTTCTAAGATATGTAAGTGTATGTATATGTCAGTCACTTTGGATAAAATCTTTAGCTCAACAGTGGTGAATAGTAACAAAGTACATTTACGCAAGTACTGTGCTTAAGTACAATTTTCAAGTACTTTATACTTCTTTTCCACTTATTTGACAGCTTTGAATTACTACTTTTTAGATTTAGATTGTTAGCTGAAACAAAATATAAATCCATTATTAAATAAACTTTCACATTTATTTATAGGTTAAGATACAGCAGTATGTAAAGTTATCTCAATTAGTTTTACATTTACCAGCTTAATAATCATAATGGTAACCCAGTAACTCAATATACTGTATATGATTCTGAAATGGGCCATTACTCATGAAAAGTACTTTACATTTGGTACTTTAAGTATATTTTGATGCAAATACTTTTGAACTCTGAGTAAGATTTTGAATGCCGGACTATTACTTGTAACTTAGTACTTTTAGTTACTACTGTAGTTACCTTTTAAATTAGATTATTAGCTAATACACAATCTAAGTCAATTATTAAAAAGATGTTGACCTATACATTTAAAGGTTAAGATATCTAGTTTATGATTCAGCCTTGGGAAAGACCTTTATAGTCTATGGCTATGACGCCCATACTGCTAAACGGGAGCAAATGTTAAAAGGGGACCCAATTATCCCAGTGGTGGCCGCCGGATTCCGGCGTTATAACTGGAGATCAAGGAATGCAGCGAAACGCGGACTTGGTTCGTCTGCAGCCCGCTGTAGTATTAGCTAAATAAATGATGTTGAACAAGGCTTATTAAGCTGAACATCACCACAATTGTTCTGCTATGTATCGGTACTTATTTTATTTTATTAACGTGTAAATGACAAGCATTAAGAATAACAAAAAATAGCAAATTTTCTTGCAGATTGTCTCGTTTGATTATGAATGTAACATTTATATAGTGGAACTACACTGTTTTATCAAAACCATTTCAAAGTTCCACGCAGTAACTTGGTATGCATGTATTTCAGCAGGAAATGTGCAACGTAGATGACATTTACCAACACAGACTATATCGAAATATTTGTAAAAGTTGTTAATGCGTTATTAAGTGAATATGGCATTAAAACACCTATGCTTTTTAACTGTCACATTTTTAGATTTCAGCATTGCATCACTTCAATCAGGAGAGACAGTTTTGATGTAAGAATACATATTTATTGCCAGAAATACACAAATGAATGTAAAGGAGTTTTGGCGATTAGGACCCGTTGTGCAGGAATATCATTCGGGAAGGGAGAACCGATCCGATGAAATCCCCAAAAGAAATGAAATATAATGAAATGAGAAGTACTGGGTTTCTTACCTTACGAGCTAGCTGCGGTGATCTATGGATATAATGAGAGAATTATACAGGGACAGAGAAGACATGTTATTGAATAGCGTAGGACTAAGAGTGGACATGAGAACGCAGACGTGCGATAATGCATGGATGGACACGTCCTGGCTCACACAAGCCTCAGACCCTTCCGGTCAAACATGAAAATAAAATATGTGGATGTCACATCCTGGCTCACAAGCCTGAGACCCTTCCGGTCAAACATGAAATAAAAATGCGTGGATGTCACATCCTGGCTCACAAGCCTGAGACCCTTCCGGTCAAACATGAAAATAAAATATGTGGATGTCACATCCTGGCTCACAAGCCTGAGACCCTTCCGGTCAAACATGAAATAAAAATGCATGGATGTCACATCCTGGCTCACAAGCCTGAGACCCTTCCGGTCAAACATGAAAATAAAATGCGTGGATGTCACATCCTGGCTCACAAGCCTGAGACCCTTCCGGTCAAACATGAAATAAAAATGCGTGGATGTCACATCCTTGCTCACAAGCCTGAGACCCTTCCGGTCAAACATGAAATAAAAATGCGTGGATGTCACATCCTTGCTCACAAGCCTGAGACCCTTCCGGTCAAACATGAAAATAAAAATGCGTGGATGATCACGACCTGGCTCACACGAGCCGGAGACCCTCCGGTCAGAACATGGGTTGCAGTCGAATAGTCCATTTAGCTTAGGAACCTTCCTAACGGAGTGAAATGACCCGGAAGTCCCTCAGTGGCAGCCATGATAAGTTCCATTCGAATTCTCTAAATGAAAGGAAAGGAGGTTTCAAACTTCCTTTATAACCTCCTTTAGCTTAGGAACCACTGGACCTCCCTAACCTAAAGGAGAGGAGAAAATGCTGCCCCACAATGCCTTGCGGCCGCCGCATTTGCCGTCACACAACAGTCGGCCGTTCACGGAAACAACCAATTATCAACGAGAAATGATATCATGAAAGTTACGGTGCTTATTAAGCATTTTAAAACGTATGTAGTAACTTGCCAATGTGCTTTGTTTTGAACGTTTGTAACGATCAACTATCAATAATAGCTGTGTTAAATAAACGCACAAGGGGTTCTTGATATGAAATAATATATTAAAGGTAAACAGAACTGATAAACGGATAATCTGCTCTTTCCACAAAATAGTCCCCACGGAAGTGTATTTACTACAGTCTATATCAGGGGTGGGCAATTATTTTTTACAAGGGGCCACTTCAGAAACTCGAGCTGTGTTGGGGGGGGCCGAATCAAAAATAAGTTGAACTTAATTCTGCTCAATATACCAATACTGAAAAGGTGTTTTACAGTATGTTAAAGATAAGAAATGAATCAGCTTTATACAAAAAGAAATGAGTGCTTTTGATTTTTGTTTTTCAGTTAATTTTACTTGTTCAGTGAGAAAAATCCAGTCTGTCTTGGGCTTGAACAAGTGCACGGAAATCTGGTTCAATGTCTGAGGTGGATATGCGAAGGACAGCTGAGAGGTGATCATCAGTGATAGAGGATCTGTATCTGGATTTGTTGAACTTCATCACTGAGAATGTCTGTTCACATATGTAGGTAGATCCAAAGAGGACCATCATCTTCTGAGCACGTCTCCTGATGTGTGGAAAGTTCTCCTCTTTCAGGGAAGAGTAAAACTCAGGCAGTGAGACTGACCTAAAGTGCTCTGACAGAAGTGTGTCAGACTGCAGGTCAATGAGTTCAAGCTGAACATCACTGGGTGCATCATCCACATGGCATGTAAATGGGGAAAAGATCATGTTCATTTTATTCTCAACTGTTTTGAAGTCTTTAAATCGCCTTGAAAACTCACCATGCAGTGCTTCTAACATGGATGAGTACCTCTGGAGGTGATCAGCTGATGGTGTGGCTTCCTTCAGTGTTGGCAAGTGCGTGAGAATGTTGTCCTCCATTTGGCTTGAGAGAAGCGTAGGAAGATGAGTAGCTGGGCAGTGTCACGTACATCGCAGCTCTCATCCAAAGCCAAGGAAAAAAAGTCAAAGTTGACCGCTCTGTTCTGCAGCTGAAGCTCCAGATTTCCCGCGATGTCCTCAATCCTCCTCGTAACAGTGCGTCGGGAAAGCGGCACTTTCTCATTTCACTTTCGCAGAGTCCAACAAACACTCCTTAATGAACTCTCCGTCCGAAAACGGTTTACTTTTTTTTGCAATTTTGTGGGATAAGACATAACTTGTCTTGACAGCTGCATCTCTGGATGTGGAATGTTTTGTGGAAATGTGTTGTTGGCTTTGCAGCTTAGCTAGCAAAGCATCCGACCCCTTTGCCCGCTCTTCCTCAGACAGGTTATTGTATTTATCTGCGTGTTTGATAGCATAGTGGCGACTCAAATTGTACTCCTTGAACACAGCGACCTGCGCACCACAAACTAAACACACAGCTTTACCTTTCACTTCTGTAAATAAATACTTAGCGCTCCATGTCTTGTTGAAAACGCGGCATTCAGTATCGATCTTTCTTTTTTTGCCCTTAGCGGACATTTCGAGGACTAGCCGGCAGGGGCGGACTGGGACTAAAATTCAGCCCTGGAAACTGACCCAGTCCGGCCACATGAAATGTCAAATGTTAGAAATCCGCTGTTTATTATTTAAAGTTTTACGTCCGATTCGCTCCTTTTTTCCTCTCTGTACACAGCTCCAGTTTGGGCATTGGCCTGTCATCAGATTTCATTTTGAGTTGCTGCTGTAGTAGCGGAAGTTTAGTAAGATTATTTTTTATGAAATAATCCAAATCTCCACCCTCCATAATTGCACTTGCTTCAGTTGCTTGCTACTTTTTAAGGGCGGTGATGACAGTTACAGTACGAACTGAAGTTGATGCGATTTGATTTGATTGTGAGGCATGACGTGAGCCTCATCTGATTGGTCAATCCCTCAATTTCTTTTCACCAAGGGAAGCCAATTTCGGCTAGCCTCCTCTCGCAACAGAGTGCAATCTACTGTTTCACCATAACATCTAGAGGGGCGCTGTTTCACTCTTTGTAAAATACTCAATGAGAATGGGGGAGAGATGGACCGGCAGAATATTTACCGAAACTAAACGAAGTGTTTTTATTTATTTATTAAAATTATAACTACAATCCAAAAAAACAGGGGAAGCCTGGCTTCCCTTGGCCTCCAGGAGAAAACGCCACTGAGTTCAAGGGATAATTCTCACCCACCTCTTGCTCTTGCCCTGCACTTGTATGTGCCAGTTGAGCTGGTTCTTCCACCAGCTCAACTCTGTCCCTCATCATGAACGCAGGAGGCTGGCTGTATATCTGAACTCGCGCCCTCATCATTCTCTTCATCATCTTGCACTTGTTCTAAGCTGCTGCTGATAGTGCTTGTAGCAGCGCTGCTGCCAAAAAGGTCTGTCAATTTGCGACATTTATATGCATCATTTATATGCATCACCTGCGAGTTTATCAGTGGATGTTTGCTGGAACTGTTTGTAAACAGCGTGTTACCTGACGGACACACACAGCGTGACTCCGGTCAGGTAGAGACCGGTCTCCAGTCAGCACCGCTGCAGACTCGCTGTTTGAGGGCTTGATAACCCACTCCCCCTCCACACCGCTCCACACTAGTTGGTTTGGAACAGCACTTAAATGTGGCGGACCCTCCGCGAGGGCGTTCGTGTGGCCGGTCTTTTTTCTTCTTCGTGTGTGATTATTTGACAAATAAGAACCACACAACTGCATTAGCGGCCGCTGTCGCCCTCTGTCGGCCGTAAGCGCAACTTAAATGATGACTTTAAACAAAAAAAATGTAAAGGGCCGGCCGGCCGTCAACAGCCCTTGACGACCGGCCGTTCTGTGGTTCTCCAGATTCTACAGATGGCCAGTCCGCCCCTGCTAGCCAGCCAGCATCACTCGTAGCTGTTCACGGCATGCGCGTTTACGTAAATAAATTAAAAAAACAGCAGCGCCCTTTTCAAAATAAAAGCAACACAGTTAGAAAAGTATTTACGCCATGCAAGCAATACAGCTGTGTTGCTTTTATTTTGAAAAGGTTGCTGTTTTTTTTTATTATGTTATAATTTATGATCAACCTCACACGGGCCGGCCAAGGCCGGCCAACGGGCCGGATGTGGCCCGCGGGCCGTAAAATGCCCACCCCTGGTCTATATGCACACATTCACAAAATAAACAAAGACAGGTTTTATACGTTATTCAAGTGTATTCACAGTTTTTGAGCCAAACAAAACAAACAAAACCCAACAAAAAGTCAGCTCTGTGATAAACCGAAATTGTCTTTACTGCCTAATCCAAGACATAGTTCATTGACCAAAAAAAAGCTGTTGCTCCTGCGCCCGTCGGCAGCAAAAAACTGGAAATGTTTGTAGGCCTATTTAGGCTATAATCCATCGGAAGAAAAATAGGATGATCGGCGTGGCACAAAGGCGCGATCTCACCCTGTGTTGGAGAGAATCTCTCTCGATCTGTGCGCGTCCTCTCCACGGAGACGTGCTTCCAGGTCGGTCGATGCAATATCCACAATTCAGTTACTTTCAGTTACTTCCCCGTTGCATTTTAACATATGTATACATGCTGAGGAAACTTAAATATCCCGCTGAATACCCGCATTCGCCACACACACGCTTCCTCCTCCCGTGAGAACCAACCCTTGACATCCCGGTGACGCACCCACTATAAAGGCTCCGTGCGTGCTGCAACAGGTGAATATGTAGATGAGGCTTAATGACCCACACCCCCAAACCATACATAAAAGTGGACATTTAACAACTGTAGTTGCGAGGATAATACACATGTATCATAGTTTTCATTTCATTTCAATATAAACCACATGCCTTAACCTTTTTCCCTGCCACTACAGTTTATAAGAAACACTTAGATCAATCTGCGACTGTCACATGTTCATCAGTATTATAATCAAAAAGAGAAATATGAACGTTAGTTTTTACTGAAATTATCAAATAAAGTCAACATTTCACAGTCTTTACTGAGCTGTGTGGGGTTTGTTCAACTTTTAAAAGATGTTTGAATGGTGATATACACAGTGATAGATGTTAAAGGGCCCATGTCATGGCCATTTCCACTGATCATAATTACATTGTTGAGGTATACTAAAATAGATTTATACTGTGCAATTTTCCAAACTCACATTGGTTTTGCATACAGCATCTCTGTCAAGCATGTGTATTCAGCAGTATTCACTCTCTCCACTAAACGACTCGTTGGAGCTCTTGCCCCCCCTCCCTGTGAGCCTAGTGTGCTCCGATTGGTCAGCTCGGCCACTCTGTTCTGATTAGTCAACCACCAGAGAGGCTGCGCCCATGTCTAAACGGCTGCTCTCAGCCGAACATCAGTCTTATCATGTCGTCGGTACAGCCGTATATTTTATACGCCAACTAACCGAACTGTACCTACAACTGTGACAAGAGTGTGACGGCCCCAGGGCCTTTGTCTTACGATGGGGTGGAGCTGAAGAGGCTAATCAGCGCGATCACGGACACCTGGCCGGAGCCGAGGTGCTAGCCAGCTGCCCGGAGTCACACGGGCCCCTCTCTCTCTCCAAGCAGCTCAGCGATCCTCTCCCCTGACCACCTATCTCTGCATTTACCACAATAAATGTGCCGTGGTTTTGTAAACTCGTGTATGTCTCCTTGTCTTTCCGTTGTGGCCTACGAGCCGGTCATAACAAAGAGTAAGTTATTTTTACCCGTTATAAACTACTACTGTTTGATGAGAAATCAAATCATGGTTTGCTATATATGAATGATATGTTATAGGAGCAAATAATTCAGGGAAGAAAGGATAGGCCTACTAAGTATTTCCATTAAACTTTATTTTTAGAAATGTACAAAATGGACGTAAATATACATATATACACGGTATATCGTCAATTACTCCCCGTTGTCGGCATCTTGCCTATAGCAGCCGGGGCTTTTTAGGAGGATGCATCAGTGTGGTAGTCCAGTCATGTATTGTCCGGCAGGATCTGGCTGGACGAAATCAAATGCAAATCACAAAATATTAGAGAAACTTAGTTGTTTTAGATTCGTTAGTAGTAGTTGTGGTAGGAGTGTGGATCTATCTAATGAACAGCTTGCCTGCTAATATGCTAACCTAGCTTTGTTTACCTTGGTAGCTAACACGATATGAACGTTAGCTTGGAGGAACAGCAACTATAATGGAGTGTAATAAAACTACTATGAACAAAAGCTAGTGGTTCATATTAGGCTAGCAATAACGTGTTTATAATTGCAATATTATACGGGTATTCTGCTACGTTCGGTCATACATTGTAACTTACATGAATACATTGTTTTGCGCTAGCATACAGCTAGCCTCGTTAGCTATACATGCAGTATGTACATGTACTGTCACAATGTACGGTAAATCACCCGGAGTATACTGTATGAGTATTCCGTGTGTGTGACTGCAGACATTCTCCTGCCATGACAAACATGTAAGGCCATCTACTGACATTGTAGTTGATATATTTAAACGCTAGCAACGTAGCATAACAAAAATGTTTTCCGACCAAACTAAGGTCTAGCTTCGTCGGTTAGATCGGTAGCATACATGCTACGCCAGCTATAATGTAATTACGTTTCGCGACTGACCGTACGGTAAATCACCAGGAGTATACGGTCTATGACTATTTCGTGTGTGAATGCAGACATTATCCAGCTATGAGGAACATGTATGTAAGGCGATCTGCTAATATTGGAGTTGATATATGGAAACGCTAGCAACTTAGTTAGCCCAGTTAGCACTATGTCAATGACTTAGGAGTCCGGTTTACACATTTAACCAGTCGTGGTAGATACCTTGTTTGATAAATACACAAATAACAATGCAGACTTACAGGTTGTGTACCCGAATCTTCCCCTGCTCCAAACGGTCCAAACAAGCTGTGCATATCCGGCCTCAAACTGGGCAATGTTTTGGAAGCTTTCGTCTGTGAAATGCCGGTTCTTCGAACCTCTGAAGGAACAGTGTTAAAAAGAAATTTCAACCACTGACTTCGTCGTGGTTCTTCCGTCGGTAGGACAAACAGCTCAGATTTCTCCTCACATTTCAGGAAACAGGTCCTTGGCAGTGGCATGACTGGATCGATTGTGAACTGAACCAGAGCTTCCAACAGTAAATGTTAGGCTGGCAGAGGGTGCGGCCAGCGCCGCTGGGTGTGGCCATAGCTCTTCGGGATTGGTCCATTTCGTTCCGGGTACCGCATGACATCAGGCCGTACCCGGAACTAAATGGAAGACTCAAATGGGCAGTGACGTATCTCCAACGAGGCGTTTTGGGGAGGTATTTTCTGTGTTAGAGTTTTACTTGCTACAGGGTGTACTTTGAGGGTTTTGACTCTGCACACCGTTTACATGCATAAAAACCTTCATAACACACAAGGGGACGGGTAATAACCGGAAAAGCATGACATGGGAGCTTTAAGGACTAACGTTTATAATAAATACATTTGTATGTACATTTGCATCATACGTATTGGGATCATTTGTATTAATGTAGACCGGAGGGAGAGGGTGACGAGCATAAGTTTCACTTTCCTTTTTTATTTCAATTCCAACTTTGGTCATGAAGAATATGTTTCTCTGTTGTCCCCGTTCATAAAGCATAAAACAACAGCATCAGAGCACGGTGCAGAGTCTCTAGATGAGTTTACAGTAGTCCCTCGTTCTTATTAAACATCCATGTTGTAGTCCGCTGTATAGAAAACTGTAGTTTCCATAGTTTCCCCACAGCAGCAGACGCACATTTATGACCTCCGCTGGCGCATCATAAACACGTCGGATAGTGAAAGTGCAGTCGGATTCTCTAAAGTACCGCAGTCTCTTCTCCTAAATCCTTTTGAATTCTCCTATCTACTATCCCTTAACCCCGTGACGTTTCATTCAGAGGTCAAGGAATAGACGATAGGGTTAGAACTTAGGAGCTGATTTTTGGACTATTCGACCGCAACCATGGAACGTGACTTGACATGAAACATGTGACACAAACATGACCTGCAAGAGTAAACGTGCCTGTGATCTTTAGATGAATGATACAATTAGAATTCAGATAGGAACATGACAATGATATGTGAGCTGATATGCTAATGACACCACCACCAGTTATATGCATAATTACCAGAGTTTAAGGTTTGAGAGATCTTTGGATTGCCAGTACGAGCTGATGTCTGGACGGATGAAGGAAGTGTAGGCAGCGTAATGCATCTGGGCTGTTAGCTTGAGAACAGTGATGCATGGATATCATATCCTGGCTTATGCAGCCTGAGACGCAGACTCTTCTTGGGTCGCACCATGATATGTAATTAGCAGAGATGGGTGACGGATGGACGATGACGTGATAGAAGTAGGCTTGAAGTGTAGCGGAAGAGGGCCAGTGGCCGAGTTGAGCTGTCGCTGAGATAGCTGCACCTAGACTAGAGAATCCGATTTTACAATTATTTGCTTAACCTGTTTCACGCCTTCCCCCCGGTACCGGGCGGATAAACGCGTCATTTGCAGGAAACAACGTCTAAGGAATCTTAATATTGAATAAAACTATGAATGTGTTATATCCATGTAACGGGAAGAAACTCAGCTAACTGATCTTTTTAATTTTTTTTTTCAAAAAAAACCCACAATGCTAGCACTCAGCCTCTGAATTAGCCTCGATCGAAAAAACGGGACCGACAAAGGCACATAAACTCACTCAGAACTCCCTTATTACTTATCCTAGATGCACAACCAAACACTATTTTTTGGTGTCCTGGAGACACTGAATCTAACGGTGCCCACCTCAACACTCAGTGATAAACATTCGCGACGCTATCAACGAAAGCGTACATCATCACATGTGGAGCCAAGAAGCTAAACATGTAAATATGGCTCACCTTGGTCAAAAGTGGTCTTCAATGGCATTAAAACGATAAAAAAACGATGCTGCAGTTAATCCATAGGTTCATCCTATGTGTCTGTGCCTTCTTTGAAATTATTTCTGATAATCCATAAGCAATACAACTGCGTTTTAGTTTCCAAACTCCAGAAGGAGACATTCCTCCAGTTTAGTTTCGCTTTCCACACGCGAAGCGGCAACATTTTTTCTTTATAATGTATGTCTATGTGAGTCTCCTCCTTCGATTCTATTGGCTCTAACGGTCACAAGGGTATGTCAACCAACCAGATCGAGCAAGGGGGGCCAGAGATAGGTCAAATCCACCCAAATGACCCCAGATGGCCCAGTTTTTGGCTAAATCTCTCTAAAAAGGTCAAATTTCACTTGTTTTGCATCAATCTTGATACAGGGTACTTATTATATGTTGTACTTTGGATTCCTAAAGCTTTTAGTCTACTAACCCATCATCCAAGGGTAGTTTTCACTATCTGTAAAAAATAATTTTTGGACGGACACTATAATTTACAGTTTTTTACTATGTAAAATCTGAATTTTCTTTCAAATAAAAAACATTTATATTGATTCTGACACTTCTACATCCAACTCACAGGTTTATCATTACTTTGAGAAAAGATTATTAATTTAACCCTTTTAGAAGGGAAGATATGGTCATTTGTTCTGGGAATGTCATTTTCGAGCCTGAGACCTGAGAAAACAGGCTCAGAGTGGAACAGGTTAACCTGTTCCACTCTGAGCCTACCACCCAGACACGTTGTAAAGAAAAAATGTGGTTGCTTCGCGTGTGGAAAACGAAACCAAACTGGAGGAATGTCTCCTTCTGGAGTTTGGAAACTAAAACGCAGTTGTATTGCTTATGGATTATCAGAAATAATTTCAAAGAAGGCACAGACACATAGGATGAACCTATGGATTAACTGCAGCATCGTTTTTTTATCGTTTTAATGCCATTGAAGACCACTTTTGACCAAGGTAAGCCATATTTAGTGTTTAGCTTCTTAGCTCCACATGTGATGATGTACGCTTTCGTTTAGAGCGTCGCGAATGTTTATCACTGAGTGTTGAGGAGGGCACCGGTAGATTCAGTGTCTCCAGGACACCAAATAAGAGTGGTTGGTTGTGCATCTAGGATAAGTAATAAGGGAGTTAGAGTGAGTTTAGTTGCCTTAGTATGTTACGTTTTTTTCGCTTGAGGCTAATTCAGAGGCTGAGTGCTAGCAATGTGGGTTTTTTTTGAAAAAAAAAATTAAAAAGATCAGTTAGCTGAGTTTCTTCCCGTTACATGGATATAACACATTCATAGTTTTATTCAATATTAAGATTCCTTAGACGTTGTTTCCTGCAAATGACGCGTTTATCCGCCCGGTACCGGGGGGAAGGTGTGAAACAGGTTAAAGGGGACCTATCATGCAAAATGCACTTTTGTACGTCTTTTATACATGAATATGTGTCCCCGGTGTTCCAGGGAACTCACCAAGTATCAGAAAACACAACCCTCTCTATTTTCCTCCATACCCAAATCTCTAAAAAAGGGGCTGCAACGGATCTGATAAAAACTGATCCAGATTTGAACACTGTCCTGACGTCAGGACAGTGGCGCTACGGCTATTGGGCCAACTCCACCAATCAGGAGGAGACAGCCACGGCCATTGCCGTTCGAAAGCGCTGGAGACACTGTAGTACATATGCCAGGCCAGTAGATGGTGCTGTTCTCACAGAATCAGCCCTTGCAAAAACAGAGCTAGAAATTGTCAAATTGAGCAAAATGAGGCATGGCTAAAATGCATGATCTGTTTGGTATTTTGAAAAAGAAAAAGTATAAATATGCCTTATATAGGTATGGTCCTACACTATATTATTCAAATATAGCATGATAGGTCCACTTTAAGTGATAATGGACTGTTTTGAATATGTAACAATAGTGAGAGTTTGAGTGTGCCGCTATGGCGGATGATCTCGTGCAGGGAGAGTCACTACTGTAAGTGAGTGGGCCCTGCGGAGATTCCCCCCAAAACGAGAAAGTGCATTAATACATTTTTTTTTTTTTTTATCTATAGTTAGTTAGTTCTACATGCATGGGATCCGGGTGAGTAGATGAGACGCTGCTAAGCGAGTGATGTTAGAGAGTGAATGATCAGAAGATTTTTCCACCATGTGGTTTCTGAAACGGGGCAGAGATCTTAGGGCGGCTGCTGCGCCTGGGGCTTACGGACCTCGGGTGAGAATCTTTGCAGTAGCCTCCGGTAGCGAGAACCCTGTATGCCGGAAGACCCGTGCGTCTAAGCTGGCTAAGGACTTGCCCTCTCCCTCAAATTACTGGTCCACTGGGTATGGACGGGGGAATACCATGCGTGAAATCACGTTGCCTAGAAGCATGGAGGCGTACCTTCAGACATACTGGGATCATTGTTTGGGTGTCGCTCCGACAGTAAATCAGAAAGACAATGTTCTGTCGAAGGTCAGCCGGATAAAGAACTTCATAGTATACATGGTCCATGGTGTTAACCGCCTGTCAGACTGGCTGTTCCTAAGAAACATGAAGATGATCCGTGGCTGGAGCAAGTATATTGTAAAGTCGGGCCGGGCAGTCACAACATCAGAGTTCTTCCTGAAGAATGTGAACCAGTTCATGGGCTACATGTCTGAGTCAAAGCCCCGGGGGTGCAGGCTCACCCAGTCTGATATGACCCACATAATGAGAGAGGTGAAAGCCAACATGAAACACTTGAATAAGGCAGTCACTCTACACCAGTTTAAGGTGAAGAGGAACAAACTGGATCGTCTGCCGAGCCAGGCGGAGCTTCTCGCCGCCATGGCGGCCGCTGAGAAGCGCATCCCGGAGCTCCTCGACCTGATGGCCGGCAAGCCGACCTCAACCACCCAGAAGCTTCTCTATGGCTATCTCACCCTCCATTGGAGCCTCCTGTATGGCCATTGTACGGGCGTGTACGCAAACATGAAAAACAGTGAGGTCTTAGAGGCGGCCAAAAGGGGAACTGCTGAGGGCTACATCATCCATGTGCAGGATCACAAGACGGCCAAGACATATGGCGAAGCACCGCTGGCGCTTACAGTAGAGGAGTTTAGCTGGGTCATGCGGTGGATGGGGATTAAAGAGGCATTGCTGGGTCCTCAGAATGAATTCTTCCTTTTCACAAGGGGGATTCGGGCCTCCAAGAACCTGAACGCTCACTTGAAGAGGGCATGGGCTGATGCTGGGCTAGAAACAGCCGTCACCTTCACAATCCTGCGCACTGCCCTGGCTGACAATATCAAGCATCACCAAGATCCAGAAAGCCGGTCGATTCTCGCCAGGTTTATGTGTCACGACGTAACCACGGCGGACCGGTTCTACGCGAATGCGCCTGGAATAAAGGAGGCATTGAATATCCGCTCCATGTTCAGGGCGTCATCGGTTGCGGCAGCAGCTGCATCAGCATCAGAAGGATGTCTACCGCTGTCAGATGGGGAGACCTCCGAAGAGGGCTCCGGGGCTGAGAGCAGCAGACAAGACCCCAACGATACCTCTTCTTCAGAGCACGAGCAACCTGATGGGTCATTGGAGCGGCAGCAGCAGCGGAAGCGGAAGCGGGAGGGAAAGAGGCCAATGAAGTCGGGACCGGGGCTGGTTGACACTCCTGATGATGGGGCAGGGGCCGTGGACTCAACCTGTTTGCCCTGGTGCACCGTACGAATTAGACGCCTAATATGGTCCCCGGAACCCCGCTAAACATTGTGAATATGTATACCGTGTATATAGTTTTTGTTCAAATAAATTGTTATAATTATTATTATAATCCTGGGTATACATTTTGTAAATAGTACAATACCTCCAGGGCGCATAACTGCACTTTACAAGCCAGGGAAGGTGCCTGAATCCTGGGTATACATTTTGTTAATAGTGCAACACCTCCAGGGCGCATAACTGCACTTTACAAGCCAGGGAAGGTGCCGGAATCCTGGGTATACATTTTGTTTATAGTGCAACACCTCCAGGGCGCATAACTGCACTTTACAACCCAGGGTAAACAATTTAGTAGTACTAAAGGTTCTGGTGGGTGTGAATACCTGTGTTTAGTCCGTGGGGGAGTGCTTAACTTATGGGGACATGCTTGAGGTCATTAGTCCGTCCTTTGGGGGTCTGTGAGCGGGCAGAGAGAGGTGATTTTCCCGGTCTCTCCTGGAAATGTGAAATAAACAGAGTCCCACTGTTAGGGACTGGTGCTGGAGGTCATTAGTCCGTCCTTTGGGGGTCTGTGAGCGGGCAAAGAGAGGGGATTTTCCCCTTGTCTCTGCTGGAAGTTTGAAATAAACAGAGTCCCACTGTTAGGGACTGTTGCTGGATGTCATTAGTCCGTCCTTTCGGGGTCTGTGAGTGGGCAAAGAGAGGGGATTTTCCCCTTGTCTCTCCTGGAAGTGTGAAATAAACAGAGTTCCACTGTTAGGGACTGTTGCTGGAGGTCATTAGTCCGTCCTTTGGGGGTCTGTGAGCGGGAAAAGAGAGGTGATTTTCCCCTCGTCTCTCCTGGAGGTGTGAAATAAACAGAGTCCCACTGTTAGGGACTGTTGCTGGAGGTCATTAGTCCGTCCTTTGGGGGTCTGTGAGTGGGCAAAGAGAGGGGATTTTCCCCTTGTCTCTCCTGGAAGTGTGAAATAAACAGAGTCCCACTGTTAGGGACTGGTGCTGGAGGTCATTAGTCCGTCCTTTGGGGGTCTGTGAGCGGGCAAAGAGAGGTGATTTTCCCCTCGTCTCTCCTGGAGGTGTGAAATAAACAGAGTCCCACTGTTAGGGACTGTTGCTGGATGTCATTAGTCCGTCCTTTCGGGGTCTGTGAGTGGGCAAAGAGAGGGGATTTTCCCCTTGTCTCTCCTGGAAGTGTGAAATAAACAGAGTCCCACTGTTAGGGACTGGTGCTGGAGGTCATTAGTCCGTCCTTTGGGGGTCTGTGAGCGGGCAAAGAGAGGGGATTTTCCCCTTGTCTCTCCTGGAAGTGTGAAATAAACAGAGTCCCACTGTTAGGGACTGGTGCTGGAGGTCTCTAGGCCGTCCTTTGGGGGTCTGTGAGCGGGCAAAGAGAGGTGATTTTCCCCTTGTCTCTCCTGGAAGTGTGAAATAAACAGAGTCCCACTGTCAGGGACTGTTGCTGGAGGTCATTAGTCTGTCCTTTGGGGGTCTGTGAGCGGGCAAAGAGAGGTGATTTTCCCCTTGTCTCTCCTGGAAGTGTGAAATAAACAGAGTCCCACTGTTAGGGACTGTTGCTGGAGATCATTAGTCCGTCCTTTGGGGGTCTGTGAGTGGGCAAAGAGAGGGGATTTTCCCCTTGTCTCTCCTGGAAGTGTGAAATAAACAGAGTCCCACTGTTAGGGACTGTTGCTGGAGGTCATTAGTCCGTCCTTTCGGGGTCTGTGAGTGGGCAAAGAGAGGGGATTTTCCCCTTGTCTCTCCTGGAAGTGTGAAATAAACAGAGTTCCACTGTTAGGGACTGGTGCTGGAGGTCATTAGTCCGTCCTTTGGGGGTCTGTGAGTGGGCAAAGAGAGGTGATTTTCCCCTTGTCTCTCCTGGAAGTGTGAAATAAACAGAGTCCCACTGTTAGGGACTGGTGCTGGAGGTCATTAGTCCGTCCTTTGGGGGTCTGTGAGCGGGCAAAGAGAGGTGATTTTCCCCTTGTCTCTCCTGGAGGTGTGAAATAAACAGAGTCCCACTGTTAGGGACTGGTGCTGGAGGTCATTAGTCCGTCCTTTGGGGGTCTGTGAGCGGGCAAAGAGAGGTGATTTTCCCCTTGTCTCTCCTGGAAGTGTGAAATAAACAGAGTCCCACTGTTAGGGACTGGTGCTGGAGGTCATTAGTCCGTCCTTTGGGGGTCTGTGAGCTGGGCAAAGAGAGGTGATTTTCCCCTTGTCTCTCCTGGAAGTGTGAAATAAACAGAGTCCCACTGTTAGGGACTGGTGCTGGAGGTCATTAGTCCGTCCTTTGGGGGTCTGTGAGCGGGCAAAGAGAGGGGATTTTCCCCTTGTCTCTCCTGGAAGTGTGAAATAAACAGAGTCCCACTGTTAGGGACTGGTGCTGGAGGTCATTAGTCCGTCCTTTGGGGGTCTGTGAGTGGGCAAAGATAGGTGATTTTCCCCTTGTCTCTCCTGGAAGTGTGAAATAAACAGAGTCCCACTGTTAGGGACTGGTGCTGGAGGTCATCTAGTCCGTCCTTTGGGGGTCTGTGAGCGGGCAAAGAGAGGTGATTTTCCCCTCGTCTCTCCTGGAGGTGTGAAATAAACAGAGTCCCACTGTCAGGGACTGTTGCTGGAGGTCATTAGTCTGTCCTTTGGGGGTCTGTGAGCGGGCAAAGAGAGGTGATTTTCCCCTTGTCTCTCCTGGAAGTGTGAAATAAACAGAGTCCCACTGTTAGGGACTGTTGCTGGAGGTCATTAGTCCGTCCTTTGGGGGTCTGTGAGCGGGCAAAGAGAGGTGATTTTCCCCTCGTCTCTCCTGGAGGTGTGAAATAAACAGAGTCCCACTGTTAGGGACTGTTGCTGGAGGTCATTAGTCCGTCCTTTGGGGGTCTGTGAGCGGGCAAAGAGAGGTGATTTTCCCCTCGTCTCTCCTGGAGGTGTGAAAAAAACAGAGTCCCACTGTTAGGGACTGTTGCTGGAGGTCATTAGTCCGTCCTTTGGGGGTCTGTGAGTGGGCAAAGAGAGGGGATTTTCCCCTTGTCTCTCCTGGAAGTGTGAAATAAACAGAGTCCCACTGTTAGGGACTGGTGCTGGAGGTCTCTAGGCCGTCCTTTGGGGGTCTGTGAGCGGGCAAAGAGAGGTGATTTTCCCCTTGTCTCTCCTGGAAGTGTGAAATAAACAGAGTCCCACTGTTAGGGACTGTTGCTGGAGGTCATTAGTCCGTCCTTTGGGGGTCTGTGAGCGGGCAAAGAGAGGTGATTTTCCCCTCGTCTCTCCTGGAGGTGTGAAATAAACAGAGTCCCACTGTTAGGGACTGTTGCTGGAGGTCATTAGTCCGTCCTTTGGGGGTCTGTGAGTGGGCAAAGAGAGGGGATTTTCCCCTTGTCTCTCCTGGAGGTGTGAAATAAACAGAGTCCCACTGTTAGGGACTGTTGCTGGAGGTCATTAGTCCGTCCTTTGGGGGTCTGTGAGCGGGCAAAGAGAGGTGATTTTCCCCTTGTCTCTCCTGGAAGTGTGAAATAAACAGAGTCCCACTGTTAGGGACTGGTTGCTGGAGGTCATTAGTCCGTCCTTTGGGGGTCTGTG
This sequence comes from Trematomus bernacchii, assembly GCF_902827165.1. Classification (NCBI taxonomy): domain Eukaryota; kingdom Metazoa; phylum Chordata; class Actinopteri; order Perciformes; family Nototheniidae; genus Trematomus; species Trematomus bernacchii. The sequence continues at coordinate 804,741 of NW_022987524.1, read as the reverse complement.
AGCGGGCAAAGAGAGGTGATTTTCCCCTTGTCTCTCCTGGAAGTGTGAAATAAACAGAGTCCCACTGTTAGGGACTGGTGCTGGAGGTCATTAGTCCGTCCTTTGGGGGTCTGTGAGCGGGCAAAGAGAGGTGATTTTCCCCTTGTCTCTCCTGGAAGTGTGAAATAAACAGAGTCCCACTGTTAGGGACTGGTGCTGGAGGTCATTAGTCCGTCCTTTGGGGGTCTGTGAGCGGGCAAAGAGAGGTGATTTTCCCCTTGTCTCTCCTGGAAGTGTGAAATAAACAGAGTCCCACTGTTAGGGACTGGTGCTGGAGGTCATTAGTCCGTCCTTTGGGGGTCTGTGAGCGGGCAAAGAGAGGTGATTTTCCCCTTGTCTCTCCTGGAAGTGTGAAATAAACAGAGTCCCACTGTTAGGGACTGGTGCTGGAGGTCATTAGTCCGTCCTTTGGGGGTCTGTGAGCGGGCAAAGAGAGGTGATTTTCCCCTTGTCTCTCCTGGAAGTGTGAAATAAACAGAGTCCCACTGTTAGGGACTGGTGCTGGAGGTCATTAGTCCGTCCTTTGGGGGTCTGTGAGCGGGCAAAGAGAGGTGATTTTCCCCTTGTCTCTCCTGGAAGTGTGAAATAAACAGAGTCCCACTGTTAGGGACTGGTGCTGGAGGTCATTAGTCTGTCCTTTGGGGGTCTGTGAGCGGGCAAAGAGAGGTGATTTTCCCCTTGTCTCTCCTGGAGGTGTGAAATAAACAGAGTCCCACTGTTAGGGACTGTTGCTGGAGGTCATTAGTCCGTCCTTTGGGGGTCTGTGAGTGGGCAAAGAGAGGTGATTTTCCCCTTGTCTCTCCTGGAAGTGTGAAATAAACAGAGTCCCACTGTTAGGGACTGGTGCTGGAGGTCATTAGTCCGTCCTTTGGGGGTCTGTGAGCGGGCAAAGAGAGGTGATTTTCCCCTTGTCTCTCCTGGAAGTGTGAAATAAACAGAGTCCCACTGTTAGGGACTGTTGCTGGAGGTCATTAGTCCGTCCTTTGGGGGTCTGTGAGCGGGGCAAAGAGAGGTGATTTTCCCCTTGTCTCTCCTGGAAGTGTGAAATAAACAGAGTCCCACTGTTAGGGACTGGTGCTGGAGGTCATTAGTCCGTCCTTTGGGGGTCTGTGAGCGGGCAAAGAGAGGTGATTTTCCCCTTGTCTCTCCTGGAGTGTGAAATAAACAGAGTCCCACTGTTAGGGACTGGTGCTGGAGGTCATTAGTCCGTCCTTTGGGGGTCTGTGAGCGGGCAAAGAGAGGTGATTTTCCCCTTGTCTCTCCTGGAAGTGTGAAATAAACAGAGTCCCACTGTTCGGGACTGGTGCTGGAGGTCATTAGTCCGTCCTTTGGGGGTCTGTGAGCGGGCAAAGAGAGGTGATTTTCCCCTTGTCTCTCCTGGAAGTGTGAAATAAACAGAGTCCCACTGTTAGGGACTGGTGCTGGAGGTCATTAGTCCGTCCTTTGGGGGTCTGTGAGCGGGCAAAGAGAGGTGATTTTCCCCTTGTCTCTCCTGGAAGTGTGAAATAAACAGAGTCCCACTGTTAGGGACTGGTGCTGGAGGTCATTAGTCCGTCCTTTGGGGGTCTGTGAGCGGGCAAAGAGAGGTGATTTTCCCCTTGTCTCTCCTGGAAGTGTGAAATAAACAGAGTCCCACTGTTAGGGACTGGTGCTGGAGGTCTCTAGGCCGTCCTTTGGGGGTCTGTGAGCGGGCAAAGAGAGGTGATTTTCCCCTTGTCTCTCCTGGAGGTGTGAAATAAACAGAGTCCCACTGTTAGGGACTGTTGCTGGAGGTCATTAGTCCGTCCTTTGGGGGTCTGTGAGCGGGCAAAGAGAGGTGATTTTCCCCTTGTCTCTCCTGGAAGTGTGAAATAAACAGAGTCCCACTGTTAGGGACTGGTGCTGGAGGTCATTAGTCCGTCCTTTGGGGGTCTGTGAGCGGGCAAAGAGAGGTGATTTTCCCCTTGTCTCTCCTGGAAGTGTGAAATAAACAGAGTCCCACTGTTAGGGACTGGTGCTGGAGGTCATTAGTCCGTCCTTTGGGGGTCTGTGAGTGGGCAAAGAGAGGTGATTTTCCCCTTGTCTCTCCTGGAAGTGTGAAATAAACAGAGTCCCACTGTTAGGGACTGGTGCTGGAGGTCTCTAGTCCGTCCTTTGGGGGTCTGTGAGCGGGCAAAGAGAGGGGATTTTCCCCTTGTCTCTCCTGGAAGTGTGAAATAAACAGAGTCCCACTGTTAGGGACTGGTGCTGGAGGTCATTAGTCCGTCCTTTGGGGGTCTGTGAGCGGGCAAAGAGAGGTGATTTTCCCCTTGTCTCTCCTGGAAGTGTGAAATAAACAGAGTCCCACTGTTAGGGACTGGTGCTGGAGGTCATTAGTCCGTCCTTTGGGGTCTGTGAGCGGGCAAAGAGAGGTGATTTTCCCCTTGTCTCTCCTGGAAGTGTGAAATAAACAGAGTCCCACTGTTAGGGACTGGTTGCTGGAGGTCATCTAGTCCGTTCCTTTGGGGGTCTGTGAGCGGGCAAAGAGAGGTGATTTTCCCCTTGTCTCTCCTGGAAGTGTGAAATAAACAGAGTCCCACTGTTAGGGACTGGTGCTGGAGGTCATTAGTCCGTCCTTTGGGGGTCTGTGAGCGGGCAAAGAGAGGTGATTTTCCCCTTGTCTCTCCTGGAAGTGTGAAATAAACAGAGTCCCACTGTTAGGGACTGGTGCTGGAGGTCATTAGTCCGTCCTTTGGGGGTCTGTGAGCGGGCAAAGAGAGGGTGATTTTCCCCTTGTCTCTCCTGGAAGTGTGAAATATAAACAGAGTCCCACTGTTAGGGACTGGTGCTGGAGGTCATTAAGTCCTGTCCTTTGGGGTCTGTGAGCGGGCAAAGAGGGTTGGATTTTCCCCTCGTCTCGTCCTGGATGTGTGAAAAATAAACAGAGGTCCCCACTGTTAGGGACTGTTGCTGCTGGAGTCATTAGTCCGTCCGTTGGGTTCTTGTGAGCGGCGCAAAAGAGAGGTGATTTTTCCCCTTCTGTATCTCCTGGAAGTGTGAAATAAACAGAGTCCCACTGTTAGGACTGGTTTGTGGAGGTCATTAGTCCGTCCTTTGGGGGTCTGTGTTCTGTGAGCGGGCAACAAAGAGAGGTGATTTTCCCTTGTCTCTCCTGAAGTTGAAATAAACAGAGTCCCACTGTTAGGGAATGGTGCTGGAAAGGTCATTAGTCCGTCCTTTGGGGGGTCTGTGAGCGGGCAAAGAGAGGTGATTTTCCCCTTGTCTCTCCTGGAAGTGTGAAATAAACAGAGTCCCACTGTTAGGGACTGGTGCTGGAGGTCATTAGTCCGTCCTTTGGGGGTCTGTGAGCGGGCAAAGAGAGGTGATTTTCCCCTTGTCTCTCCTGGAAGTGTGAAATAAACAGAGTCCCACTGTTAGGGACTGGTGCTGGAGGTCATTAGTCCGTCCTTTGGGGGTCTGTGAGCGGGCAAAGAGAGGTGATTTTCCCTTGTCTCTCCTGGAAGTG
>NW_022987524.1:576881-801118 GCF_902827165.1 Trematomus bernacchii | reverse complement strand
TTTTATGGCCTCTACAATGAGAGGAAGATCTGGAGATTGTAAGGAACTCTCCCTAAATATCCACCCCCCACCATTGAGGGGAAGAGTGTTTTTCACCAATAAACAAATCATCTCTTAACCAAGTCAGATTTCAAAATAGCCATACCTCAAGTTGTTAAGAAAAGAGGGAGATTCAAAAGGTTATCAATAATTGCCCAGTATATTAAATAAATACAAACAGACACGTATCAATATAAGTCAGATAATGTAGACGAGGTCAATCATGGAAGAAGGCTGACATTTAATGCCTGATATATAAGTAATAGTAATAATAAATATATAGCTGATATTAAATAACTGATGTATAAGGCTCGATATTTCTGAAAATGGGAACACCGTTAACGGCGTTCTATTTCAGTAAAAGGGGGAAAAGGATAGGATATACATCAGACAATATGTATGTGAGATTATTATGTTTTTAGGAGAAATTTCAATTTAAAATACTAGTTATGGTATTTTTTGTTGTTTTATTTGTTGCTTTTAAGAGAAATTGATACAGTTAAAATAATCTAGCTTTGGTTATTTTTTGTTTTGTTAGTTTGTTCCTTTTTGTTTTATTTTTTATTTTGTTCTATTTTTTAATTTAATTTTTAATTTTTAATTTTTAATTTTAATTTTTTATTTTTGTTTATTATTTTCTGCATAGTCTCTTGTCCACACTCCAGTCTAGTTGGTGCCGCCAATAAACACTAAAGAAGTAGAAAAGATGATTTCAAAACCATATTTCCAGCAACTTAAGGGCTTGGTATGAGACTTCTCCATACAGGCTGCTGACGTCAAAAGGGGGACCCGAGAAACACAAGGCCAACACAGCAGATTACGTCTGGTTGGAGGGGACCTCCCATGCCGTTCGCCTAGATGGAAAGGGAGACAACTGGTACCACTGGAGCCAGTGTGCGGTCGGGAAAAACACCTGCGAGGACCCTGGACGACATCAGGACAGAGTTGGCCCTCGTCGCGAGGACCCTAGACGACATCAGAACAGATCTGGCTCTCGTCAAGGCAGTCGACCCAGGAGGCGCCATCAGCAGACCGGAGGAGGAGGATCAGGACATCTCTCCAGCATCGACCCGGAAGCCGCCATCAGCGGGCCGGGGGAGGACAATCAGGCCACATCTCTCTAGCAGGCACCCCAGAAGCCGCCGTCAGCGGGCTGGGGGGACGAAGATATGGCAAACCAAGACGGCACAGGGAACTCCATTTCCCGCTGAAACAGGTTGATATAGCCGGTGTGGAACTTTGTCTGAACAATCCATTTTTTTTTGAGGAACTTTCAACTTTATTTTTATATCCCATAATGTAAGGGATTTGTATTTTTTATTCTACAGAACTATGTGTTACCAAAAGAGGGAAAAGTATGATAATGTCTTTTCTAATTTCTGTGGCTACTTTTACTGCCATTTTAGTGACATGTGGTTGTTGTTGTTGTGTGCCTTGTATCTGCTCATGTGTGTTAAGACTCATCAGTTCCACCATTGAGGGAAGAGTAAAGATGACTCAGCTGACAAGGACTTTGCTTTTTAGACATTTTATTCTCCCTCCACTGTCATAATAAGTTGTTGTTGTGGACTGTTCCTAAAGGTTTAAAGTGCTCTATATCCCAACTTCTGATGGGTTTATATAAATGTTGGGACAGACACAGTAAGAAGAAAATTGACAGTGGTAATGTTTCAAATGCTATATGTTGATCTCGTGAGGTGAGATCAAAAGAGGGATTGAAGTAAGAAGATATGATTCTACACTGTATTGAAGTAAACATGTATTAGTTGAACTGTTTTATGTAATCACAACGGTTTATGGGTAATCATATATATAGGAATGTTGTTCTCACTTTTAAACTCACTGACCTAGAGATTCTGTTTTCACACACCAACCTTGAGTTCACTCCTAAAAGCAGATGTCGTCATTGAGGTCGTTAAAGACAACATTACATCCTCCTTATCACCGCTAAGACCAGGTGCTGTTTTTAAGTCGTTAAAAGACATCGTTAAATATGTGGAGAACTCATGGGAAAGAAATGAAGTTAAGATTCTAATCACAGATAGAGGTTGACTTTTGACCTTATGGAACTTTATGGTCCGAACTCTGATTGAACCAGACCAGAAGGGAATCCAGCCAGTCAGGACACTTGGGGGAGGTGGTCAGCTTAAACAGCTCCTCCCCAGGGGTTCTCTAATTCGCTTGGGAGAAAAGTGGGAAGGAAGAATCGACAAATCTCCGCCCCAAAGACAGATAGAAATACTGACGTTTGTGTGTGTAAAATTGCTTTTGGGTTTGGTGAGTTGGTTTGATCCCGATATCTGTATCCGTTTCGCATCACAGACCTGAAGTCCAATTTCTTTTTGGTTTGATGAGTTAGTTTGATCCCGACACATTTATCCGCTTCGCATCACAGACCTAAAAGCCCGGGGTACCCGGAGTACTCTGTATAACTTGTATATGTGTTTGGTTTCCTACTAGAAGTAAACTCAGATAATTTGTTATAACTTTGATTCCGGTGTTTTCAATTCCTTTCTTAATTTAATAGAGATCCAGCCTCATCCAACGAACGGCGCGTAGCAGAGGTATTCTACTCCAACAATTCTCAGCAAGAGTTGCAGCGGCTGAAGATTCTGCTTTCCCCGACGGGAGTCTGCTCTTCAAGCGGCATCTCGCGATCGGCGTGTTGGAGACCCCTGAATTAAATTATCAAGTCACCTCAAGTCAGAAGGCTCAAGTCCAAGTCAAGTCCCGAGTCATTGGTGTTCAAGTCCAAGTCGAGTCGCAAGTGTTTGGTGATTTTGTCAAGTCGAGTCCAAAGTCATCAAATTGGTATCTCGAGTCTGACTCGAGTCCAAGTCATGTGACTCGAGTCCACACCTCTGGGGAATGCTGTCTGAGGTGCAGTTTGTCGGCCGCAGGTGCTTGACTAAAGAGAGAGAAGAGAGGGATACAGGCTCAAAGTGGTCGAGGACAGCAGGGCACAGAAAAGGAGCAGGATCTGGGGTAGCACTAGTGTGGGCTAGCCTAAGAGCAGATACTTTTTCAATAAAAAATGTAAGAAACTTATCACAGAGAGCAGTCGATGGCACAATTGGAGGAACATCACAGGGATTAATGATCGAGTTGAGGACATTAAAAAACTTGAGGTTTATGGCTGTTTTTGGAGATTAGCAGAGAAATGTGCTCTGTTTTGGTTGCTTTGACTGCCGTAAGTAAGCAGTCCAATGGTCAAGTTATGATAAGGGCTGCCCTCCACTAAAAATTCCTATAGCAGTGGCGAGCCGTAAGGGCCCTCTAGGCCCTCTCTGAGGGCCTAAGATATTCTAAAAAATAATATTTTAAAACATTAAAAAAAATTAAAATATTATTTTTGTTATTTTTTCATTAGTTTTACCAAAATAACTTGATTTAATTGTATTTAAAATAACAGTTCCAAATAAATAAATCCTTCGAATCTGCCTGTTCAGTTTCTGTTGGAATGTGAAGGGTTAAATGAAAGAACCTCCTTTGGCCCTATCTGCGAGTTACTGTGAAGACAGGAGCTGATTGGTGGTCCTGCTGTAAATTCACAGAGGGCCAGCTACAGTAACTCAACGAGAGAGCAGTGGCGTTTCTATGTGTACACAACTGGGGGAGGAGAGAGAGAGAGAGGGGGGGGGGGGGGAGAGTGTCAAATTACATACTGAAGACCACACGGAGCAACACTGTGAGCGCATACATTTACGTACACAGCGTGGGGATGTCATATTGTAATGCACCTTAATACATGCAGTAAAGGGCACCATCACAAAGCAATTCTTAACAATAACAACAACCGTAATGCTTTAGCATTAAAACACCATAGACTGTAAATATAAGGAAAACACAGACACTCATCACCGAGGTCACAATATCAATCGATCCAGCAGAGGCAAAACACAGAAGATCAACAAAATATATGACATAAATGAACTTACCAAAGCTGAAGGCTCACTTGAAAAGAAAAGCGGCACGGCGGTCCTTCCTCTGACAGAATGTGTCTATCACTTTGGGGATGAAGTCCTGTAGTTGCTGGATCAACTGGCTTTCAATTGAAAGCATGGCCAATGCGTTAAGTCGCGGCTGTCCCATAGTGTTGCAAGTGAAAGTCTTTATCCTTTTGAGGGTGGAAAAGTTCCTCTCTGACTCGGATGTCGTCATCGGAGTTGTTACTATTATTTTGACCAAAATAACAGTCTCAGCAAACGTATCCTCCAAGTTGTCAATGGATTTCAACAGAGACAGGGCAGTGTTTCCAGTGTGAAGCTCACTGTGGCGGTAGAGCGTGGTCTGCTGTAGATATTTGTTGTTCTCGCGTCCAGGAGAGAAACTTAAAATAAAGAGACTAATGGAGTCTCTGAAAAGGTTCAAATTAGTACTTTAATTAAATGGCGTGGTAATGAAACAGACAGGAGGTAGTGGGAGATAACACAGCTTTGGTCCCGAGGGGTGCAGGGGTGAAGATATATATATATCCTCCGTCCGCTCCTCCTCTTCAATGGCGGCTGTGGTGATGTAGGGGGACTTCCCTCCTCGGTCTTCTGTGTCCGATATCGCGCATAATAGAGGATTTAGACGTTGTATATTCATTGCATAACTCCACACGCCTCTTCTCCTCATACTCTCTTTCACACGCCTCTTCTCCTCATACTCTCTTTCATGACTTTTTATTTAATGCATTTTAACGGCTCAAAACGTTACTTGCGTAAAACCGGAAGTCAAGCTTACTGTTGGTATTCCGGATGACTTCTTCCGGAATAGCTTTTCAAAATAAACTTTAGAATCAACGTTAACCACAGGCTGGTGCTAACCGGAAATGTTTTCACAATACAAGAGTTTTAAGATTACTCTAATGTTTAAACTAAATTACATCATTAAACATTGATTTTAATTTCTTACAATCCCTCCTACATACCCTTTAAGGTATGTAAATAATACTGAAATCAATGAGTTCTTCATCTGAACTTTGCATAGTACATAACTCATATCAAAAACATACAATCAAAAATGGAATGGTTCAATAACCGTCATAAAATATACAAAAATACAAAAAATACTTTGGTTGGTCTTCAACATAAAAGTAGTTCTTTGTGCATAACGTCTAGTGTTAAATTCAATATCACTTTTCAAAATAGCAGCAATTAGCTTGGTATCAGAACATTTCTTACTCCCTCCTTTCACAGAAATCGTTCTCATACTTCATTCAGTGTTAAGGCACTTGTTTTTACAAAGTATAAAAGAAACAAACTATTTTAGAATAGTACAAAGTAATACTACTACTTTGTAGCTGGTTTTTCATTCTAATGATTTCATCATTTGAAGTATCACATCATTTGGACATTCTTTGAACAATCTCATCATTGAACATCCATATCATTTAACATCATTTACACACTCTCATCATTTTCATCAATATCTGTATATGGGTTGGGTCGTCTTGTTCTGCTAGCAATTGAAACTGTTCCCTTATGAGAAATCAGTGTTTCCCCTAGGATGGAGTCATATCAGCGGTGCTGAGGCATAATGTGAGCGTGGAATTCTTTTGTGCGTGCGAAGTGCGCCCCGCCAATTTGTTTCTATGTGTCTGCCAGCACGAAAGGCTCTTGAGGCCTAGTACCAGGGCCGGTTCTAGACAATTTGCTGCCCTAGGCGAGATTTTATATATAAAGAATAAATGAAAAATCTCTACAAAAGACAAATACACTACAAAAACAGAAACCTATTGACATAGGTAATATACGTCAAAATGGCTTCAAATGTATTCAGTATTGTATGAACATGTTTGAATTGGGGGGTGGGGGTGGGGGTGGGGTGCCCCCCCCCGGGAAGATTTTTGAACATTTTAAAGTAAAATGCTTCAATCTGGTGCACTTTGACCACACAATTTCTAGAGACCTGATCTAGGGGGTACAACTCTAAAACACCCATATGAAAAAGATCGGTTTACATTGTAATAATCAAATAAGTGTGTGAACATAAATAATAACCTATAGCCAATAACAAATAAATGTAACTTATTTTTTTTTGTTGTTCATTCATATCTTATTTTACCTTAACATTTATTTATTTATGCATATTTTTGTATTTCTCCAACTTTAAAACGATATTTTTGGTTTACTGTCCTATAAAGATGTAGCACCTCATTTCGGACAGTTTAAAATGCGAGGGCCGTGGTCGGCACGAGGTCTGCCCTCGATCAAGGGACAACCTCCAGCTTGACTTGAGACCGCCCCTGTGATAAATAAATGTCATTATAATGAAGCCAGCTGCAATGGATCATTGATCCACCAGGGGGTGCAGTGGGGTTCCACACTGGAGCTCATGTGAAATAAAGTCTGATACAGTACGCTGGATGTACAGTATGTCTGGTACTACTGTATAGCGGATCTTTGTTAAGATCCATATGTCACGGATAGGATCATAATCTGTGCTAAATAAGAGACATGTAATAATTTAGAAAACATCACCATGTTGTTATTTAAAGTGGACCTATCATGCTATATTTGAATAATATAGTGTAGGACCATACCTATATAAGGCATATTTATACTTTTTTTTTTCAAAATACCAAACAGATCATGCATTTTAGCCATGCCTCATTTCGCTCAATTTGAAAAATGTTAGCTCTGTTTTTGCAAGGGCTGATTCTGTGAGAACAGCACCACCTACAGGCCTGGCATATGTACTACACGTCTCCACCGTTTTATTTTCGAGACAATGTCTCAGGGCTTCTTAACATTTATGAAACTATTAATGTGTAGCACCAGATTAATGGGAAGAATCTCAGCTAACTGAAGATATGAACCATTTTTACCAAAACAAAACACAAGTCTCATAAGAAGCATCTAAATGACCCCTGAGCGAAAAAATGCAAACTGACTTTGGCACACAATTCAAGATAAAGATACCCTTATTACTTATCGTAGCTGCACATACAATATATCCGATTAAAGCTGAGACTCCACAGATTATTTAGGTATAGTATCATCACTGAGCGATCCGAACTTGCGACAGGGGAAGCAAACACAGACATCACAACACGTACCTTTACGGAGCTTTTACGGCAGATCGTCTCTCCGTAGCTGTCAATTAGGTCAAAAGACGTGTTCAATGGCATTAAAACGAAATAAAAAAAATGCCACAACTATTGATCCATAGGTTAATACTGTACCTGTGCCTTTGAAAAAATTATTTATAATCCATAATTCCATTTTTATGTAAAGATCGGAGCGGAAAAGTTAGCTGCTAATGGTAGCCACCAGAGTGTATGCAGCTTCCGGTTTTGGTTACGCGTCACTCTCACTCCTTATTTGTTAACGTTTTGGTGTGTATAGAACTTTCCCTCGATTCCATTGGCTCTAGCGGTTATAAAGAGATTTCATTCATCAAATCGACCAAGGGGGGCCAGAGATAGGTCAAATCCACCCAAATGACCCCAGAAGTGGGTTTTTTTGGCTAAATCTCTCTAAAAAGGTCAAATTTCACTTGTTTTGCATCAATTTTGATACAGGGTACTTATTATATGTTGTACTTTGGATTCCTAAAGCTTTTAGTCTACTAACCCATCATCCAAGGGTAGTTTTGACTATAAGTAAAAAAGAATTGTTGGACGGACACCAGGGGCGTCGCCTGGACCTGAAAACATTCGGGGCTTAGCCCACAGTGGCGGCGGCACTACAGTGGCATTTTTCACTGCAACACTCCCCACACACACACAGTACACCCGCGACTGTTACAATGAAGGCTCGATAATCAGCTCACGGCATATAGGCAGGGGTAAAGTGGTCTTTTTTATGAGTGGGGGGCTCACCTCTTCTAGGGGGTCCGGGGGGATGCTCCCCCGGGAAGATTTTTTTTTAAATATTGAAGTTAGATGCATCAATCTGGTGCACTTTGAGAGCAAAATGAAGAGATCTATGGATACCTCTCTCAACACCCATATGAAGCAGAACTGTAAACAGATGTACTTTTTCTTTATGGATATTTTACTAATCACTCCCCTTTTAAACTCTATTCTTGTTTTACTGCCATATAGTATTTCATAACTGTTTTTCCTTTATTCTCTTTATTTTTTTATAACTATAATGATCATATGAAGGTGTGCCGCGGAAATAATCTTTTGAATAATTTGTGACCAAACCGTTTGAGACCCACTGAGATAACTTAGACTAAAGTTATGTATCTAAACACTCAGAGAGTCCTTTAGCTCACCTGAGTCTCTCAGTCTGAGAGGAGAGGACTCTCCTCCAGCTTCTTGTGGAACAAACAGCTCCATATGTCCGTTAGTGCAGCTAGCTAACCAGATGCTAACAACACGGTCCATGCTGGCACCCTGTCCCTCCCTCCCCCTCTCTCCCTCTCTCTCCCTCTCTCTATCACTGTGCGCTATTGCCACACACACACAGAGCCGAGCTTGAATGACACAAGCACACGTTTATTTCCATGCAACTCTCTGATTGGTCTGGTGTCATGCCTCTGTTGCATTCAATGAACACGGGAAATTACAGTGCTGCCGTCCTCTCTTGTGTCATGATGGGGTTCACGTAAAGCACGGTTAATGTATTATATTATTGAGGGAGAATTGTCCGGGGCTACAGAAAAAACATTCGGGGCTAAAGCCCCGGATGCCCAGGCCAGGCGACGCCACTGACGGACACTATAATTTACAGTTTTTTACTATGTAAAATCTGAATTTTCTTTAAAATAAAACACATCTATATTGATTCTGACTTTTCTACATCCAACTCACAGGTTTATCATTACTTTGAGAAAAAAGATTATTAATTTAACCCTTTTAGAAGGGAAGATATGGTCATTTGTTCTGGGAATGTCATTTTTGAGCCTGAGACCTGAAAAACAGGCTCAGGGCTTAACAGGTTAACAGTGTGGGGAACCTTGGTGTCCGAACATGTAACAACTACTACTTCCTTTATCAAGGCTTTAAAACAGAAGTCATTTGGTTCAAATGGTTTGTAGTTCAATTTAGGAATTTTCACTTATGGCGGATATGTTTTACTTTAAATCACATCTCTAAATTTCAGGTCATCACTGATTAAATGGATGACCATTAGGAGGTGGTGGCGCTTGTCTTTTAAAACTCATAATTCTGGTGCTGTGCGCTCCCTGTGAAGCTGCAAGTAAGATTTAAAACAACTGCAGGGTGGGTTGAGTGACCCCTTCTCCCTAAACGATATTGTTTGTCAAAAATATGCACCATTACAATGAGTGATCCAAGGCCCCGCATGTATTACTCCCAATTATATTGCTTTTTCCAAAATTAAATTTGCAATCGCTCTTTGCCCAGTGTCTTTTACAACTCTCCATCTTGGAGACAAACAAATGTTATTTCCACCTTAACCTCTTAAGCCCTGAGCCTGTTTTTCAGGTCTCAGGCTCGAAAATGCCATTCCCAGAACAAATGACCATATCTTCCCTTCTAAAAGGGTTAAATTAATAATCTTTATTCTCAAAGTAATGATAAACCTGTGAGTTGGATGTAGAAAAGTCAGAATCAATATAGATGTTTTTTATTTTAAGACATTTCAGATTTTACATAGTAAAAAACTGTAAATTATAGTGTCCGTCCAAAAATTCTTTTTTACAGATAGTGAAAACTACAGATGGGGCATCTTATTTTGGACGCCAGCATACAGCTTCCTGCCTACTGCCAGCCAGTTACCTGCCTAAGACCTGCCAAAGACAAGGGTTGCGTTCGAATACTCCAAAAAAACAGCTCCTAAGTTCTAACCCTATCGTCTATTCCTTGACCTCGGAGTTGAAACGTCATGGGGTTAAGGGATAGTGGATAGGAGAATTCAAAAGGATTTAGGAGAAGAGGACTGCGGTACTTTAGAAGAATCCGACTGCACTTTCACTATCCGACGTGTTTTATGATGCGCCAGCGGAGGTCATAAATGTGCGCCTGCTGCGGTGCTAACTATGCTCGTCACCCCTCTCCCTCCGGTCCACATTAATACAAATGATCCCAATACGTATGATTGTATGAACTATGAAAAGATCTTAAAAGCAATACAAATGTATTTATTATAAACGTTAGTACTTAACATCTATCACTGTGTATATCACCATTAAACATCTTTTTTAAAAGTTGAACAAACCCCACACAGCTTAGTAAAGACTGTGAAATGTTGACTTTATTTGATCATTTCAGTAAAAACTAACCGTTCATATTTCTCTTTTTGATTATAATACTGATGAACATTCAAAACAAAGCACTTTGGCAACTTACCACATACGTTTTGAACCGTCAACTTTCATATTATCATTCTCGTTCATAATCGATTGTTTCCGTGAAACGGCCCGAACTGTTGTGTGACGGCAAATGCCGCGGCCGCAAGGCATTGGGGGCTAGCATTTTCTCCTCTCCTTTCGGTTAGGGAGGTCCAGTGGTTCCTAAGCTAAAGGAGGTTATAAAGGAAGTTTGAAACCTCCTTTCCTTTCCTTTTAGAGAATTCGAACGGCACTATCATGGCTGCCACTGAGGGACTTCCGGGTCATTTCACTCCGTTAGGAAGGTTCCTAAGCTAAATGGACTATTCGAACGCAACCCATATCCAGGAATGTTAGGCCCTCCCACTATTCTCCAATTTCAGGGTTTAACCAGGAGATGGCGCTATATATTAAATAACTATGGCCAAACTTAAGACTTAGTTTTTTCACAATTGAAAATGCAGATATATATAAAAACTAAAGTTAAAATCTTGTTTTTAATGCCCCAAGAGCAAATAACATCTTGTCACAAGCTTTTTGGAAGAAAAGACTGACCCAAGAGACCTGTAGTTGACTAATTACAGGCCTCAATAAAGTTCTGCCATTGGTTGTGAAAAACAACGGTGGACATAGTGGAAAGTGAAATTGACATTGTCGAATTTAATAAAAATACAAAATAATGTATCTGTGTACGTGTTTTACTATGTGATCTGCATGCACTTATCAAACATCTAATTAAAGAATGGTAGCTGTACCCTCTCAAACAACCTAAACTAGTTATAAATGTTTATTTTAAATAAAGTCTTTATGACTCGGAATATGAATAATATGGGTCCGTTACAGTTGTGTTTCATCTGATTTCAAATAAACAAAGTCTTGGCTTTCAGAATATTAACTTGTTTCGGCAAATTTAGATGATAAATACAACTATGAAGCTTGTTAACGGCATAATTACTTAAGCGGAGAACGTGAGTAAGTAAACGTTACAGCAGGCATAACAACAGCCGGTGTTTATTTATTATAATATATAGTCGTTTTATTATATAACTATATATGTAGTTTTATAATAATATATAGTTTTATTATAATATATAGTCGTTATTCATTTCCTATAATATAAGTCGTTATTCATTCGTTATTCATTTGTTTTAAAGCTCAATATATAGTTTTATTAATAATATATAGTCGTTATTCATTTGTTTTAAAGCTCAATAAGGACGATTGAACTTTAAACTTTCACACACGTTGACCGGCGAAAAACTCTGCCCGGTTTCACCGACCCCCCTCTGAGTGAATACCCAAGATATCTTGGTTTGATTTGGAGAAGGCTTTTAAAGTACTACTAACTCTAACTCTATTGTATACTAACTCTTCCCGTCAAGAATATGAATAGAACTTAGATAGATCACTTTACATTTCTGCGAATGAATAGCTTAGCTACTTGGCACTAAGAGTACAGATATGTCTACCCTTTCTTTTCAGAGTGTAATATCTGCATTTTCTCTTTTGGTTTGAATAGGAGAAGGGCAATGGTTATCGATGGTGCTTTTAATGCCTATTGTATACGAACTGTGTGATTTATATTGCTTTTCAAATGCATATAAGCCCCCCATTTACACTGCACTTCCCCGTCAAGAAAATGAATAGCACTTAGTTAGATCACTTTACAGATCAGGTTGGACCAGCCCTGTCGCTACTCTCTGCATTTCCTACTGCAGATAAAAAAAAGCTACAAATATGTATTTCTTAATAAACTAAATAGGCCACCATTGGTAGCAGTTCTCATTATATACTTCTCAGTAACTGCTCCCCTTAAATTAAATGTATTCTGTAGATAAATGTAAACGTTCACCATCCCCCACCCGCCTACTGTATGTTGCTTTTTTGACATGTAAATGGGTAACTACCCCCCTCTGAGTGAATACCTGTTGTACCTGTCCGGGGCTAAGCCCATAGGACGATGCTCTGATGTCATCACCCTCGCACATGGTCATATGTTTACAAAAAACGATGTTAACACTTTCTCGTTCTTAATATATGCTATATTTAGGGTCGATATGTGTTGAATTTACTTTAAAATAGCAGATCACTGTGATTCACTTTCTCCGCGGCTCCTCCGTGCAGAGAGGCCCCCCCCCGTTGACAATTCACGAGCGTCTAACTCTCTCCCCCTCCCCCGTCGCACCTTCTAACAGAACCCCCCCCCATATCAAATCCCAATTTATTCATATTCTGAGTCATAAAGGACACACACACACACACACACACACACACACACCACACCCCAAGTTTGGTTAGGAGGGACAGCACAGCAAAAGCACAAAGATAACATTAGACAGAATGGCAAGAGGCTGCTTTTGAACTTTTCGTGAAGATGGCCTTATTCATTTTTAATACAACTGAGATGTTGGGGAATCTATTTATAGACAATTTATTGTGGCTCAGGTTAAGATTCCTCAAGTGAGAATCCAAACAAAAAATAAATAGTCTTGCAATGGTCTTTGACAGAAGAGATTGACCAGCTTCAAAGACTGGCGCATGGCTCCCTCTTTTCTGTCTTTTGAGGCGACTGCAACAAAGGCTCCCCACTGTTGTGTTCGCAACAAAGCATGACTCAGTACACATATTCCAGGAATGTAGCTCCTCAATTTCTATTTCATGCTCCACAGTATTAGAAAAGATTATTATTCCACAAATGTATTCTCTCTAGTGATTACCTTGATGCCAAGGAAGTGCTCAGTGTATGTCTTATGACCATTTAAATAGTTAATGTGTTGTCTTGTGTTGACCTGCAACCGCATCTTTACACCTCCATGTTCACATTTCCATTACCTAGAGCAGGGGTGTCAAACTCAATTTCATCGCGGGCCACATCAGCATTAAGGTTGCACTCAAAGGGCCGGTTGTAACTTTAAGACTATATATATAAATAATGTTTTATATAACATTATTGCCTCTGCATTGGATTATTATCGGATAAGGTAATAACTTCATAATTAACTATGTCTGAGAGCAGAAGTTTAGGGCAAATAATTTCAAATAATTGCAAGTCTCTTCAGTGCGCATGTCACAAGATGCATTATGGACATTGTGCTTCTGTAAAGTGGGCATGAAACCGTATAATAAACATATTATATGTTTTGAAGCTCTTGCGGGAGAGTACCAAAATACAGTGAGTCCTAAACACAAGTAGTCAGGGTTAATTTATAACGCTTATTTTGATTTATTTTTCTCAAATGATGCTGTATGTTTCACTTTCTGAAAGCGTTAGAATCGCACATGAAAAATATTGAAAGCTGCCAGCTGCCCTCGGCCATGTCTTTGGCGGTGATCCAAGCTTCGGTACCACAGTGGATAAAGTTAGTAATACATTTATACTGATCAAATGTCAATACATTACATAAGTCTTATTCTCATTCATACTTAATTTATTTCTTCTTCTGTCAGTATGAACACAAAAAACCTAACCGGTATTACATTTCATTCTAAAGTTTACGGTCTAAAAAGGTATTTAAAACAGATAATTTGTCGTTGCTTTTGCATAAGCAGTCAGAGGAAACATAACGTTCTCAGTAAGATTCCTTGAAGAACTAGAGCACAAGAACCAAAGTAAGCTTTACTTTCAATGAACCTTCAATATAGACCTAACATGTGAAGAAACATACTTTATTTAAAATAAACATTATAACTAGTTTAGGTTGTTTGAGAGGTAATTGAAATAGCTAAGGGTGATGATCTGACTTTAAGTGTGTGTTTTCCTCCTCAGGTGAACAGGTATTCACTCAGAGGGGGGTCGGTGAACCGGGCAGAGTTTTTCGCCGGTCAACGTGTGTGAAAGTTAAAATCTTCCTTATTGAGCTTTAAAAACAAATGAATAACGACTATATATTATAATAAAATAAACACCGGCTGTTGTTATGCCTGCTGTAACGTTAACTTACCCCGTTCTCCGCTTAAGTAATTATGCCGTTACAAGCTTCATAGTTGTATTATCATCTAAATTTGCCGAAAACAAGTTTAATATTCTGAAAGCCAAGACTTTGTTTATTTGAAATCAGATGAAAACAAACTGTAACGGTGTAATGTTTGATAAGTGCATGCAGATCACATAGTAAAACACGTACACAGATACATATTTTGTATTTTTATTAAATTTGACAATCTCAATTTCACTTTCCACTATGTCCACCGTTGTTTTTCACAACCAATGGCAGAACTTTATTGAGGCCTGCAATTAGTCGACTACAGGGTCTCTTGGTCAGTCTTGTCCTCCAAAAATCCTCTATCGCTTGCATCAGCTCCTGCTTCGAGCCTGGGTTTAGCCTCCTTCCGAATGAAGTCTTTCATCAAGTGCCAGACCAACTCGATGGGATTCAAATCCGGAGATTCGGGTGGAGTTTTAACCCAGTTTATTCCCTCAGCCGCAATTGCAGCTGCTGCCGCGCTGTGTTTCGGGTCATTGTCTTGGAAAGAAGCGGTGATTCGACCCAAAATGTCCCCTGATGTATGGACTTGCAGCTTCCTTGATGATACTGTTTTCGAAGTAAATTCTGTCCATGATTCCTTCAAAGATAACAAAGGGCCTGGACCGTGGTGCGAAATCATTCCCCAGACATGCAACTTATCGGATGTTTCGGTTGAGGCTTTGCAACAGAATGGTTCTTCTGTTGAAACTGAGCCTTGCAAAGTGTTCCAGAGCTATTGTGGATTCATCCGTTAAAAAGCACATCATGCCACGTTTCCCCAGACTCGATCCACTGGAGGGCTTGTCTCAGCCTTGCTTCTTTATTGTGATCTCTGATCATTGGAGTGAAACGGGTCCTGGCCATATTTCCAGCCAAGTTTTCTCCTGGCCTTGCGGATGCTGCTGAGTCCCTAGCGAAACCCCCAAAGTCCGCCTGAATTTTCCGCTTTACAACATGAGCCGGGAGTTCGTCATCAGCCGTTGTCGCATCTCGATCGCATTCACGATATTGCTGTAAAAGAAAAATACAAAAGCCATCAGGGAAATGCAGAACTATCACCTGTCAGCTGTTTACGATACGTGCTATACTATAAATAAGGTAGGCTACTTACGGTTTTGAGTTTTCTTGGACCTGAGCGGGGTGGTTTCGCCTGGAAGTGATTTTCGCAGAGTGCTTTGTGAAATTGCTATGCCAAGGCTTGCAAAATGTTCTGAATTTCTCTTGTGATTTTCCATTTGCCCCCATGACACGAACCTCCTGGGACTTCTCTCGGTTGATGCGCATCCTGGCTGTTATTAGTGGAATAGTGGATTCCAGAAGCCGGTTACGCAAATTAGTAGCCGACAAAGTAGGTGCGGCTGTAGCTGTAGACGCGCCAATAGAAATCCAGGTGCACGAACACCATGTACGATTCACAGATAAATAGAGTGCATAACTTGCTTTTGGCACAACATCTTTTGTTGAAGAAGAAGATCGCACATCATTTATTTGTGAGAGAACTAAGAACTAAGAACTAATAATGGATTCCAACAAGTTCTACGAGAGCAAGAGAAGAAAAGTTCTTGCACAGGTGAGCTGACATAAATTGATTGTAAATAACCTATACTCTGCCCTTTGGACCCTACTGTATGTGTGATTATTTGTTAATTTCACTTGTGCTTATGTCTAATTGTGTTATATTCTTTATTCCTAATTCCTATAGTCCGCCCCGCAGATGGACACTGCAAAAAAGGTGAAGCCGTCTCCTGCGACCAAAAAACCAAGCAAAGTCAGACTGGTTAAAAAGAAAGCGGTACGTACTATTGGCCCTCATTGTCAATCATTAATACTTACACCCAGGGGTTAACCTCTTAAGCCCGGCGATCCCCCCATTGGACCCCTCCCACTTTTTTTTTTTTAGATAATGTCCAGGGCTTCTTAAATTTATGAAACTATTAATGTGTAGCACCAGATTAACGGTAATAATCTCAGCTAACTGAAGATATGAACCATTTTTAGCTAAAAGAAACACAAGAGTAATACCAAGCCTTAGAATTAGCATTTTGCGAAAAAATGCTAACTAATGCTAACGGAGTTTTGCACAGCACTCACTCTCAAAATGCCCTTATTACTTATCGTAACTGCACAAACAAGATATCCGATTAAAGCTGAGACTCCACATATTCCAAATGGAACTGATGGTTCCCCAAATGACCCAGAGGTGAGTCCGCCTGGACTTTATTTTTCTAAATCTCTCTAAAAGGTCAAATTTATCTTGTTTTGCATCAATCTTGATACAGGGTACTTATTATATTTTGTACTTTGGATTCCTAAAGCTTTTAGTCTACTAACCCATCATCCAAGGGTGGTTTTCACTATCTGTAATGGGGTTTTTTTAGGCGGAGATAGAATTTACATGTTTTTACTATGTTCCATATGAATTTATTTTAAAATAAAAACATCTATATTGATTTCTGAGACTTCTTCATCCAACTCACAGATGTAACCTTGCTTTGAGAAAAAAGATTATTAATGTCCCCCTTTTAGAAGTGAAGATATAGTCTTGTTGTGGAAGTGGCATTTTCAAGCCTGAAGCTGAAAAACAGGCTCAGGGCTTAACAGGTTAAATTGGGATTTGATTTGGGGGCGGGGGGGTCTCATTATTATTATTATATCTCAATACAAATAGAAAGTTTTAATTAGTTTTAACATATCGTTTTTGGAATACAAATGTGACCACTGGTATTCATATTTTTTTTTCTGTTTCCTATCAGGCCATCACACTTAAGGTGCTCCCGGTGGCTGTTTCATGTGAGGCTGGCGGATTGCCTGACGCAGAGATCCGGGCACTCAAAATCCGGTTAACCGCCACGGAGGCACAAGTGTTGGAGCTGACTGAAGAGCGTGCTGCCATGAGGTTGGAGCGCGCTGCCATGAGGTTGGCACAGCAGACTGCAGAGTCGGAGCGCGCTGCCATGACGTTGGCACAGCACACTGCAGAGTCGGAGCGGGTTGCCATGACGTTGGCACAGGTTTGCCATGAGGTTGGAACTGCAAGCAGCACCTGGACACACAGGTCCAATCCAGGCGACGGCTGTTTGAGTTACCTGTGGGAGACGCAGACCCACAGCCTCTGCAGCCAGAGGTGCCAATTCCAGCGGTCACTGGAAGCGGTCACTTCCGGTCGGAAGCAATACCACGACCGTCGCACCACACCTGATGCGCCCACCCTCCTCAGGGCGGTTTCCGCGGCTCGCGAGGACAAGTTCTTCGAGGACTGCTTTCGAAGTGGACAGCATCGCCCAGAGAAATTTGCGGGTGATATGTTCATTGGCCATGTTGCCATTTGACTCATACGAGAACATGGTAAAAATCACCAACTGGAGTGGGAGCAAGGGAAAATGCCTCTTCCCCTCAATGTGAGGCAGACACTTGAGTCCAGTGTCTCCCGTCGGTTCCCAGGCCTGACCACGGACCAGTGGCATAAAATTAGGAACCGGGTAAACGAGAGACTGAGGAGCCCAAGAAAACGGATCCAGAAACACCTCGCCCTGGTTTCAACCACAGATAGGCAAACTGTAGATAGGCCAAAGATAGGCATACTGTAGATAGGCATAGTTTGTTCAATATAGGACCAATAAGATTAGGATTTATTGTAGATTATTTAGTTAAATAAAAGCATGGTGATGTTTTATAATATAAGATTAGGATTTATTGTAGATTAATTTGTTAAATAAAAACATGGTGATGTTTTATAATATAAAATTAGGATTTATTGTAGATTTATTTGTTAAATAAAAACATGGTGTAGTGCCGAGAGAAGGGAGTCGGAGGCGGTGGATCGGAGGTACAAATCTGGCTTATTGAGGAGCAGAAATCGACATGCTGTCGGGTCGAGCCGAGAAGAGTAAGAGAAAGTGAAAGGGACACACACACTGTAGGTACCCCGGACGGTACCGTCAACATATATGTCCGGGCGGAAACAATACCCCCAACCTGTAGTTCCATGCGTGAATTATGTACCCTAGTTAAATAGTGGTCACTACAATGGTGATGTTTTGTAAATGTATGATCCTATCTGAAAAAATATTAATACTCCTAAAATAAATGGTAGACATATCAAATTGTTTCCTCTTTGTATTTGTTTTATTATTTTCTCATCTGTGATGGATAAAGAAAGTAATCTGATTACGTTACTTTTTTAAAACACGTAACTGTAACTGTATTCGGATGCTTTCAGAGCCATGTATTCAGTAATCAGTAACTGATTACATTTACAAAGTAACCCTCCCAACCCTGTTCATAAAGTGTTTCTAGGATTTCTAAACGAACTATTACAGCTGTCACTACCCGATCCGTTCGCCTGCCCGATCGGTACTGCGCATGTGCGAGATGGTCCGCCACTCCGGACGGCAACCCAAACTAGGACATTTGACACAGTGGCTTTTGGCCAAAGCACACAAAGAAAACTAAAAAACCGAGAGAGATGAGTTATTGTTATTACAACGTGACTTCACCCATTATTTAACAACTATTTTAATTGGGTTCTTTTATTTGGGGTTAAGTACATTGTCAGAATAAGTGAGAAATGGATTTAACTTCTGTTAGACAGCTATCATACTGAATACATATGTATGCAAAAATGTATGGCATTAATATCCTAATAAGACTCACCTAATTAACTAACAACTAATAATTAACTCACCTAACTCACCTAATAAGATCATAAGACTCGCGCATGCGCAATGCATATTCGCATATTGGCCAGCCGTCTAGACGGTCTAGACGGTCTAGACGTCAAGTGTCCTAGTTGGGTTGCCGTACGGAGTTGTGCAATATGGCGGACCATCTCGCACATGCGCACATGCATAACATCTCGCACATGCGCATAACAACATGGTGATGTTTTGTAAATGATTACATGTCTTATTTAGCACAGACTATGATCCAGACTATGATCCTATCCGTGACATATGGATCTTAACAAAGATCCGCTATAACATTAGTACCAGATATACTGTACACGGACATTTTAGTGAACCAGACCAGCTGTTTCCGCCGGGTCTTCGCTTCCCGGGCATCACGTTGTTTACAAAGTGTGTTCAGATGCTAAATAAAAGTTTAGCTTGTACTTTTGATACCCCGCCTCTCGGCACCACAAACATCCAGTTTACTGTATTTCACATGAGCGATGTCGAACATTGAAAAGTCCTTATAAAATCTCTGTTATTAGATCAGTACTTTCCTTATATGACTATTATTGACTTGAACATTGAGAATGTATTTATTAACTTCAGACATTTGAAATATTTGAAATCAGATGAAACAAACTGTAACGGACCCTGCCGTGTTATCTATGATTACTATGCCTTACTGTAATTCAAAACATTCAAAAGCATTAAATAAAAAGTCATGAAAGACATAAGGAGGAGAAAAGGTTTAAGGAAGTAAGCAAGGAATACAGAATGTTTTCGTTACGTAACTTTGTTGAGAATGTGGCCATGTAATACACGGGAAAAATAACACCCATCCTGATCGTTTCAATGAAGTTGAATACAGAATATTCATATTGTCAGTGATTTCATGTCAATTCGGCGAACATAAACAATGATGATGATTAAATTAGGATTAAAAATCGGGAGAGAGAGCGTTCGTTTTTTTTCGACTAAACAACTTATTTTGTTAAATAACAACATGGTGATGTTTTGTAAATGATTACATGTCTTATTTAGCGGCAGGACTATGATCCTATCCGTGACATGGATCTTAACAAAGATCCGCTATACATTAGTACCCAGACATACTGTCCAAGACTCCACACATGACTCCAGTGTGGGAACCCCACTGCACCCCCTGGTGGATCAATCATCCATTGCAGCTGGCTTCACAATAATTACATTTATTTATCATGGGGCGGTATCAAGTCAGACTGGGGGCCGGCCGGCCATCACGGAACGTGCACGAACCAATCACGACCCTCGCGTTTTAAACTGTCCAAAATAAGACGCTCCATCTGTACCCTTGGATGATGGGTTAGTAGACTAAAGCTTTAGGAATCCAAAGTACAACATATAATAAGTACCCTGTATCAAGATTGATGCAAAACAAGTGAAATTTGACCTTTTTAGAGAGATTTAGCCAAAAACCTCCACTTCTGGGGTCATTTGGGTGGATTTGACCTATCTCTGGCCCCCCCTTGCTCGATTTTAATGAATGAAATCTCTTTATAACCGCTAGAGCCAATGGAATCGAGGGAAAGTTATATACACACCAACACGTTAACAAATAAGGAGTGAGAGTGACGCGTTGCCAAAACCGGAAGCTGCATACACTCTGGTGGCTACCATTAGCAGCTAACTTTTCCGCTCCGATTTTTACATAAAAAATGGAATTATGGATTATAAATAATTTTTTTAAAAGGCACAGGTACATTATCAACCTATGGATCAACAGTTGTAGATTTTTTTTTTTTTCGTTTTAATGCCATTGAACACGTCTTTGACCTAATTGACAGCTACGGTGAGACGATCTGCCGTAAAAGCTCCGTAAAGGTACGTGTTGTGATGTCTGTGTTTGCTTCCCCTGTCGCAAGTTCGGATCGCTCAGTGATGATACTATACATAAATAATCAGTGGCGTCTCAGCTTTAATAGGCTATATTGTATGTGCAGCTACGATAAGTAATAAGGGTATCTTTATCTTGAATTGTGTGCCGCAGTGCGTTAGAATTTTTTCGCTCAGGGGTCATTTAGACCCTTCTTATGAGACTTGTGTTTTGTTTTGGTAAAAATGGTTCATATCTTCAGTTAGCTGAGATTCTTCCCGTTAATCTGGTGCTACACATTAATAGTTTCATAAATGTTAAGAAGCCCTGAGACATTATCTCGAAACAAAACCGTGGGAGGGGTCCAATGGGGGGACCGCCGTGCTTAAAGGTTAACAGTTCTCCTATGGTAATAACTATGCTACCATGGTGAGATCAATACTGTACATTACATTACATGTTACTTGTTAGACGCTTTTATCCAAAGCGACTTACAAACCTCCCACACCTTCACACGTGTTGGGCAGTACTTTGGGGTCAGTTTGTGGCTGTATGGAGCAGGAGCAGGACTAGGAGCAGGAAAAGCAGAGAGAGGCTGGCATTCAGAGCCTGTGGAGCAGCGACCAGGACAGGAACCTGTGAGCTCACTGGTGTAAATATCATGGAGCCCAAAGGTGGAGCAGGGAAGAGCTACATCTCCACCTGAGGGCCAGAGGGTGGAGCAGGGAACAGCTACATCTCCACCTGAGGACCTGAGGGTGGAGCAGGGAACAGCTACATCTCCATCTGAGGGCCAGAGGGTGGAGCAGGGAACAGCTACATCTCCACCTGAGGACCTGAGGGTGGGAACAGCTACATCTCCACCTGAGGGCCAGAGGGTGGAGCAGGGAACAGCTACATCTCCACCTGAGGGCCAGAGGGTGGGAACAGCTACATCTCCACCTGAGGGCCAGAGGGTGGGAACAGCTACATCTCCACCTGAGGGCCAGAGGGTGTAGCAGGCAAGAGCTGCATCACCTTGCTTTGATGCTTGTGATCTGGAATGTGACAACAGCGAAGTTGAGGCATTTATTAGAAATGATCTATAGCAGTTAATGTTTCCAGATTTATAACCGAACACATTTATAATAAAAACTAGTTTTTAATGTTATTGTTTATAAGAGAGTGTAACAAACATGGAAATCAAATACACAGTCACGTTATATTTGACCTTTTTGGTTGAGTCCATCTTTAAGATGGAACTAAATGTGGAGGTGATGCTGGCCTTGATATGGTCCATGTGGGAGAGGATATCCCTGCCGTACATGGACAGCACCCAGAGACTGCTTGGGAGGAGGATGGGCTCTGGGGGCTCCTGGCAGACCACAGGGAGGAGGCTGGGCTCTGGGGGCTCCTGGCAGACCACAGGGAGGAGGCTGGGCTCTGGGGGCTCCTGACAGACCACAGGGAGGAGGCTGGGCTCTGGGGGTAACTACTGGGGGTGTGATATAAAATGTATGCATGAGGCATTTCTTAATCTGAAACTATCATCATTATGTTTTAGTCTGGAGTGAGTCACTCAGTGTAAATCATTTGATTGATAATGTTTGCACCAGTCAATTGTAAATGTTCAGTAATATACTTATCATTTGTGAATAATAAGTAATAGGTACATATGTTTCTATACTTTACCTTCTGACAGAGGTCACGTCACTTCTGTTTTCCTTGGAGCGGGTTTATCCCTCCTGAAGGCCAAAGCCCGTCCATTCTGCATCTCCCATTTCTTTATGGCTTATAGGTTTAGTGATCATATAAACTTTAAGTAAAATAACAATGCAAGTGTTAGAGAGAACTACACTGCAAAGCGAACAACACTGATAGCATGTTAACCATTATTTATACAGGTTATCTACACATATAATCATGTATAAACACATCATGTTCATAAACGGTGAAGTTATCCTTTTATCCATAAATGATTGATGTATGTATATTAAATTACAATTAATGTAATGTTATATACAGTATATAGCTATCTTTAATATATATTCAACAATATACTGTATCCTTCCCGGAGCATATAACACACTTTATCATATCATACTGAGCAACGATCCCTTATCCCTCTTAGGTGCCTTACAAACAATGGACGTCCACTCTCGGGAGCGTCGGAGTGGTGCGGTCACCCTAAGTGACAGACCTAAAGTATCCGGGATTCAGGCATCTTCCCTGGCTTGTACATTTTTGGTGATGCGCCCTGGAGGTATCAGACTATTTTAAACAACTTTTCCCCGCTTTTCAAACACTTATTCCGAGGTTTTAGCCAGTCATTTTGCACGAAATCATTTAACATTGACGGTCTCCTGAAAAAGCACATATTCTGTGCATTTTCAGGAGAGCGTCTATGTTAAATGATTTCGTGCAAAATGACTGTCTAAAACTCTCTTCCAGACATTTAAAAATACTTTCCCCGACCATTTAAACATTATTTCTGGCTTGTAAAGTGCAGTTATGCGCCCTGGAGATATTGCACTATTTACAAAATGTAGCACTCTGTTTATTTCACACCTCCAGGAGAGACCAGGGGGAAATCACCTCTCTCTGCCCCCTCACAGAGCCCCAAGGACGGACTAATTACCTCCAGCATGTCCCCATAACAGTGGGACTCTGTTTCTTTCACAGCTCCAGCAGAGACCAGGGGGAAAATCACCTCTCTCTGCCCCCTCACAGAGCCCCAAGGACGGACTAATTACCTCCAGCATGGGCCCCTAACAGTGGGACTCTGCACCTCCAGCAGAGACCAGGGGGAAATCACCTCTCTCTTGCCCCCTCACAGAGCACCGAAGGACGGACTAATTACCTCCAGCATGTCCCCATAACAGTGGGGACTCTGTTTCTTTCACAGCTCCAGGCAGGAGACCAGGGGAAAATCACCTCTCTCTGCCCCCTCACAGAGCCCCAAGGACGGACTAATTACCTCCAGCATGGGCCCCTAACAGTGGGACTCTGCACCTCCAGCAGAGACCAGGGGGAAATCACCTCTCTCTGCCCCCTCACAGAGCCCCAAGGACGGACTAATTACCTCCAGCATGTCCCCATAACAGTGGGACTCTGTTTCTTTCACAGCTCCAGCAGAGACCAGGGGAAAATCACCTCTCTCTGCCCCCTCACAGAGCCCCAAGGACGGACTAATTACCTCCAGCATGGGCCCCCTAACAGTGGGACTCTGCACCTCCAGCAGAGACCAGGGGGAAATCACCTCTCTCTGCCCCCTCACAGAGCCCCAAGGACGGACTAATTACCTCCAGCATGGTCCCCATAACAGTGGGACTCTGTTTCTTTCACAGCTCCAGCAGAGACCAGGGGGAAATCACCTCTCTCTTGCCCGCTCACAGAGCCCCAAGGACGGACTAATTACCTCCAGCATGGGCCCCTAACAGTGGGACTCTGCACCTCCAGCAGAGACCAGGGGGAAATCACCTCTCTTTGCCCGCTCACAGAGCCCCAAAGACGGACTAATTACCTCCAGCATGGGCCCCTAACAGTGGGACTCTGCACCTCCAGCAGAGACCAGGGGGAAATCACCTCTTTTTGCCCGCTCACAGAGCCCCAAGACGGACTAATTACCTCCAGCATGGGCCCCTAACAGTGGGACCTCCATAACCTTGCACACCCTGAGTCCCCGGGCCCCCACAGTTAAGCACTCCCCCACGGACTAAACACAGGTATTCACACCCACCAGAACCTCGTGCCCCTGGTGACCTTACAAGGGGGTGGTTTTATGGTGCTTCTGTGTCCGCCCATCAGCATCCATATTGGGCCTTCTTCACGGCATCACCCCCCCTTCTGTGGAGGGTATTCTCGTGCCCCTGGTGACCTTACAAGGGGGTGGTTTTATGGTGCTTCTGTGTCCGCCCATCAGCATCCATATTGGGCCTTCTTCACGGCATCACCCCCCCTTCTGTGGAGGGTATTCTCGTGCCCCTGGTGACCTTACAAGGGGGTGGTTTTATGGTGCTTCTGTGTCCGCCCATCAGCATCCATATTGGGCCTTCTTCACGGCATCACCCCCCCTTCTGTGGAGGGTATTCTCGTGCCCCTGGTGACCTTACAAGGGGGTGGTTTTATGGTGCTTCTGTGTCCGCCCATCAGCATCCATATTCGGCTTTCTTCACGGCATCACCCCCCCTTCTGGGCTGGAGGTTCAAACACTTTAACTTTTGTTCACCCTCCTCTGGCTTACACCTCCTCCGCCAACACTTGAGCGCTCATCACAGGGTTCAGCACCAAGGAGAGTGCCTCCCCGGTGCTGATGGAAAGTGGCACTTTTTCTGCCCCTGGTAATCATCAAGGTTATTGTTTTTTTTTTTTTTTTTATTTTATTTGAACAAAAAACACAGTTGACAGTACAGAGAGGCTAAAACATAAACTATTTACACGTACTACTGCTACTATAACAGTACTACTAAATTTCTTAACCTACGTTTTAAAGTGCAGTTATGCGCCCTGGAGGTGTTGCACTATTAACAAAATGTATGCCCAGGATTCTGGCACCTTTCCTGGCTTGTAAAGTGCAGTTATGCGCCCTGGAGATATTGTACTATTTACAAAATGTATACACAGGATTATAATAATAATTATATACACGGTATACATATTCACAATGTTTAGCGGGATTCAGGGGACCAAATTAGGCGTCTAATTCTCACGGTGCACCAGGGCAAACAGGTTGAGTCCACGGCCCCTGCCCCATCATCAGGAGTGTCAACCAGCCCCGGTCCCGACTTCATTGGCCTCTTTCCCTCCCGCTTCCGCTTCCGCTGCTGCTGCCGCTCCAATGACCCATCAGGTGAAGATGATAGAGTTGTACTGTTATAGCAGCCCTCTTCGGAGGTCTCCCCATCTGACAGCGGTAGACATCCTTCTGATGATGATGCAGCTGCTGCCGCATCTGATGACGCCCTGAACATGGAGCGGATTCTCAATGCCTCCTTTATACCTGGCGCATTCGCGTAGAACCGGTCCGCCGTGGTTACGTCGTGACACATAAACCTGGCGAGAATCGACCGGCTTTCTGGATCTTGGTGATGCTTGATATTGTCAGCCAGGGCAGTGCGCAGGATTGTGAAGGTGACGGCTGTTTCTAGCCCAGCATCAGCCCATGCCCTCTTCAAGTGAGCGTTCAGGTTCTTGGAGGCCCGATTCCCCCTTGTGAAAAGGAAGAATTCATTCTGAGGACCCAGCAATGCCTCTTTAATCCCCATCCACCGCATGACCCAGCTAAACTCCTCTACTGTAAGCGCCAGCTGTGCTTCGCCATATGTCTTGGCCGTCTTGTGATCCTGCACATGGATGATGTAGCCCTCAGCAGTTCCCCTTATGGCTGCCTCTAAGACCTCACTGTTTTTCATGTTTGCGTACACGCCCGTACGGTGGCCATACAGGAGGCTCCAATGGAGGGTGAGATAGCCATAGAGAAGCTTCTGGGTGGTTGAGGTCGGCGTGCCGGCCATCAGGTCGAGGAGCTCCGGGATGCGCTTCTCAGCGGCCGCCATGGCGGCGAGAAGCTCCGCCTGGCTCGGCAGACGATCCAGTTTGTTCCTCTTCACCTTAAACTGATGTAGAGTGACTGCCTTATTCAAGTGTTTCATGTTGGCTTTCACCTCTCTCATTATGTGGGTCATATCAGACTGGGTGAGCTTGCACCCCCGGGGCTTTGACTCAGACATGTACCCCATGAACTGGTGCACATTCTTCAGGAAGAACTCTGATGTTGTGACTGCCCGGCCCGGCTTTACAATATACTCGCTCCAGCCACGGATCATCTTCATGTTTCTTAGGAACAGCCAGTCTGACAGGCGGTTAACACCATGGGCCATGTATACTATGAAGTTCTTTATCCGGCTGATCTTCGACACAACATTGTCTTTCTGTTTTACTGTCGGAGCGACACCCAAACAGTGATCCAAGTATGTCTGAAGGTACGCCTCCATGCTTCTAGGCAACGTGATTTCACGCATGGTATTCCCCCGTCCACACCCAGTGGACCAGTAATTTGAGGGAGAGGGCAAGTCATTAGCCAGCTTAGAGGCACGGGTCTTCCGGCATACAGGGGTCTCGCTACCGGAGGCTACTGCAAACATGACAGTTTCCACCGGGGTCTTCACAGGGGTCTCGCTACCGGAGGCTACTGCAAACATGACAGTTTCCACCGGGGTCTTCACAGGGGTCTCGCTACCGGAGGCTACTGCAAACATGACAGTTTCCACCGGGGTCTTCACAGGGGTCTCGCTACCGGAGGCTACTGCAAACATGACAGTTTCCACCGGGGTCTTCACAGGGGTCTCGCTACCGGAGGCTACTGCAAACATGACAGTCTTCACCGGGGTCTTCACAGGGGTCTCGCTACTGGAGGCTACTGCAAACATGACAGTCTTCACCGGGCTCTTCTCAGGGGTCTCGCTACCGGAGGAAACTGGTAATATGACAGTCTTCACTGGGCTCTTCACAGGGTTCTTGACCGGTCTCTTTCCACCGGAGGCTACTGCAAGCATGACAGTCTTCATTGGGCTCTTCACAGGGTTCTTGACCGGTCTCTTCCCACCGGAGGCTACTGCAAGCATGACAGTCTTCACCGGGCTCCTCACAGGGGTCTCGCTACCGGAGGTTACTGGGGACTGCATGACAGTCTTCACCGGGCTCTTCACAGGGGTATTGCTGCCTGAGGCTACTGTGTTTATGCCGGAGGTATTTGGGATTGCCAGGCCCTTAAATCGTATACATTCGTCCTCTTCCTCAAGAACAGCAGCACTCTGCTTCCTGGGTTTTAGCTCCTTTTTCAGCCTGGAGCGCAGGGTCTTCACCTCATCATTGAGGGCATCCTTCTGAGCCCTCAATGCCACATTTTCCAGCATCACCTGCCTGCAGTCCTCGTTGTCACACTCGGTATGTGGGGAGAAGGGTGGAGGGTGCCCGGGGTATTCCTCCTCATTGTCTATATCCAATGATGTAGCCATTCCAATGATGGGGTTAGTCTCACGGAGGTCATGGAGCAACTGCAGTGCCACACTATGCTTCAGCCTTGCCATGACCTGATGTGCCTTATGTCGGGACAACTCAGGGTGGTCATGTTTTACATGACGGTCCAGTCTCTTCCCAGCGTACGAACACCCAGCGATGGGACAGGGTTTGGTCCGAACATTTATCCTTCCACTGGCTATTTTCAGGAGGATTCCCCTCTCCTCCAAGTTCCGCACTGCATGCTTGTGCTTAAGGTGTTTGTTCAATGCCAGATAGAAGAGTCTGCACACCGGGCATTCAGATGACATCCTTCCTGAAACACACATAATGATTTTGATCAAAATTATGTTATAGTTCTCCGTTTATATGCGTTAGCGTGAGCGGTGGTTGCGACACTGGGTCCGATGCATCAATTCATGGTGCATGGACGAAGGGAAGTATTGGGTTACCACCGGGTCAGATGGTCCCACTTCCGCACCAACGCGGGGCTGGTGATGGCAACATTGGGTCCGATGCATCAATACATGGTGCCCCGACCATGAGAGGGTTTGGGGTACCCCGGAACCAGGCACCACCCCAGCAGGAAACGGGTTGTATGGTCAAAGGAGGAAAGAGTGATAGAACCGGGGTAAAGCAAAGAAAGTGTCCGACAATAGTGACTTGTGAGGCGGCCAGAGAGTCTGTCATATCTCGGTCCTATCCTCCAGGCAACGCTGTGGCCAAAACTGGGCTAAAAACTAAAAAAACTAAAAAATATTTCATCCAGGGAAATTTGGGTGAAAATGAAAAAAAAGTACCCCAAAATAGTCCTTCATTAGCCAGCAGCAGTCCCCTGTCGACTCATGTGACATTCCTCCAGGGTTACATAGAACCAGGGTGTGGGCTCCGAGCCATCTCCGAGACATCTCTAGTCCGTGTTGATAATGGGGGAAATGTACCCCAAAATAGTCCTTCATTAGCCAGCAGCAGTCCCCTGTCGACTCATGTGACATTCCTCCAGGGTTACATAGAACCAGGGTGTGGGCTCCAAGCCATCTCCGAGACATCTCTAGTCCGTGTTGATAATGGGGGAAATGTACCCCAAAATAGTCCTTCATTAGCCAGCAGCAGTCCCCTGTCGACTCATGTGACATTCCTCCAGGGTTACATAGAACCAGGGTGTGGGCTCCGAGCCATCTCCGAGACATCTCTAGTCCGTGTTGATAATGGGGGAAATGTACCCCAAAATAGTGCATCATGACTCAGCAATCATCACACTCAACTTTGGTGAGAACCGGGCAAAGGGGTCAAAATCCGTCAATGTGGGGGGTGAAACGGCTGTACGCGAGCCCTGGGGGGGGCACCCGGGACCGGGCAGTGCCCCCGGCAGAAGGAACCGGGTCAAACGGGCCAAAACAGGAAAAAAAATAAAAATAAAAAGAACCAGGCAAAAGGGGGGAAAATGGGAAAAAAGTGTCCGAAAATAGTGCCTCATGACCCCGCAGGAGTCCCCCGCGGACTCCCCTGACATTCCTCCATGGTCGAAATCATCCAACTCAACTTTGGTGAGAACCGGGAAAAGGGGTCAAAATGTAAAAATTGTACCCCAAAATAGTGCCTCATGACCCCGCAGGAGTCCCCCGCGGACTCCCCTGACATTCCTCCATGGTCGAAATCATCCAACTCAACTTTGGTGATAACCGGGCAAAGGGGTCAAAATGTAAAAATTATACCCCAAAATAGTGCCTCAAAATCGGGTAGAGTCACCTGCAAAGTGCCCTCGCATTCCTCCATGGCTCAAAATGTCGAACTTAAACTATTTGGAGAACCAGAGAAATGTAAAAAATACGCCCCAAAATAGTGCCTCAAAATCGGGTAGAGTCACCTGCAAAGTGCCCTCGCATTCCTCCATGGCTCAAAATGTCGAACTTAAACTATTTGGAGAACCAGAGAAATGTAAAAAATACGCCCCAAAATAGTGTCTCATAATCGGGTAGAGTCACCTGCAAAGTGCCCTCGCATTCCTCCATGTCAAACTTTAAGTATTGAGAGAACCAGGCTGGGGGGTCCTTGAGGCACAAAATTAGGCCCACTCAAAGTGCTTGGTGAGCGGATACATTCTTCCATGATTTGCAACAGCCGTTATTTTTCTGAGTGCACCCAAAAACTGGGTTTCCGATTTCGTGCAGACGGTAGTTTGAAAAGTATGGATGAATCTTTTTAACAGAGAAGTGGAAATGAAGCCCAGGGACTTTTTCCCCTTCTCCGTTGTACCAACCATCGGAGAAGGGGAAAAATCGGCCTGAAGCGCCAATAGTCTGGCCCCTTCTCCCGTTGGCACTCTGTCATTTTTTTGACAATTTTTCAAAACTTCATTTTTGATTATTTTAAGTTATAATTAAGCGTTTTCTTCAATTTTTTTTGCTTTCCACGGGTGGGGGCGCCTGGCAGGCCGCCTATGAGCACCCAAATTCGGCCTGGATCATCCAGGATTTGTGGGCTAAGCTCCATAAACTGACTAAATCACCCAGAGAGGTCACCTTTCTAGCCCAAATATATATAATACAAATACATTTAAATAGTAAAAGGTGCACTTGTGCTCTGCATTACCCGGAAT
The DNA here is from genome assembly GCF_902827165.1 of Trematomus bernacchii. Taxonomy (NCBI): domain Eukaryota; kingdom Metazoa; phylum Chordata; class Actinopteri; order Perciformes; family Nototheniidae; genus Trematomus; species Trematomus bernacchii. The sequence continues at coordinate 770,767 of NW_022987524.1, read as the reverse complement.
TTTATTTTCATAGCCCCATGATAGTGATTAAAAATCATTTTCATGGGAAAAAGTGTTAAAACGCCTGATTAAATTATATGCAGGACCCCAGTGAGCTCCAGACTATGTGCATTGTGTTGGGGAACCATATAAATGATAGAATAAATGCATTTAAATGCAAAAATAATGATTTAAAATCATTTTAGGGGGACAATTGTGGAGAGGAGCCTGAAAATGACTCTGCAGCAGGCTGCCTATGAGCACCCAAATTCGGCCTTCTTCACGGAACCACGACCCCTTCTGTGGAGGGTATTCTCGTGCCCCTGGTGAGCACACAATGACCCAGGAAAGAGTCTTCAAAACACAGGTAAAACTGTGTTAAACAGTGGGGTAACATGTTTGAAATGACAGCACACTGCTGCTTGTTGGCAGCCTGACTCACTTGACTTGTCTCACACACACCCAGGGGGGGAGAAAGAGGACACATTGACCCAGGAAAGAGTCTTCAAAACACAGGTAAAACTGTGTTAAACAGTGGGGTAACATGTTTGAAATGACAGCACACTGCTGCTTGTTGGCAGCCTGACTCACTTGACTTGTCTCACACACACCCAGGGGGGGAGAAAGAGGACACATTGACCCAGGAAAGAGTCTTCAAAACACAGGTAAAACTGTGTTAAACAGTGGGGTAACATGTTTGAAATGACAGCACACTGCTGCTTGTTGGCAGCCTGACTCACTTGACTTGTCTCACACACACCCAGGGGGGGAGAAAGAGGACACATTGACCCAGGAAAGAGTCTTCAAAACACAGGTAAAACTGTGTTAAACAGTGGGGTAACATGTTTGAAATGACAGCACACTGCTGCTTGTTGGCAGCCTGACTCACTTGACTTGTCTCACACACACCCAGGGGGGGAGAAAGAGGACACATTGACCCAGGAAAGAGTCTTCAAAACACAGGTAAAACTGTGTGAAACAGTGGGGTAACATGTTTGAAATGACAGCACACTGCTGCTTGTTGGCAGCCTGACTCACTTGACTTGTCTCACACACACCCAGGGGGGGAGAAAGAGGACACATTGACCCAGGAAAGAGTCTTCAAAACACAGGTAAAACTGTGTTAAACAGTGGGGTAACATGTTTGAAATGACAGCACACTGCTGCTTGTTGGCAGGTAAACATTGTTTAATTGTTTAAGTGTTTTTAAATGTATGGAACAGTGTTTTGTCTCTTTCAAAACTCTCCCGTCATTGGCCGGATACATGGGGACGATTTTATATTCACTATGACCGTTACTATTCCAGTGAGACGAAGTACGTCCGGTGACAGGAGTGATCCCATGTTAATTTTGTCCAAAAACCAGAGCATTCCCTTATCTCACATAAAGATATTTATGTCATATAATATATTATATACTTTAGGTGTCGATATGAACAAATAAACTGATAAACATAAACTCATAAAACGCCACCAGTAACCAATAGGCATCTTAACCAAATCTGTAAAGTAACTAAAGGTAAGCTATTAAACACATGTAGTGGAGTAAAAGCACACCATTTACCTCTGAATAGTGGAGTAGAAGTACACAGTAGAAAAATATGGAAACACTCAAGTGAAGTACAAGTATCTCAAAATGCTACTTAAGTACAGTACTTGAGTAAATGTTCTTAGTTACTTCCCACCTCTGTGTATACAGTATATATGCTGTATGACTAATGTACCACTGCTCACAGAAGTGTAGTTACTAATTACAACATGCCCATTCATACAAGAGTCGTTTAACAACTTATTTAAATTACTGTTGTCAATCGGATGTATAACACATGGCTGTTGACATTGATTAATATAATAACGTGTATTTAACCTAGACACGATAGCATTAGCAATGCTGGCTTGCTAACTTTATGCAGACTGAAGTGGCCGACTGTATACCGTAATGTAAAAGTTGACGCCAAAACGACGGTTGTAAAAATAGGTTTTATGACTGTAAACGGGAAAATAGAAACATGTAGTGTTGTTACTTACTCTGAATACCTCTGATGCGTCTCGCGACTTGTCCACTGTGTCAACCAAAAGCGTGAGGGGGGCGGGTTCGGGGAGAAGCCGTGCCGTGAGTGGCTCTGTCCATTGTGATGCCGTGACGTGATTGGCTCCGTCCATTGTGAACTCGCGTCGTGATTGGTTTAGGTCCAATCTCACAATGGACAGCGAGTATCATGATTGGATGATAGATTGGAGCTTGAGCAGACGGTCCTGCGCCAGCTAGCGCCACACGCCTCCTTTAGATTGGAATACTATATTTGGCTTGGTACTCGCTCTCCCATTAACATTTTCCATACAAATAAAGATTTGTCTGCTCTTATAGAGTGGTTACTAAAACTATCCCTTTATCCCACAGTACCCTCAGTGTGTTTTAGGATTATTTCCTCATTTTAATTTAATAGTTTCCTCTTTATTACTATTTTAATTTACCAATTTATTAATTCATGGCTAATAAATCGTTTTGTCTTTACTTATTTATCAAGTCAATTCAAGTTTGTTTGTGAATAAGTGTGTTTATGTGTAAACTCACTCATTCCCGTTTTCCTTTTCTCCTCCTCTCGTTGTCTCAAGCCACGACCCCCTCACATTCTAGCTTGACCATGCCAACTCCTCAGGTTCTGTCTTCTCCTCAGGTTCTGTCTTCTTCTCAGTCCTGTCTTCTCCTCAGTCCATCAGCTCTTGAATCCTTCCGCTGTTACTCTTTTCAGTGGCCCAACTGCTTTGCATTTCATCTCCTTCTTTACAGTCTCTTCGCTGTTGTATGGAGGGCATGTTCCGCTCTCATGTCCCACACTCTTGTTCTTGCTCTTGTGCCAAATCTCGTGGCTCAGCTTGGAACTTCATGTCCTGTCTGAGGGACTGATGAGAGTATGCCTCATTATGTCAGCATGCTGTTTGGTTCTGGATGCCTCAGGTGGAGATGGTTCTGGATGCAGTCTTGTTGTTGTTGGTTCAGTTCTGGTTCTCTGTCTGTTCGATGGAGAAGGAGGAGGAGTCTCCTGTAGTGAGGTCTTTTGTCTGATAGGGGTCGTAGCAGTCTGACAGGCAGAGAGAGAGAGAGTCCAGGTCTCGGGACGCATTACCTATAGAAATTCTAACACTGACGTAAAATAAATCCAACCTTCTCCACTCTATTTTCTAATCATACTATCTGTTTTAGTTGTTAAATGCCATCTAAACACAATTAATGTCTACTAATAATTGTACTATATCCCTAAACATTGTTTTCACCCACTGTAACACGTTTACTCCAGATAACTCTGTCAGGAAACCATTTTCTTCTATAAATTGAAATACTTACATGTTTCAAGCACCACATATTTCACACACTATAAAAGGACGTCCCCATATATTCTCCAATATTTTAAATCTCACTATTACTTAGAGCAATAGTAACTACAACATCTATGCAATGTCGCCACAATCTGTTGGGGAATTTTGTTCATAGAGTTTGTACCTACACAGCTGTCCTCGTGGGTTAGTACCCTGTTTCTACTGTAATAACTTTTCAATAATTGTGCTCAGGTCACCAGTCGGTTGTCCATAGTCTTAACCTCTTAAGCCCTGAGCCTGTTTTTCAGGTTTCAGGCTAGAAAATGCCACTAACACAACAAAGACTATATCTTTACTTCTAAAAGGGATAAATTAATAATCTTTTTTCTCAAAGCAAGGTTACATCTGTGAGTTGGATGTAGAAGTGTCAGAATCAATATAGATGTTTTTATTTTAAAGTAAATTCATATGGAACATAGTAAAAACATGTAAATTCTAATCTCCGCCTAAAAAAAACCATTACTTATAGTGAAAACCACCCTTGAATGATGGGTTAGTAGACTAAAAGCTTTAGGAATCCAAACTATAACATATAATAAGTACCCTGTATCAAGAATAATGCAAAAAAAGTGAACATTTACCTTTTTAGAGAGGTTTAGAAAAATAAAGTCCAGGCGGACTCACCTCTGGGTAATTTGGGAACCATCAGTTCCATTTGACCTTTTTCACTGTCATAATCATTCTATTACTTTGAATGATCACTATAGGTATTCATTCCATCCAAATACAACTGTTGAAAAATAAAACATTTTAAAAAAAAAAACATACAAAATGAAGTTTGACTCCAACTGGAGCAGATTTATTTCAAACATTTTACAGATTTATTTCAAACATTTTACAAACACACTATACAATAAAACCACACTCTAGATAGGTAGACTTTATACTTACCTCCTGAATGTAAAACTTTATACTTACCTCCTGAATGTTACAATATTTTGGCATGCCACTCCTGGTAACAATTATTTTTGATATTCAAGCAGAGGGACCTGGCACTTCACGCAGTGCCAAGGTGTCTTCACCCTCTTTTTGCCAGCATCATGGCAGTTCCTGCAGTACTTCCTGATACGGACATCTTTTCCATAAAACATGGGCCCGCATGTGAGTGGTGGGGGGGGGGGTGGTGGAGGTGCAGAGCCTTCAGCATATTCCAACATTTCTGCAGCAAGCTGCTCCCTGAAAGTCTTCTTTGTGTGTGGCTTTGTCCTGCTGGGGTCACTCTTCATCTTGTACAGCTCCTTGTGGAGAAGGAAGCTGTTCACAACTGCAATGTCCATAAAATGGTAAAAAAAAGTCTTGTACCATTTCATCGTTTTGTGGAGAACGCTGTAGTACCCGATCAAAGCGTCAGACACATCCACGCCGCCCATGCTTCGGTTGTAGTCCAACACAGCGTCAGGAACGGGAACAGTCTTTGTCTGCCACACACCAGCCTGGAAGTTATATGGCCATTTCTTCCTCCAGTAGTCCGATCGGTTGTGAACGGTGACGAGGCCTGAGAAAATTATAATAAGTTGAGGAATGTGAGGGTGAGGCAGGTGTGGGCTGGGTGAAAGTAGACAATGGTGAAGCCATTTCATCCTCATCTCCATCACTATGAAAACAAATGTGGAAAAACAAAGAGATTAGATTAATTCCTGTAATTCCTAGGAAGTAAACATGCCATTTTGAGTGTGTGAATGCAATACATTTAGTGACTATAGATGAACACTGGCCTATACTTTTAGTAAATGTAACAGACAAGAAACACTATTTTTGTAAATAATCCCTCTAATTCCTGCCAAACATGCCATTTTGAGTGTGTGAATGCAATACATTTAGTGACTATTGTTAGTGGTTCTTGAACCCCGAGAGCAGGAGAGACTGAAAAGAGTCAAGGCAAGCTTATAAAAGTTAACAGCATTTAATTACACAAAAGATGCGGTGGTATACAAATGAAATGTGGTTCCCCCTTGCCAGCTGTTTGGTCCCGTCCGCGCTGGGTTAGCTGGGGGCAAGAAAAGAGACAGATCCTTCTTGTGTCTCCCGGGTAACAACTGTATTCTTCTCCTATTGGCCGGCGTCGACGGGGGCGTGTCCAATGCAAATCCTGTCGGTTTCTGCTGCTGAATTACATCACTCTGATGTCTGTGGTCATTTAAACATTCCCTAATAAACCTCATTCCAGCGTCAATAAATGAGTGTTAAACCCAGGGTGTTTAGTGTACAACATCACGTTATTTCACCTTCAATTCACGGTTTGAAAACGTAGCATTTTGCCACATGCTAATGCTAACCGGAAATGACGAAATTCACCAGCGGAAAACCGGAAGTCACGTGTGAATCTCCGGTTTTTAGAATAAAACAGATTTAAATTAAATACAGTGTATTTCATTCAAATTACGCCATATAAACATTGATTTTAATTTCTAACAATCCCTCCTTTCATACCCTTTAAGGTATGAACATAATACTGAAATCAATGAGTTCTTCATCTGAACTTTGCATAGTACATAACTCATAAAGGGTAGAAAATACAAATAGGAACAATACATATTCATCATAAATGCGAAGTTTTTAATTTGTGCATAACTTCTAGCTTAAACCTTTAATGTCACTTCGTAAAATAGCAGCAATTAGCTTGGTATGGAAAACGTCTAACTCCCTCCTTTCACATCATAAATATCATCTTCATACTGTATCTGGTGTAAAGGCACTTGTTCTTTCACAAAATATAAGAAGGATAAAACTATCTGAAAATAGCTAAATATTACTCTTTATTTAAACAATCCTATCCTCTTCAGTGTTGCATACACTCCCTTTTTCAACTAATGTCTAGCGCTATTCTATCGGTCTGTTTTTATGTGACTGTTTGTGTCATCCTTTTACTGTGTCTCTGGTGTGATTTATGAATCTCTGCTGGTTATAGCAGATATAGTTCTCCCCATCCACATTGGTTGTGGGACAGAGGAATAATAATTCAGAACCTGCTGATATCTGAATCTTAATACTCGGCATATGTTACAAACAAAATAAAACATCTTCATGGTGAACTAAATAACATATTTCAATAGCTCGGAAATGTCTGATGAGCATCTGTGTTGTTCCTAAATAAAATCCTTGTAATCTTTTTCAAATCTAAATATAACAATGAACTATTCCTGTTTGTGGTAAAGGCACACACTAACGTTATGTAATATAATTTAATTATGGATTCAAAACAACTAAAGTCATGGTACTGTCAGTGAATGATTTCCTGGGTGTATCTGTCCTGTAAGGTACGTCATTCTCTGCTTGGCTCGTGTGCAGAAATCCCATCAATTGCACCTGGCAATACTGCTTCTACCTGTCTATTAAGCTGAAAAATGAATACAGAATTCCAACATACTGTCATCAAATGTCTTTCTATTATGAATTTAAATTGCCCTTGTGTTCATTTATATCCCCATAATGACCTAAACAATAAAGTCTATGACTTTTACTTCTATTTCTTTACCAGGCTAGTTACAAGATGTTGTCTAAATTAAATTCTGTGTCATTACATTACTATGTTTTAGCTTAAAGTGGACCTATCATGCTATATTTAAATGATATATTGTAGGGCCATACCTATATAAGGTATATTTATACGTTTCTGTTTTCAAAATACCAAACAGATCATGCATTTTAGCCATGCCTCATTTCGCTCTATGTGCTGTTTGCTGTCTACGGGTCTGATTCTGCTGACCACGCCCCCCTGCAGGAGAGGGGAGACGTGCTCTGATCAGCTGCTGGGCTGTCAGAAGAGGGGGAGAAAAAGAGATCTCCTTCCTCCGTGTTTTATTATATAGAGTCGTTATTCATTTGTTTTAAAGCTCAATAAATAACAAAGAAGACCTTTGACCGGCACTTTTCTAATTTTGTACGGAAGATTTAAACTTTAACGGACATCTTGACCGGCGAAAGAAACTGAAACTGAAACTCTGCCGCACGGTCCCCTCATTCCTTGGAAGAAAAGTGGGTGTTTGTCATCTGCTGGTGGACTAACCGGAGAGAATTACAGTGCTTGCCTCGACTGGCCGGCCGTGGCCCAACCCCACATTCCCCTGATAGGTGGAGAGTTGGCCCAATAGCCGTAGCGCCACCGTCCTGACGTCAGGACAGTGTTCAAATCTGGATCAGTTTTTATCAGATCCGTTGCAGCCCCTTTTTTAGAGATTTGGGTATGGAGGAAAATAGAGAGGGTTGTGTTTTCTGACACTTGGTGAGTTCCCTGGAACACGGGGACACATATTCATGTATAAAAGACGTACAAAACTGCATTTTGCATGATAGGTCCCCTTTAACTGTAATATGTTCTTTCTATATTTCAAACCTCAGTTACTCTAATGTCTGTTAAAATATTACAAAATTGTTTCATTATCACAGGTCAACTTCTTCGGTATTCTATTCTGGAATTACATCTCTAACAGTAGCCCCTTGGCCACTGCTTCTGCATCTGTGTTACCTGTTCAAAATTCAATCAATATTTAGAAACATGTCAACATTCATCAAACAGTATCTTATGCCCAGATATGGAGCAGGTTAATTCTAAAACTATCATTCAATGCTCAGTTTGAACATCTGGGTTGGGGCGGAAGGTTTCTTTCAATCCCTAAAAGAAACATTTTAATTGTGAATTTTACAGCCATGTTGACGTTATACATTATACACACTCCCCCCTCTTTACACATGAACTCATGTGTAATAAAATCCTGAAATGGGGAGGGAAGGAAAAAACTTTCAGGTAAATATTGGTTAGGGACATAGCGAACATTATTTACAATTTTACATCCATTATTATTACCTTTCCACAGTAAACCATGGATGTATAATAAGAACTGGATACAGCGTGGGAGGCGGGGCCTCATTCATTCCTATGAGAGTTGCTCATTGGCGCATGATGATAAAATGGCCCAACTTTTGAGAGAGCGAAACGTCACAGATTACCCGTCATCCCTGAGAAGTACCCGTATGTGCGCTCATAGCGCATGCGCAACTTTAACCACGCTCCCCAAAATGCTCGTTCACATCAAGCACGTCAATTTCAAAAGAAGAAGAAGAAGAAGCACGTAACAGCACCGCGCGTTCATGACAGCATGGTAATGGATTGTTATTATGATGGATTTGATATTAACAAGGCGGCCGTGGCAGTTAGCAGCTAGCCAGTAATTATGCTAATTTACACATCAGTCGTTATGTAGGCTACTTTTATATTACGCTGATGTAACAGGATCTAGTGATATCCAAGCAATAGAGCTTAATTTAGCATGATACTTGTGTGGGTTGTAGCCTACATGAAACCACTTGGTAATATATACAAATATATGTATTTGGAGTTATGATCAATTGTGATTTAAATCTTTATCTAAAAAGTAAAGCTGATGATGGATTACTGTGGTGGAGTTAAAATAACAATAGCCTATTTCTCTTTGAAATGTGATGGAGTAAAAGAATAGTAACTGTGATTATTCATGTTAAGTACCCAACAAGTAACTAAAACGTATAATACTTGAAGGAAAGGTGTAAAATGTTTCCATAAATACCAATATCACACACTACAACACAGACTATAACACCCCTTGTTGTTAAAAACCAACCATGTGTGTATATATATATTTATATATATATACATATATGCCGCTAAAACTGTGTAATATACCAGGCTGCTAAATCCTCCAAACTGTTACAGGATGTGTATTTTGTAAAATGTGTAACTTTTTTTATTATAATTTCTGGTTTTTAATCTTTAATACTTTTTTTATGCATACTTTAAGTAACATTAGGCTGTCTTTGGCTCTTTTCTGCTGTAACAATGTAAATGTATTCTGATTCTGATCTAATTGATATGTTTTTGTCACAGTTTGTTTCCCTATATTGTGACACTTGTTTTGTTTAAGATTATTTCTCCTTTTTTTACAGACATCCCCAACCATAGTGGAATGCTGTTGTAAAGGATTGCATTGATCCGTGCATCAATACCTTCACCCAGCTTTGAGGCCTCCAATGAATTAAATCATCTTGTGGCTGGGAAAAATGTGAACAAATAAATCTCACAAAGAGTGACTTTCTGGTGTAATCATTATAATATCAAAGACAAGCACTTTTAGTAACAATATATAAAATCATTCAGCAGCAGAGGTTGGGGTGAAAACAGCATTTCTCATCACATCTCCTCTTCATCCCATCTCCTCATCAAATCCAGATCTTCAGCATCATCACCAGTGTCTAGACCCCGGGGGGTTCCCTATATGCTCACGGCTGCATTTCCCCCTTTAGATATACAATTTCAGGATCGGGGTCTAATCGCCAAAGACTTAACATTTATCATATGGCATGTGTCAATAAATGTTCTTTAAACAAAATGAAGTCTCCTGATTTAACTGTCTGGACCCCATCCTCAACTTTTTTTCAAACCATAACATGCCTTCAGAGGGCTTTCCTGTTGATCATGTTTGGTGGATTTTTTAATAGAATCATTGTAATCAATATTATATTACCTTTTAATCTATATAAATTGTATTAAAAATTGTTGTCACTATTTTTTTCACCTAGTTCTACTATGCCAGCCATCAGAGGTATACATTTTGTAACATCTCTTTTAGGTTTCATTTCTTATTTTTGTGAATTTCTATATAAAATGCTGATTTCTACCTGAAATGCTTATGTATTTTTAATTAAATTTTCGTAGAGCTTTGACTTTTTCAGCTGAATAAATATTATAACTAGATGGTTTTGTTCAGCATTGCCAGCTTCACTGTTGAGCTTTATGTTGTGCCCAGCATTCTCCTGTGCTCTGAAATCATAATGTGGACAAGCATAAAACAACACTAAAATAAACACTACAATACAACTTGTTATTTGACACACACAAGGTTGATCATTTGTGTGTATAAATATACAACACAGGCTATATACATATATATATATATATATACATATACAAGTATAATTAATACAACTGTTAATTTGATTAGAGCTTTGATATATCTTTATTTATATATGTATAAGTATGACGACTTCCTCGGGCGATATCATATGGTATAGCTAATTAATCTGGGTCAAAACGTGTTGTGCCCACATGCAAAGGTTGTAAACTCTGGCTTATCCCTGCGTGGTATTATAGTAATAGCAAACAGCAACGTTCAACTCCTTTAATGGTATATTGCAAGTGCAATAAGAAGCTACAGGAACGTTAATCTACGTCGGTAATATTAACTTTATTTAATACAAGATTTACATCATACAGCCCATGTAGTATAATATTTTACAAATGATGAATTACAGCAAACATGTGCAATATATCCATTATTACAGCTCCGTGGGCTGGCAGTAAGGCGATATGGGTCCGTTCTTATTGTGCATCCATGGGTAAAGGTAAAACTCATGTAGTACTGAACACGCCACATCACATGAACGTGCCGGGCGGCGCGGTCCCGTGGGTTAGATGCGCGTTCATAATGCAGAGGGAAATAACTCTCAGAATAACGTTATTAGCACATTTTTACAACTTGAGGAACGAATGTTTTTAATAAGGGCTATACAAGTGGGACTATACTGGGTAGTTTATTTAGTTTAAAAAAAATTATCCAACGATTTACAGACCACTCTTTCCCTATGTAAGTCAATGGGAAAAAGTGTTTCCGGGCCTGGCAACCAAACGGAAGTGTAGTACCGCCGTTTGGCCACCACGAATATTTTCATCTGAATCCGGCGCACTTCCTGGGGGCTTGCAGTAAAACACCTCAGTGAAAATAAGTGTTTCTCTTCATCTTTCAGTCCTAAAAGAAACAGAATCTTCAGATTATAGTTTGAGTTTTTCATTTGCAAAACGCCAACTCCTGTGGGAGTAAAATATCATCAAGTAGATTAGAAACGGGTCCCATGTGCGGTTTCCCATTTTTGTGGAATTATAGGAAACCTCTCGTTTCCCTTGGAGCTCCAAAATAATATGTTAGTCCAAAAACATGCTTGGTTAGTTATTGTTTTAGAATCATGCAGTTACACTGATCACATGCCGGCATTCATTCACACTCATACCGTCTGGTTGTCAAGTCAAGTGTGGTCAGGTACACCCCAGAGTCAGTCATTGACAGTGCTTTTGTCACACTGTCAGTCAGGGTCAAAGGTCATTTGGTCTCGGTCTTTTGGCCATGTCGTGCGATGCAGAGTCTTTTCAGAGGTAATACAGCATAGCGTACCCTTTATCTACAAAAATATGTCATATGCGGAGCGCCATTCCTTATTCATTCACAATTTCAACTATGATTTTCAAGATGGTTCTAACTTTTCATTGGGACTTCTGCCTCCCACCTTTCTTGAAATTTGGTACAAAATTCACTTCCTTATAGTACTACTACTGCAGTTTATTTACACCTAATTAGTATTAAAATGTCTAAAAGATCTATTTCAGAAACTTGTGTACATGTGGCTATTATCTTGAGTCAAAACATTATTAGGATCTGTGTAGCTCTGCTATGTATTTCATAACTCCTTATACTCATTTAACCCCTTTTCTGGTCTACTTAAAAAACAATGTTAATCCCCTTAGCAGTAGGGATGGGTATCGTTAAGGTTTTAACGGTACTACTACTTTTATCGATACCGCTTATCGGTCCGGTCTTTTAACGGTACTCTTATCGGTTCTTTTGGAGAGAAAAATGAGGTAAACTAACTATATGTTGTATGTCAGGGACGACGGATGGAAATTAGCTCAAAGCTAAAATCCGGCATATTTACACTTGAAGCTAGGGTGACCAGATGTCCCGCTTTGCGCGGGACTGCACAGCATTTTCACGACTTTTGGTGCGTCCCGCAAATTGAGACGATGTCCCGCATATTTCATTTTGATTGGCCAAAACGCTTTTCTGCGGAGAAAGGCCGGCTCGGTTCGCTGACGGCCGGCACCGCCCATTATGATATGTTTTAAACGGCATTATGTAAGTTGCGCTGACAGGCGACAGAGGTCCACAGTGTACCCCCCCCCGTTGACAGTTCATGCGTCAACATTACATTTACATGTCCCACATTGTCCCACACAAACATACTCTCTGTCCCACTTGTGGCTTTCTGGCACCTGGTCACCCTACTTGAAGCATTATTTGTCTAAAGTGTTCATTAATGTGCATTGTCCCTATTCAAATAAACGATTAAATGAAAATTAACAAATTGTGAACAAAACTAACATTGCTTTTTATTTAAATGAAATACATAATATTTCACATCAACAGAAACAACAACGTTTTAACAAATCATATTAAATAATCTGATGACAGAACTGTGAACAGAATGGCTGAAACTTTAACAAACTAAATAACTCAGTTCCCTCTAATCATTAACCCATGTTTGAATCATTGAGTTAGCTCCGTGTGTTGCTGCTAGCATACATAACACCTGACGTGGAAACGTTACTCGTGGATGGGGCTACAGAGCTACTAGAGAGACAGTCGAACCCGGTGCATTTCTCCGTCTGAACGTGGTGCACTTTTGCAAGATGTTTAGACAAATTGCTCGTGTTACCGCCCTGACATGCTAAACTCTTATTGCACTTTAGGCAACGAGCGAGACGGGTAAAGTTTAACCACACCTCGGAGCGCGTTCTCTCCGCCATCTCCTCCGTGTGTGTGTGTGTTGCTGCATGTAGCAGCTGCATGTGTGTAAACTGCCCCGCCCCCTCGCAAGCAGGCGGGGGAGAGAGATCTCTCGTCTGGATTGGAGAGATCGAAAATACTAAAAATGACGCATTTTGCAATCTTTTTGCGTATTAGAAACGGAGTTGGCGACACTAAAACTGCAATATAATGTTTGTGTAGCAATAATACACATGACATATTTTTTAGATGTCTCCAGTACCGATAAAAAGACCGATAACGTCGGAGCTTAACGGTACCACGGTCTTTAATAATTCAGCCCCGGGGCCCGTTTAATACCGGGGCTCGGTACCCATCCCTACTTAGCAGTGTGTGGAACCTTGGGTGTCCGAACATGCAGCAATTACTCCCTCCTTCATCAAGGATTTAAAACAGAAGTCATTTCATATTTCCATCTTAAAGCCCTCCTATGGTAATAACTATGCCACAATGGTGAAATCAATACTTTAGATTGGAATACTATATTTGGCTTGGTCCTAGCTCTCCCTTTAACATTACGGGCCGTCTCCACGGCAGCGTTAAAAAAATCTTGGAGGTGGGCGTATCTGAAGCTTGGGGATTTTTTTGCGAACAACCAATCACATGAATCTCCCGCCCGCGACATACGAAGCCAAAAAGCCCGAAGTAAACTGGATATAAACTCCCCAAAACAGGCGAAAACATACCACTGTCTCTGCCACCTCCCTCCATGCCTGGCTCCTCCGGTTTATATCCCGGTAGGTCTGGTCATAAAGCACCGGGTGATTGATTCGCTACCGCTAATTTCTCCTCCATTTTTTGGAATATGAGGAAATGATCTGCGGTATGTCTCTCCCAGCATACACGCCGTTTGATTGGCTAGAGCTTGAACTGTCAGATTTGCGTACACGGGATTTGATTGGCTGACGCTTCCTCCTCAGCTTCAAAAGTTGAACATTGTTCAACTTTGGATCTTGAAAATCCTGAGAATCTCCGCTCGCCTGCCCACAATGCATTTCGGCGAAAGCGAAAAAAAGTGACGTCACCCCATTCAAAGTGAATGGGCAGAAGCGTTTCAAGATTTTTTAACGCTGCCGTGGAGACGGCCCGTTATCCATACAAATAAAGAGGTTCCTAAAACTATCCCTTTAATCTTTAGATCAATATTGTAACAAATTAAATCACCACTTTATTCACACATGAATAAGAATCTCTTAACGAACAATTTGTTAACATGATGAAAAGATTGAAGAATATAGTTCTACTCTGTACTCCAAAACACCCACTGCTTAAAGTGTAGTGAATGTTTCCTTCATGTCTCCCCCTTTATCCCTCAGTGTGTTTTAGGATGATTCTCGTATGTATCAAGTCAATTCAAGTTCTTTAAATGTGGTCTCTTTTATGAGCGTTTTGTGAATAAGTGTGTTTATGTGTAAACTCACTCATTCCCGTTTTCCTTTTCTCCTCAAGCCGTGACCCCGGCCTCCTCACTTCCAATCGACCATGCCAACTCCTCTGATTCTGTCTTCTCTTCAGTCCATCAGCTCTTGAATCCATCGGCTGTAACTCTTTTAGGCAGCCTTTGGCCCAGTTACATCTGCAGCCCACATCATGCCCAGTGGCGACTGGTTATATTATTATTATAAATATATATATATATAAAATATATTTTAAGATCATGTTTAATCATCTGATTCGTCTGTACATTGCTGTTTTAGTCTGTGTTCTTCTAATTAGTGTGTCTACAGTCACAGTGTGTGCCTATTGAGCTGTTTAGAGCCATGTGGGATAAAACCTGATCATGCCCCTCCCTTTCGCTGTGAAGTGAACGGTGACTGTAAAAACTACACTGCGCATGCTCAGAGTATTTTCCTATTTAATGTGTGTGGCAAAAAAATAATGACCATAGGGGCACTGAGCTGCCATCCCCACCATACGTCATCTCACATCATTCAGAGCTGATTGGCTGTAAGTACGTGTGCCGCGAAAAGTGTGGTGTGTGAAGAGGAGACGAGAGAGCTGCAGTGACGCGTCCTAAAACCAGGAAGTAAGCTGTGCATGGCTTCCCTCGACAAAAAAGCAATGAGGTTTCTCCATAGGATTTTAGAAAATAGCTCGAAATAAGATCTGTGGGAAACGTACCTGTTAGATAAATGCACGTTTTGTTCAGCCGGATAACATCCACATGTCTACCCTACTTTTATAATTTTTTTATCATAAATCTATCGATTAGATTTATGATAGACTTTTGAAACTACAAGAAGATAAGGAGGACTTTTACAAAAAAGTTATAGAAATGTTTGTCCAGAAGGATAGGCAAATGGACTTCATCTTCAAGTCAAGGTAAGACCGCAATTTTATTGAAAATGGGATCTTACTAAGAGAGAACAATTCAATATTTAAATGATAAAATTACATTTTTTGGGTATCCTTTTGTTGAACTGTCTGTTTAAAATTAATCGAAGCATCAGACAAAAAAAGCTTTTGAAAATAATATTATATTTTGGTTTAGGTCAAAATATAATATTTGTAAACCTGAAGAGTCAGTGCCAGTGCGTCACCAGCCATGAACCTCACTGCACGTCATTGCAGAAGCTTATATATAGACATCTAAGTTTTTTGTGCCCCACCACTTTTGTACATATAAAAACGCCACTGATCATGCCACTGTTCTTGTACTGCTTTGCATTTCATCTCCTCCTTTATAGTGTCTTCGCTGTTTTTATGGAGGGCGGATTCTGTTCTCATGTCCCACACTTTGCTCTTGTGCCAAATCTCGTGGCTCAGCTTGGAACTTCATGCCCTGTCTGAGGGACTGATGAGAGTATCTCTCTGTACGTCAGCATGCAGTTTGGTTCTGGATGCCACAGGTGGAGATAGTTCTGGCTGCAGTTCTGGATGCAGTTTTATTGTTGTTGTTGTTTCAGCTCTGGTTCTCTGTCTGTTCGATGGAGAAGGAAGAGTCTCCTGTTGGGTTAGGTCTTTTGTCAGCTTGGAGGGTCAGGGTCGTAGCCTTTCTGACTCAGAGGGGGAGTCCAGGTCTCGGGACGCATTACCTATAGGAAGTCTAGCACACTGAGGTTAAATAAATCCAACCCTTTCCACTCTGTCTTTTTCTAATCATACTATCTGTCTTAGTTGTTAAATGCCATCTAAACAACACAATTAATGTCTACTAATGTTATTACAAATACTCCTTCTAAAGATTATTTCAACCATTGTTACATATTTACCCAACATAACTCTTTCAAGAAACCATTTTCTCCTATAAATTGAAATACTTACATGTTTCAAGCATCACATATTTCACACACTACGAAAGAACATCTCCAATATTTTAAATCCCACTGTTACTTGGAACAATAGTAAAAAACCTGCAGAGCACACTAATCAGATCACAGTAATGTAAATGTACTCAAGAGTAGGCCTATGTCTACTTTCTATTATACTTATCACTTTTGGTGAACATTTGTTTATATTATCTAAATTCCTTGTCTATGACATGCAAATAGTTTGAGTGTAAAAGTGTGTTTTTTCTCTATGTATTTACACTCTACGGATTCTTGAGTTTACTGGTGCTGTCGTTCCTAAAAATGTTCAATTCCTTATTATTTTATACCAGTTTTTTCAAAATCAGTTCTAACTGCCGAGCCGTTTCAGGAAATGTGGCGGTCCGGCTACCAGAGGTGGGGACTCGAGTCACATGACTTGACTCGAGTCAGACTCGAGTCGCATATTTTTTGACTTGAGACTTGCTTGACTAACATTGATAAAAGACTTGACTTGACTTTGACTTGGTATTCATGACTTGAGACTTGACTTAAGCTTGAGACAGATGACTTGAAAGGACTTGACTGTTTAAAATTAAATATTTGCGTTTGTTTTTGTATTGCGATATTACGTTTAATTTTTTCGAAAAACGTGATTGGGTGATTATAGCGCTATGCGCGCAAACCTGGCAACCCACTAGAAGGCAGGAGTGTCAGTTAACATGGCAGCGGCTAGCGTTACTCCAAAAATAATGAAGTTTGGATTCAAGGATTATGTTGTCGATGACGCTAATAAGAAGAGAACAGCGGTATGCAGGGTCTGCAGCATAAAGATCAGTGACATGACCACCACAACATCCAACTTCATTCGTCACTACAAAAAAACCCACAGAGAAAAGTGCGTGAATGTGTTGTGTTAGCTAGAAAGCTAACGTTAAGTTTAAGCTACGTTAGACTTGGTTTCAAATCGATTAAGCATTGCAAAGAGAAGACAAAACGGTAAATGAACACTATAACCACCAAGGGATTCATTTTGACTAACCCCGATACTGACGGGCTGTCAGGAGAAGGAGAGAGAGAGAGAGAGGAAAAGAGATGCCTCGTTTATTTCCACTGTGTTATTATCAGAAGTTACTGCAAACTGTTGAATAATGTAGTTCATCTACTTTTAGTAGTTTGTTTAAATCTTTTAATTATGTTGTTTTTGTTTGTAGAAGTGCATCATTCCTTGATTTATTGTAAAATGAATCTGAACTTTTTGATCTGTTATGATGATAAACTGAAGCAATTTCTAAATTAACCCAATTAAGTGAGTTTTAAATCGTCCTACTTAGTTTATAAGGAAATTATGAAGAGGAACAAATTAAATGATTTGAAAATGATATCTATGTAGGTGCTGACGCTGTTGGCGGTTCTAGTGTTAACAGACATTTAAATTAAATATGTGTAAATGCCATATATGATTTTCTTACCTGGAATTCTGCCTTTTTGAACAGACTGTTTGATTGAGTCCTAGCTATATTGTCTGCAGTTCTAGGGTTAATATGAATCTAATATGATTGTCATCGGTCTAAATTAGATTTCAAATGATTAACTGTGTATGTAATGAAGATCATAGTGTGGGTTAAATCCATTTTCATAACCACTGTCTTTTAACTGATTTAAATGCGGAAACTGGGCTTATTCATCAGAATTTCGTATGACTTGACTTGACTTGCTTGACCTGAGCAATGACTTGCCTTGACTTGCTTGACTCTCACCACAGTGTCTTGGGACTTGCTTGATACTTGTAGGTCAAGACTTGAGACTTGCTCATGACTTGCACATGTAGGACTTACTCCCACCTCTGACGGCTACACAATGTGTAAGAGGGTGCCAACATGTTCCTTTGTTAACTCTGATCCGGAGTGCATCTGCAGTGCGTTCTACAACTTCCCATGGTCCACTCCATACAGGTTGCAACGAGTTCATCTTGTGGATTTTTACTTTCACCCAATCACCTGATCCAACAGAAATATTCATCATGGACCTGGCATATGCTTCCGCCTCAATTTTCCTAATATCTAACACTGGTTCTCCTCTGTATTGTGAGGTGCTACATTGTGGTGGATATTGCTGAGTGGGGCAATCTCTGGCCAAATGTCTACAATCACCACATATGAAGCAGCCATCATCCCTTCTCCCTCTTGATCGTTGCTTTCCTCTCCATTGTCCCTTTTGTTGTATGGGAGGGTATACCTGTGCTTGCGGCTGTACTTGGGTAGGAAGATACACAGGTGTTTGCTGTTGCTGGAATTGTGTGGGACATTCATTGGACCAATGTGACGTCTGACCACATGTGTAGCAGCCACCATTCTGGAAACCTCTTCCTCTGAAACTTCCTCCTCTGCTTTGTTGGTTCTGCATTTGATTAGCTTCGGCATCTTTCTCAGCTACTTGTATCTTCAAAAGTCTTAGTTTTAGTGCTTTCATCACTTCGTCATTTGCCCTCTGTGTTGCCTGGTATTTCATGTCGTGGTGAATGAGCTGTAGTCTCCATTCTTCTGGGAGTTTAGCTTCTAATCCCACCTCGGCTTCCAGGCATGCCTGCACTGATCAGGGAAGGGCTTTAATGACCGCGTTCTTCCACAACATTACGACAGCCGGAGAAACGTCATGTCGTTCTCCGGTGCTGTCCTCCCACACTCCTTCACATCTCTTCAGGAAGGTATGCATGTCCTCCCCCGGTTCTTTTCTCAGGCTGTTGAGGGCATGTAAACTGTGTGTTGTCGGGTAGATGTTACGAATAGCAGCCCAATAGCTCGACCTGATATTGTTGAATGAAGTGTCATCTGGAGAGTTGGTGCATTTGGCCTTGAAATCTACTGCTCTTGCCTCTAGTCTGCCTTCTATCCGTCTAAGCAGTGCCCTCATGTCTCCCAAGCACAGGTCGTCTTGGACTCCTTGGGTGAGTGGAGGTAGCTTTGCCACTAATGATTCCATGTCCCTGTGAGCCCATGGTTGGTATTCAAATCCTCCTCTCTCAGCCGCTATCAATGGCATGGAGGTAAGTGCACTGGTCTTGGTTCTTCTAGCTTTGGGGCATGTCCCAGGGTATTCTTCCCTACTATTGTTCTCTGAGGGAGATGCAAAACTGCGTCGTTGCTGTGACTGTTCTTGGTATGGGGAGTGTCTACTGGTTACAAACTGTCTACTGCCGTCGTCATCTTCATCTCCCTGTCCTTTGGAATAGTCTTTGTCAGGAGAGTAATTTGTTCGGCGAGTTGTTTGAGATTCTCCCCATGTTTTTGTTCTTTGTTGTTTTCTTTCTTCCTTGTCTCTGTCTTGACTGTGTTTGTTTTGTCTTTCTGCCATCATTTCTTGGAATCTTTCATCTTCTTGTCGTCTTTGCACCTGGCGTTCTTGGAAATCATCTTCTGTCCTTTTTCTTTCTGTGGAATGTGTTGTTTCAGGAGAGCAACCAGTTCAGTAATTTTTCTCTTCTTGCTCTTTTTCCCATCTTTTCATTTCTTCTTGTTCTTGTCTTTGTCTTTCTTCCTCTCTTCTTTTGAGTTCTTCCATTCCTCTGCAGAGTTCTGCTTCCAGTCTTCTGCTGAGTTCTGCTTCCAGTCTTCTGCCAAGTTCTGCTTCCAGTCTTCTGCAGGTTTATTTTCCCAAATAATAAAGTTCAAATTACTTTCTTTGAAAAGCATGAAAAACAAAAACAACTTAATCTACTCTCAATGTTCATCTACACCATCCCTGTGTATTTAATCAGTAGTTACCGGTTGTATCTTTACTCAAACTATTTCACCACCTAGTAATGCCAACTGGCTAGCTAACTAGCTTAGCAGTATAGCATTAACCTCATGTGACTGGGGGAAGGGGAAGGGAACAATGGGAACATGTGATGCAGATAAAAACCACACTGCTTGAAAAACTAACTCCAATACAAAACAACACAATCTTCATTTATCTTAGCTCTAAATTCTATAGATGCTGACCTTAAAAGCTGATCTTATACCAATCTTGTACACAATCTTTCCGGCTTAGAACATCACACAAAAATATACTTTTCGGCTTAAGAACTCCACACAATATACTTTATTAAACCGGACTACGCCGGTTTAACACATCAAACATATAAACTAACATGAATGGACCCAGTCCAGTGCAAAACAGATCATGGCTCGTACCTCCCCAGAGATCTTAACACTATTTGGAAGCAGTCCAATGTAAACCAGATAACCTCTAGTGCCTTCCCAAAGGTCTTTAACACTATATAATATTCACATTAATCGGGCGGCGCTGAAGAAACACTATTAACAAAACCGCACCACTCACAATCACACCACGGATAAATCTACTGCTCACCACCAACGCTTGCACCTAATGTAAGTTATTTAACTATACAGTTTTTGAATTAAACAGGTAACCGTCTCACCTTTGATTTAGGCCCAACCAAAAAATCCTTTGTCTGCCGCCTGTTGTGATGCTAGTTAGCTGCAGCTTTCTTCTCTCCCAGCTCTCTCCTCTCTCCAGAGTCCCTTCGTTGGTTGCCAATTGTTAGTGGTTCTTGAACCCCGAGAGCAGGAGAGACTGAAAAGAGTCAAGGCAAGCTTATAAAAGTTAACAGCATTTAATTACACAAAAGATGCGGTGGTATACTAATCAAATGTGCGCGTTGGTGGTTCCCCCCTGCCAGCTGTTTGGTCCCGTCCGCGCTGGGTCAGCTGGGGGCAAGGAAAGAGACAGATCCTTCTTGTGTCTCCCGGGTAACAACTGTAGTCTTCTCCTATTGGCCGGCGTCGACGGGGGCGTGTCCAATGCAAATCCTGTCGGTTTCTGCTGCTGAATTACATCACTCTGATGTCTGTGGTCATTTAAACATTCCCTAATAAACCTCATTCCAGCGTCAATAAATGAGTGTTAAATCCAGGGGGTTTGTGTACAACATCACGTTATTTCACCTTCAATTCACGGTTTGAAAACGTAGCATTTCGCCACATGCTAATGCTAACCGGAAATGACGAAATTCACCAGCGGAAAACCGGAAGTCACGTGTGAATCTCCGGTTTTTAGAATAAAACAGATTTAAATGAAATACAGTGTATTTCATTCAAATTACGCCATATAAACATTGATTTTAATTTCTAACACTATAGATGAACACTGGCCTATACTTTTAGTAAATGTAACAGACAAGAAACACTATTTTTGTAAATAATCCCTCTAATTCCTGCCAAACATGCCATTTTGAGCGTACATTACATTACATTACATTACATTTAGCAGACGCTTTTATTTACTATATGAATAATCGTACACCAAATAAATAAGTAATAGATAAAAACAGAGAGATTACATACCTTTCCCGTGGTGGAATTTCATCATCAGAGTCACAACGCTCTGGGTTCCGTTCTGGCTGCAGGAGATCCTCGTCGTCTGACTCAGAATCAACAGGTAACATATCTGCATCGCTGTCAACATTCGTCACAATTTCCATTGCCTGTAAAGTAGTAAGCATCTCTTTCCTGCAAGCCATTATTTGACAAAAGTCAAAGTATAGAAAAAGTCCTAAACGTCAATCTTGTAATCTGCTCCGTTATCTGCTGTCCGCTCTGTGCGCTCTGGGTCCTGCTGCAATTCCCGTTGTTTACGTACTAAACACCATTGCGGAGGTAATAGAGAAGCAAACAAAGCATATCTGAAAGTACAAGCCTTGACTGCAAAACTTTATACCCAGTTTATTGCCATAAATATGATGATGGATTATCAGTAAAAAATTCTACGTGACACAGAGACATTGGATTAACCTTGAGCGGCGTTTTTATTCTGTTGCACACAACTTTTGATCACAAATCAAAAAAGGTAAGATGTAATTATTGTAATATCTTTTAAACCGGATGTTGTTTACTTTCTCTTTTCTGGCTGAAAGCTCCGCAAATTCGGGGTCGTACAGTGATGACACTACATGTATGGAATCTGTGGAGTCTCAGCTTTAATCGGATATCTTGTTTGTGCAGTTACGATAAGTAATAAGGGCATTTTGAGAGTGAGTGCTGTGCAAAAGTCCGTTAGCATTAGTTAGCATTTTTTCGCAAAATGCTAATTCAAAGGCTTGGTATTACTCTTGTGTTTCTTTTAGCTAAAAATGGTTCATATCTTCAGTTAGCTGAGATTCTTCCCGTTAATCTGGTGCTACACATTAATAGTTTCATAAATGTTAAGAAGCCCTGAGACATTGTCTAAAAAAAAACAGTGGGAGGGGTCCAATGGGGGGACCGCCGTGCTTAAGGGGTGTTTCTGGTACAGACTAAAACATGGATCCAGTGTATTTGGAGATTCCCCTAATTTGTAAATCCGCATCACTTACATATCCCGATCACTTAAACCCATCTCATCATTTGATACAAGAACTGCATATCTCTGAATCATCTTGATTGTAACCTCCTCACCTTTGGGAATGAGTATTTCTAACTCCTCCCCTTGTTGCTCAACTGATCTTTTGGCTCTGGGGATAAGTGAAAGTCTCTGAAACACAGCTGGTGTTTTGTTAGTGATGTGGGCATTTCCTATGAGTGAACTAATGGATCCACGTCTTACATGATATTGTACTCCCCATCCAACCAGAAAGGTGCCAAGTGTAATGAACACAATCAACAATGCTATTCTGACTCTTATCCCTAGGGGACACCACAATTGCTTTGGCTTTGTTCTTGACATAATCTCTATTTTATCCATGGTTGTGTCAGTTACAGAATTTAAATGATGAGTACAAAAATAATGTATACAAAAATAGGAACAGAACGTGGTTCTTTTTCAGGTGTAAAACAGAAAATAGGTTTTCACTTTAGTGTACAATCTATACAAATCTAAAGACAATTCGTCTTTTGAGCTGTTTCTATCTTAATCTTATTCTATTTATCGTTTTGTTCCAGCTCTGCCAAATTAGTCCTAACTTCCAATAATTTTCTGGAAGTTGCCAGTGAAGGGTGACAATGTGTGAGGTGGTGTCAATTTGCTCTTTTTTTCTTTACCTTTAAACTGGAGCGCGTGTGAAGTTTGTTACAACTTCTCACGGTTCCGACCACCGGGGATCAGCCCACTCTGTTTTGGGAACTTTCACCCTCACCCAATCACCTGGCCGAACAGGATTCTCTTCTGGTGTCTCGTCTGGTATCTCTGCAGTTTTTCCTAGCCTGTGTAGACAAAACTTGGATAATATTACTCAGAGCTCTGACATATTCATCCACTTCTATTTGTCTAATATCTAAAACTGGACCACTCCCTCCTTGGAGGAGGCCCAAGCTTTGGTATACCTTTTGTTGTTATGAGACCTATTGTTGACAACATGTTATTATTTATTAACTACAACGTCACCAAAATCAATTATCAGACTAATCATGACATTCCCTCCTTTGAGCATAAAATGCTCAATTAATATTGCAATGATTACCCTATTATGAATAGGACATGGAAAACCCATAACGTCGTAATAAATAAATATAAATTCTCCGTGTACAAAGATGTTGTGTGATGTATCGTCTTCCGATGTTATAAATGCATATTTTACGAAGAATCTGCCATTAGCACAAAAATAGTTTACATGTTGGTAGTTCAATAATGGCTTTTGTCATGGTATTCTGTATCATTGTTGCTGCGAAAAACAATACCCTTGGTGTTGCTGCTGCGTCTTAATAGCTCTAAGACTAGAGGCTTGGCTGACACTGCTGAACAAACATATCATGACAAAATAATATTTCTTTAAACTAGAGGGAAAATACGAACTATTCTCACAGAGGGTTACACGCAGAAGAACATGAAGGGCTGGTGCCCCTCACTTAAAATGAGATATTGCCTTATGCACTACTTTATAAATCAGCAAATTCACTTAAACATAAATAAATAAAGACTGATTCTTGAAACTGTTGTAAAAACCCTACAACTTCTTCATCCAAGCTCAGTGTTATGTTATTTAGTTTGCAGCTCATGCCTTAAAACAGACACTTCAGACCGATTATAAAATGTGTTTATGAGAGAATGTAATCTGACTCCATATATCACATAATTGTTTGACTAAAAACTATACTTCGACTAACAATAAATGAAGTTCCCCTTTAAACACAGCCCCGGTCTTCTGACGGGGTCTATCTATGTACTGGCTGGAAAATGTTGTGCCAGTTTCTGTCGCTCTGTCACTGTTCTCCCGCTAACAGTCACTCTCTAGTTCTGCTGGGTTCTTGTTTGACTTCTTCACTGGTTTGAGACAAGCGACTCTATTAGAACACCTCCCTTTGTAGCCAGACTTCACCACAGCAGAATCGAGTTTCTGTTTTCAGGTCTCAACAGCTTCACGTCAGGTGTATCGTCTTCCCTTGAACTGCAGTTGGTGTAAACAGGAGGACTTGGTAAGGACCCTCCCTCTTGGGCGAGTACTAGGTTTTTCCTCTTCATGTTTTGGGTGAAAAACCATCATCTTGACCTCACTAGCTGTGTGGACACAATAGTTTTCTGTGTGGGGGAACAACATCACTCGTAATGTCTTTCCTTCTCATAATTACAAAAATAGTCTGCTAAATGTTCTACTATGTTTTAATCTTCTTCTACTAATCTGTGGATGCTTTATATTTTAAATGCAATATGCTACTCACTATTTTATAAATAACATTCAACCTCTCCCTCCTGTGGTGACAGATGGTTCAATGTAGCTGGATTTCAAAATACCCTTCTGGGCTGAAGATGCATCACCTGGTGGTCTTGCCCTCTGAGCTTCCTCATTGTTGTGGATGATACCAGGCTGTCAGTGGCATTTGATTCATGTTTGGAAATCCTGTTCCTCTTTGACATCCTTGAGATGAGCCTCCGTCTTAGTCATGGAAACCTCCCCTGGGGTAACTGTGTGGAGGGCCGTTGTTTGGTGCTTGTTGCTGTGTGGTGCAATGTTCTGCGGACACTCTCTGGACCAATGTGTCAGCTGACCACATATGTAGCAGCCTTTTGGAAACTTTTTCGTGTTGATCGATAACTCCCTTGGAAACTTCCTCTTCCTCTGCCACTTTGTCTTCCTCGGAAACCTCCTCCACCTCTTTGTTGATTCTGCATCTGAATCTCTGGCTCTTCCTGAGCTTGAATTGTTGGAGGTGTCTGGCCTGCCTTCTCTGGTTCTTTGGCCATCTCTGAAAACTTCTCCTCCCTTCTCCTTGTCTTGTTCCGACAAGCTTCGGTGTCTTTCTCAGCTACCTGTATCTTCAAA
The DNA here is from genome assembly GCF_902827165.1 of Trematomus bernacchii. NCBI lineage: Eukaryota > Metazoa > Chordata > Actinopteri > Perciformes > Nototheniidae > Trematomus > Trematomus bernacchii. The sequence goes on along the minus strand of NW_022987524.1, from coordinate 745,301 downwards.
AGTCTTAGTTGTAGTACTTCCCGCTCTGTCTTTTGTGTTTCTCTTTCTCGTCGTCTTTCTTCTGTGATTTCTTCTAATCGTATGTTCTCTTCCATCAGCTGTTTGGATTTACTGGTTAGCATTCTTACTTCATACTCCAATTCTTTGACACTTTTGTCCGTGGAAACTCCATTCAACTGCAAGACTTCTCCTATAAATCCAACATTTGGAAGGGGAGGAGGGACTTCGGCTAGGCTTAGATACAGCTTCGGAGTTTGAATAACTGGAGCGTCTTTTGTTTTTTCTGCTATGTCTTCCCTCACTGGCAGGTCTGCTAGTTGGACCACATTTATGCTGTCTGTCAATAGGCTGGCACATTCCAGATGGAGTATCAGACTTGTAACTCTTATAAACCTTTGTTCAGCTTCCCTCCATACATTTAGCTGTTCTAGGCATTGTTCATGCTCATAGTAGTGTACTGCTCTTCTATGGGCTTTTGTTGGTCCAGGTTGATAATCTGCTGGAATCAATCGTCGTGTTTGCCACTGTTTCAACAATTCCTGTATTTGGATCCATACCTTCTGTCTATCATTTGGATTTGTTGTAGCATCTGATCTGACGTTTACCCTCTCCTTAATATCTGCAGTTGAGCCTGGCACTATGAGTGCTCCTAACTTAGTGTATTTTGGTGACATATTTCTGAAATACTTGGATCAAATTATTAAGTTATCAAAGATGAATTACTAATCCACTGAATATTACCTTTGTATTCTTTATAAAAATCACCTATGTCATCTGAACTTAACTTTAAATCTGGTAGTACTCCGCTGTACTCCACCCCCCCCCCTCCCCTCCCCCTCATCTGAGTACCTCACTGAGAAAGTTGTGTAGGACCATACCTATATAAGGCATATTTATACTTTTTTTTTTTTCAAAATACCAAACAGATCATGCATTTTAGCCATGCCTCATTTCGCTCAATTTGAAATTTTTTAGCTCTGTTTTTGCAAGGGCTGATTCTGTGAGAACAGCACCACCTACAGGCCTGGCATATGTACTACAGCGTCTCCAGCGCTTTCAAACGCCAATGGCCGTGGGTGTCTCCTCCTGATTGGTGGAGTTGGCCCAATAGCCGTAGCGCCACTGTCCTGACGTCAGTAAAGTGTTCAAATCTGAAATTAGAAAAAATCAACAATGTATGGGTTTGACTTTAAAATACGAAAATAGAAATCTGGTGAAAAATCTAAATCTGCTGTGTACAGTGCATACTAAAGTGTATGAAATTATGCAAATGTCATAAACTGTGTTAACTTCAATAATATTCTACAGTCTAGGTTGAACGACTATTATGTAAGGTTCCTTATCTTAAAATTTGAAACCACCTGACAATCCTATCTGTGTGTGATGAAGTATGTGTTAATTTATAACACTTCAAATTAAACTTCAGCATACTATTGTAATTCTGCCTAAAATGTGTTACGTGTTGTATTCATAAGTTTCTACTCCTGCAATGTGCAACAATTCTATACAACCAGCAGAGTGCGCTGTTGTAATTTTCAGCTTCATCCACTAGGGATAGCTGTTGTAAAACTGACCTATGTAACAAGAAGTAGCTTATCCTTCTTAAAAAATACCATTCAAATGGGAAGAAAATTACAATATGATTAAACAGAGAGACTTAAATTCCTTCTGTAACCAACAGATTCTGCGGAAAGCAGAGAGCATTCTGAACTCTCCAGGTCATGTACTTTCACATGAATTTCGTTTGTTGCCATCAGGGCGAAGATAATGCTCTGCACTCAAACTTTTAAATTCTTGAAAGGCTTTTAACTTGATTATTTATTTATTTATTATTGTGATGCTATGAACTATTTATAGTGTAAATTGGAATGATCCACATCTGTGCTCCTGGGTGTATCTGTGTGTTTTCTTCCTGTATGTTCCTGCCTGTGTACATGACATAAGCTGCTGCTCATAACCAATTGCCCCTTGCGGGATTAATAAAGTTGTTGATTGATTGAAACAATATAGCATAAAACCGCCAAAACACATTTACAAGCAGAAATACTTCAAAAATCAGATTGGAGAGCTTAAGATCCAATATCTGAGAACACACTGCTGCATAGGAAATGCAATTATCCTTCTGTACAAACACCAAACTTCAACTACAAGATGGAGGTCAGAAAAATGACTTGGCCTCATGGGAGTGAAACTAAATGGATGACAAAGAACAAAGGAGTCCTTTGAATTTCACAAAATGGCGACTGCCATGTGTTTGTTTGAAATGAGGTCAAAACAAGATGGCTACTGATTATTTCAACCTCTGACCCCCAGAACAAAGACATTTGAAAGTACACCATGGTTGCAGTCGAATAGTCCAAAAATCAGCTCCTAACGTCTAACCCTATCGTCTATTCCTTGACCTCTGAGTGAAACGTCACGGGGTTAAGGGATAGTGGATAGGAGAATTCAAAAGGATTTAGGAGAAGAGACTGCGGTACTTTAGAGAATCCGACTGCACTTTCACTATCCGACGTGTTTATGATGCGCCAGCGGACGTCATAAATGTGCGTCTGCTGCTGTGGGGAAACTATGGAAACTACAGTTTTCTATACAGCGGACTACAACATGGATGTTTAATAAGAACGAGGGACTACTGTAAACTCATCTAGAGACTCTGCACCGTGCTCTGATGCTGTTGTTTTATGCTTTATGAACGTGGACAACAGATAAACATATTCTTCATGACCAAAGTTGGAATTGAAATAAAAAAGGAAAGTGAAACTTATGCTCGTCACCCTCTCCCTCCGGTCCACATTAATACAAATGATCCCAATACGTATGATTGTATGAACTATGAAAAGATCTTCAAATCAATACAAATGTATTTATTATAAACGTTAGTCCTTAACATCTATCACTGTGTATATCACCATTCAAACATCTTTTAAAAGTTGAACAAACCCCACACAGCTCAGTAAAGACTGTGAAATGTTGACTTTATTTGATCATTTCAGTAAAAACTAACGTTCATATTTCTCTTTTTGATTATAATACTGATGAATGTTCAAAACAAAGCACTTTGGCAACTTACCACATACGTTTTAAAAAGCTTAATAAGCACCGTAACTTTCATGATATCATTTCTCGGTCATAATAGGTTGTTTCCGTGAACGGCCGACTGTTGTGTGACGGCAAATGCCGCGGCCGCAAGGCATTGTGGGGCAGCATTTTCTCCTCTCCTTTCGGTTAGGGAGGTCCAGTGGTTCCTAAGCTAAAGGAGGTTATAAAGGAAGTTTGAAACCTCCTTTCCTTTCATTTAGAGAATTCGAACGGCACTTTTCATGGCTGCCACTGAGGGACTTCCGGGTCATTTCACTCCGTTAGGAAGGTTCCTAAGCTAAATGGACTATTCGACCGCAACCCATGTGGTTCTCACAGATGAGTTTAAATAATGGGGGTGATCTTTAAATGGACCGTAACAAAGGGAACCACTTGTGTGGTAAGTCAAAGTTTAAAAATACAACACAAAACTACACTTTATATTCAAAATAATAACATTTCTATCTAGTTTACTATGAAATTGGGTTTTATCCTAGGGATATCCTATCTTAAAATTAGAAACCCTTACATTATAAGCTTTAAACCTATCAACGTAATATTTGACTTTACAGTCACTATGATTATCTGTTGCTGTTTAAACACGCTATAATGGGACAAAGTGGGACGCTATCCAAACACTATCAGAAGAATATCGTCTATCTAACGCACGAATGTCGCATTTCTTCTCGTAATCCACACGCAATGCCTGGTTAAAAACACAACAGTATAACCACTATATCAGCCGTACTGATTTTAGACATTAATATATCGGCCGTACCGACTTCAAACAGTTATATCACTTCAGTATATCAGCCGAACTGACTTAAGACATTAATATATCAGCCGTACCGACTTCAGGCATTAATATCTCTTACTTCAATGTATCGGCCGCACCGACTCCAAACATTTAATATTAAAATCATGCATGTGTTAATGAAAGAACAAAGAAAAGGACATTTAAAACTCACCCTGCTTGTCCCAAAACAACGCCACGTGTTGCCTATGTTTATAAATGTAGGTTGTTTAACATTAAATTAGGTAATCCTTCTCAGGAATCCAATTTACCAGACAGACACACACTCCTATTGTTTACTATGTAATCTATTGAAGATTTTGAATAAACAGGTATTTCTTTACCTTTCTGTATGGGCCCGAGTGTATGTCTGCCGGCATTGTTCAAGCTCCTTTGAAAACTGCAGCTGCTCTCCTGCTGTGGCGAATATCACGTCGTGGTCACCAAGTTGTAGATATTTGTTGTTCTCGCGTCCAGGAGAGAAACTTAAAATAAAGAGACTAATGGAGTCTCTGAAAAGGTTCAAATTAGTACTTTAATTAAATGGCGTGGTAATGAAACAGACAGGAGGTAGTGGGAGATAACACAGCTGTGGTCCCGAGGGGTGCAGGGGTGAAGAGAGAACCGACAACGCTCGTCTGCTCTCTATATATCCTCCGTCCGCTCCTCCTCTTCAATGGCGGCTGTGGTGATGTAGGGGGACTTCCCTCCTCGGTCTTCTGTGTCCGATATCGCGCATAATAGAGGATTTAGACGTTGTATATTCATTGCATAACTCCACACGCCTCTTCTCCTCATACTCTCTTTCATGACTTTTTATTTAATGCATTTTAACGGCTCAAAACGTTACTTGCGTAAAACCGGAAGTCAAACTTACTGTTGGTATTCCGGATGACTTCTTCCGGAATAGCTTTTCAAAATAAACTTTAAAATCAACGTTAACCACAGGCTGGTGCTAACCAGAAATGTTTTCACAATAAAAGAGTTTTAAGATTACTCTATGTTTAAAGTGGACCTATCATGCTATATTATAATAATATAGTGTAGGACCATACCTATATAAGGCATATTTATACTTTTTTTTTTTCAAAATACCAAACAGATCATGCATTTTAGCCATGCCTCATTTCGCTCAATTTGCACTTTTTTACCCCTGTTTTTGCAAGGGCTGATTCTGTGAGAACAGCACCACCTACAGGCCTGGCATATGTACTAAAGCGTCTCCAGCGCTTTCGAACGGCAATGGCCGTGGCTGTCTCCTCCTGATTGGTGGAGTTGGCCCAACAGCCGTAGCGCCACTGTCCTGACGTCAGGAGAATTATAGTGTCCGTCCAAAAATTATTTTTTACTTATAGTGAAAACTACCCTTGGATGATGGGTTAGTAGACTAAAAGCTTTAGGAATCCAAAGTACAACATATAATAAGTACCCTGTATCAAGATTGATGCAAAACAAGTGAAATTTGACCTTTTTAGAGAGATTTAGCCAAAAACCCCCACTTCTGGGGTCATTTGGGTGGATTTGACCTATCTCTGGCCCCCCTTGCTCGATTTTGATGAATGAAATCTCTTTATAACCGCTAGAGCCAATGGAATCGAGGGGAAGTTATATACACACCAAAACGTTAACAAATAAGGAGTGAGAGTGACGCGTTACCAAAACCGGAAGCTGCATACACTCTGGTGGCTACCATTAGCAGCTAACTTTTCCGCTCCGATTTTTACATAAAAAATGGAATTATGGATTATAAATAATTTTTTAAAAGGCACAGGTACATTATCAACCTATGGATCAACAGTTGTAGACATTTTTTTTTCCGTTTTAATGCCATTGAATACGTCTTTTGGCCTAATTGACAGCTACGGTGAGACGATCTGCCGTAAAAGCTCCGTAAAGGTACGTGTTGTGATGTCTGTGTTTGCTTCCCCTGTCGCAAGTTCGGATCGCTCAGTGATGATACTATACCTAAATAATCAGTGGAGTCTCAGCTTTAATCGGCTATATTGTATGTGCAGCTACGATAAGTAATAAGGGTATCTTTATCTTGAATTGTGTGCCGCAGTGCGTTAGAAATGTTTCGCTCAGGGGTCATTTAGACCCTTCTTATGAGACTTGTGTTTTGTTTTGGTAAAAATGGTTCATATCTTCAGTTAGCTGAGATTCTTCCCGTTAATCTGGTGCTACACATTAATAGTTTCATAAATGTTAAGAAGCCCTGAGACATTATCTCGAAAACAAAAAGGTGGGAGGGGTCCAATGGGGGGACCGCCGTGCTTAAGAGGTTAAGCACCAAGCCTGTTTTTCATGTTTCAGGCTCGAAAATGACATGCCCAAAACAAATGACTACAACTTAACTTCTAAAAGGGTTATATGAATAATTTCTTTTATCAAAGCAAGGATACATCTGTGAGTTGGATGTAGAAGTGTCAGAATCAATATAGATGTTTTTTATTTTAAAGAAAATTCAGATTTTACATAGTAAAAAACTGTAAATTATAGTGTCTGTCCAAAAATTCTTTTTTACTTATAGTGAAAACTACCCTTGGATGATGGGTTAGTAGACTAAAAGCTTTAGGAATCCAAAGTACAACATATAATACGTTTTCTTTCATATCTCTGGCCCCCCTTGGTCGATTTGGATGGTTGACACCTCTTTCTGACCGTTAGAGCCAATAGAATCGAAGGGGGAGGCCCCCCACACACACTCGTTGTGAAAACAAACGGTGGGGGCTTCCCGCATGCAGGTTTGCACCAGAGTGAAGCGATCTCTCGCTCTGACATTTGGAAACGAAAAAGCAGTTTTATTGCTTATGGATTATCAGAAATCATTTCAAAGAGGACACAGACACATTGGATTAACCTATCGATTAACTGCAGCATCGTTTTTTTATCGTTTTAATGCCATTGAAGACCAGTTTTGACCAAGGTAAGCCATGTTAGCGTTTCTAGCTACCTAGCTCCACATGTTCTGATGTACGCTTTCGTTTATAGCGTCGCAAATGTTTATCACTGAGTGTTGAGGTTTTTTACACAGATTCTGTGTCTCCAGGAGATGCTAATCGATGGGTTGGCTGTGCATCTAGGATAAGTAATAAGGGAGTTATGAGTGAGTTTAGCTGCAGTGATAGGTTAATTTTTTTCGCTCGTGGCTAATTCAGAGGCTGAGTGTTAGCATTGTGGGTTTTTTTTGGAGAAAAAAAATTAAAAAGATCAGTTAGCTGATGGATATAAAACATTCATAGTTTATTAAATATTAAGATTCCTTAGACGTTGTTTCCTGCAAATGACGCGTTTATCCGCCCGGTACCGGGGGGGCGGTGCGTAACAGGTTAAATATTGAATTGTTCTCTCTTAGTAAGATCCCATTTTCAATAAAATGGTGGTCTTACCTTGACTTGAAGATGAAGTCCATTTGCCTATCCTTCTGGACAAAAATCTCTATTACTTTTTTGTAAAAGTCCTCCTTATCTTCTTGTAGTTTCAAAAGTCTATCATAAATCTAATCGATGGATTTATGATTAGAAAATTATAAAAGTAGGGTAGACATGTGGATGTTATCCGGCTGAACAAAACGTGCATTTATCTAACAGGTAAGTTTCCCACAGATCTTATTTCGAGCTATTTTCTAAAATCCTATAGAGAAATCTCATTGCTTTTTTGTCGAGGGAAGCCATGCGCAGCTTACTTCCGGGTTTTAGGACGCGTCACTGCACCCCTCTCGTCTCCTCTTCACACACCACACTTTTCGCGGCACACGTACTTACAGCCAATCAGCTCTGAATTATGTGAGATGACGTATGGTGGGGATGGCAGCTCAGTGACCCTATGGTCATTATTTTTTTGCCACACACATTAAATAGGAAAATACTCTGAGCATGCGCAGTGTAGTTTTTACAGTCACCATTCACTCAGACAGTGAGAGGGAGGGGCATGATCGGGTTTTTTCCCACATGGCTCTAAACAGCTCAATAGGCACACACTGTAGACACTAATTAGAAGAACACAGACTAAAACAGCAATGTGCAGACGAATCAGACGATTAAACATGATCTTGCCACTGGGTACGTCTCCTTCATCACTGTCTGTTCTTTCAGCTTCAGGGGTTCCAGAACAGCCTTGATGCTGTTAGAGAGACCTACACCAGTTTTGTCCTTTACTTCTACAAACTCCAAAAAAAACGCTCTGTAACTGTGAGGTCAGGCATAATGTATCGCAGCACAATCACCATTTGCGATTTACAGGAGACATCGGTTGTCTCGTCGGCCTGAACGGCAACAAATGATGTGTTGTCCACTTGCTTGGCTATTTCCTCCCTGTACACTTCATACATGCAGTCTAACGGGCCGTCTCCACGGCAGCGTTAAAAAAATCTTGGAGGTGGGCGTATCTGAAGCTTGGGGATTTTTTTGCGATCAACCAATCACATGAATCTCCCGCCCGCGACATACGAAGCCAAAAAGCCCGAAGTAAACTGGATATAAACTCCCCAAAACAGGCGAAAACATACCACTGTCTCTGCCACCTCCCTCCATGCCTGGCTCCTCCGGTTTATATCCCGGTAGGTCTGGTCATAAAGCACCGGGTGATTGATTCGCTACCGCTAATTTCTCCTCCATTTTTTGGAATATGAGGAAATGATCTGCGGGATATCTCTCCCAGCATACACGCCGTTTGATTGGCTAGAGCTTGAACTGTCAGATTTGCGTACATGGGATTTGATTGGCTGCCGCTTCCTCCTCAGCTTCAAAAGTTGAACATTGTTCAACTTTGGATCTTGAAAATCCTGAGAATCTCCGCTCGCCTGCCCACAATGCATTTCGGCGAAAGCGAAAAAAAGTGACGTCACCCCATTCAAAGTGAATGGGCAGAAGCGTTTCAAGATTTTTTAACGCTGCCGTGGAGACGGCCCGTAAGAGTTAATTCTGTATGGTGCTTGATGTCCCTTTAAAAAATGGGCTGAGCTTCGTAGTGCCGTCGAAGCCTGGAATCGCCCTCACACATTGTCTCGAAAATTGACCTGAATATCCCTGGATTCAGAGAGTCCGCCGACTCGTCGTGGCCCTGCAGTGCTGTCTCACATTTCCCACACAGTTTAATACAGGTGATGATCCGACCCAGCACGTACCTGTTTTCTTCCACCTTCCTATTATGATCATCAATGTCTGTAGACGCTGTCAATCTGAGCTGCAACATTCACCCTTCCGAGTAATCCCAACTTTACGGCATTTTCCAAGTGACCGTTGCTGCTCTCATGCTTCATTGTCCTCTCCGAAAGATGCTTTAAGTCCTTGTAACCTGTCCTCGACCAAGTACCTTGATCTTCACCAAAAAGCAGGCAAGGAAAGCAAAAGAGGGAATTCTTCTGGATGCTCGCCGTTAGCCATTTCTTTTTAGCAAACCACTCAGCGTTAAACCCGCGGTTAACTTTGCCCGCAGTCTGGACCATTTGGAAATCCGGTGGATGGTGGGCACCGAGTCGCTTTACCTACAGTTTCTCTCCGAGACTAAGTGTCTCAAATGTGTGCTCCAGTAAATGGTCAACTTCATTCATTTTCTTTCAGTTTTTTACTTATTTTAATCGCTAGTGATGTTAGCTATATGCTGCTCTCTCGTCTCCTCTTCACGCTACACGTGACGTTTCGCAGCACACGTGACGTATCAGCCAATCAGTTCTGAATTATGTGAGATGATGTATGGTGGGGATGGCAGCTCAGTGCCCCTATGGTCATTATTTTTTTACCACACACATTAAATAGAAAAATACTGTAGTGTAGTTTTTACAGTCATCATTCACTTAGACAGTGAGAGGGAGGGGCATGATCGGGTTTTGTCCCACATGGCTCAAAACGGCTCAATAGGCACACACTGTAGACACTAATTAGAAGAACACAGACTAAAACAGCAATGTACAGACAAATCAGATGATTAAACATGATCTTAAAATATATTTTATATATTTTTTTTGCATTTTTTTTTTATCATTATTTTTAATACTTTCTGCTGACACTAGGTGGGGCTGTGTCCCCCTGCCCCTGATGACCAGTCACCACTGCGAGAGAGGAATGTCAAATGACAGTACTGTTTTGTCAGAGCCAGAGAAGTGCAATTCAAAATCTGGCTCCAGTCCAGCAGGTGGAGACAGGGAGCCTAGGGTCTGTGATTTCACTGAGGATGTGGCTCAAAGGAAGAGTGTGAGTCTCCTATTTAATGAGCTTAATGCAACGCACCCGGGAATGCACTCTCTCAGCAGAGGACAAACAATTCGCTGTGAGAGAGGAGAAGAGACTCAAAGATTCGACCAAAGACGCTGGTGGTGAAATATTTGTAAATGTATTTATCTGTTTGAACCATGTTTGATTAGATGAATTATTATTTCTAGTTTTATGAGGTATTAAGCTAAAATATAAGATGCTGGAATATAATTTACTTTGTTGAGATGCATTTACTTTTGATTAAATGTTAAGTTTAATTGTAACTTGATTATGGAGCAGAAATGAAAGTGCTTGTTTAAGGATGGCATGTTTTTCATTGAAATGTTTATTTGCCTAAAGTGAATGAAAGTATGCTTTGTGTTAAAGGTTTTCAACCTAAATGATGCATCAAGAGGCTAACAAGAGGCTGAATGAAGCAAAAAGAAATCTGCAATAACTCAAATAAAGAGGAAAGATTCAAATTTGAGTTGTCCTTTTGGAGTGAATCAAGCCATTTTCAAGTTTAGGCAGGAGTCAATCTAGCAAACCAAATCATAACTTGACAAGTACAATTGACCAATCATATCTTCCCTCTAAATGGATGGGCTTTATTTTCGCAGACTTTATGACAAGTTCCGCCCGCTGTGAAGTTGATGCATGTGTGTTATAGAGTGGTGCAGTGACGCGTCCTAAAACTCGGAAGTAAGCTGCGCATGGGTTCCCTCGACAAAAAAGCAATGAGATTTCTCCATAGGATTTTGGGAAATAGCTCGAAATAAGGTCTGAAAGAAGAAGTGACGTCAACGGCTTCATTTGCGTAATCCTCCCTCAGGGACTTATTCCGGTGTGAACGCAATTTACTAAATAGTTCCGGGGAAATAAAAGTTCCGGGAAAAGTTCCAGGGACTATTCCTGGGAAAAGTACTTGGTGTGAAAGCGCCTTTTGTGTTTAACCTGTTACGCACGGCCCCCCCGGTACCGGGCGGATAAACGCGTCATTTGCAGGAAACAACGTCTAAGGAATCTTAATATTTAATAAACTATGAATGTTTTATATCCATGTAACGGGAAGAAACTCAGCTAACTGATCTTTTTAATTTTTATTTCCAAAATAAACCCACTCTAAAAAGGTCAAATGTCACTTGTTTTGCATCAATCTTGATACAGGGTACTTATTATATGTTGTACTTTGGATTCTTAAAGCTTTTAGTCTACTAACCCATCATCCAAGGGTAGTTTTCACTATCTGTAAAAAAGAATTTTTGGACGGACACTATAATTTACAGTTTTTTACTATGTAAAATCTGAATTTTCTTTAAAATAAAAAACATCTATATTGATTCTGACACTTCTACATCCAACTCACAGACCTTGCTTTGATAAAATTAATTATTCATATAACCCTTTTAGAAGTTAAGTTGTAGTCATTTGTTTTGGGCATGTCATTTTCGAGCCTGAAACATGAAAAACAGGCTTGGTGCTTAACAGGTTAAGTGATTTGATCATCAAAGGTAGGCCTAAGTAATTTTCAATGTGGGCCGCTGTGCCGACTTAATTCATTAATTGTTACTTGGCTGTGGGTGCCCTGTCATGATAGGTGTTTATATAAATGGTGTTGTTTTGTGTAGTAGAAGGTCACTGTCATTGATGCGTTTTGCACCCCAAGCCGTTGTTTTGATATTCCGCTGAAGAATACGCTGTGACGTAATAACTCTTCTTTTATTTCTTTTTTTTTTAGGGAAGGGGGTGGTCAGAGGGCCTAGGTATAAAAGTCACGGCTCGCCCCTGTCCTATAGCCACATTCCCATTCATGTATTAACATTAAAATGGTTAAAACTAAATTAAAATATGAACTGCATTTACATCTCCTGCTTTTGTTAGGCTATCTGGCTAAGTTGCACTAGTTTCACCAACTAGGCTACATGTTAGCATTCTGAAACACGTAAGTAGTTCTGCCAATTTTACTCATTAGGCGCGTTCACACCGGAGTACTTTTCCCACAATAGTTCATCAGAACTACGATATATTTGCGTTCACACCAAAAAGCCCCAGGAACTAAAGTAGTTCAAATTAGTTAATCTGACCCGCTAGCAGGGACTGTTGTGGGAGAAAATAGTTCATATGTCTGATTGGCTGTGTGGAATGCAAACCACGCCCGTTTGACTCTGATTTTTTTTTGTAAGCGCCCATTGTATTTGCTCGCTTCGGGCAGCGCACCCGAAGAGATTACTTTTGTGAAAGCAGTTATTATAGCAACACTAAATAAATCATCGGAGCGGTGGAGTGATGAGGATGTGTCGGCGCTTCTGGCGATTTACTCGGAGGACGCGAAGCGCCACATTCAGAAGCTTCTACTGAATGCAGTTTCCGTGGCTCAGCAAAGTTAGCAGACCTGGCAAAGTCATGTCGGGACGACTACGAAGGTAAAATAAAATACATGCACTGCACTGTTTTAATCTGCACAATACTGGTCTTAGATGTACTTTTATTTGCTCAGTAGATCGAGCTAGCCATGCTAGAACTGGCTATCATAGGTCCAAGCTAGCTAGCTATTCTCAGCCGTGCCCGCTATGAACACGTTTTGACTTGTGAATAAGTGTGCAATGTTCTGTAATTTGCTTCACTAACTCATGGCACTAATCGTGTGTTTCAGGCGAGGTGTTTCTCTCTGGATTAGAAACTAGTTTTCCCCTCCGGGATAAAACGATAATATAACGTTAGCATGCTAGCTGGACATAATGCTACCTCTAACAATACATTGTAGTTGCTATAATTTCAAGTCATTTGCAACATTCATTCTACATGTTAATGGTAAAAGCTTAAACAGTTGATTACCTGCATGCCACAAAGACTGATGTTCTAATTTTTTTTGCACATTTAAGTAGAAATGTAATTGAAATTCTATTTATTTTTCCTTTTTTTTATTGATTGTTATAATTGTACTCAGCCATGTTATGTTAGATGTCAATCCACTTACACTGTAACTACTCTGGCCTTGAAAGAAGGTTACACATCTAACTGATGTCCACTAATCCCTATAAAACAAAGTTCAAGCATACATTAAGCACAAAACAATAAATAAGGGCACTTTGATATTTATTTTTTATTTGATATTATTTGAGCCTATCTTATACTTTACACCTGCATTTTGTACACTGTCCCTGCCTGCACCATGTCCAATGTTGTCTCTGTTGACAACCTACTAGGCGATTAAACTGATCTTGTATCTTGCTTATTTCTCCTTAGGAAAGCGGGCACGGGATGACAGCTTCCTTGACACCATCATGGCGATGGACTGCCGTGCCATGGTCAGCAAGGAGAATGAGGACCTGCGTGCCAAGGAGATGCACGACGAACGGCTGCTGCATTCACACAAGGCCCAGGAATCGGACGACCAGCTGCTCATGGTGATGCAGCGCCATGCTGACTCGGCGGCGCGCCAGGTGGAGGTGTCGGCGCGCCAGGTGGAGCAACAAAATACCTTTCAGGCTGGGCTTCTGGCAGTGCAAAGCGAGCTGATTAAATCCAACAGGCCTTCAATAAAAAAATTAAGAAAAACTTGTCGTCGTTGATAAACTGTACAATGACTTGTTGGGAGGCGTGTGGTGCAGTGGTCTGGTGCGTTGGTGTTCGGATCAGGGGAGCACAGGTTCAAACCCCACTGCAGTCAGCATGTCGTTGTGTCCCTGGGCAAGACACTTCACCCCAAATTGCCTACACCTGGGACAGTTAATTTTGTATTATTGTGATTATATATATATGCCACTGTTATTAATACTGACACTTCACTTTGCACTAAGGTGTGTCTGCTGCTGAGCCTATCTATTGTTATTATATATATGATTTGATACTACTGACACTTTATTTGATATTGAAAATGTTAACTTGTATTTACATGTATACGACACACCTGGGACAGCGTGATGCTGTTATTGATATTGTCTTGCTTGTGCAATAAAAGAGAACCTACATGGCGATTAAACGGAGCCTGTATCTTACATTTTTCATTACATTTCAAGTAACTAAGCTTGCTTATTATTCTGATACCATCATGTTTCATCGGTTATAAACTGGCGAAGCTTTATTTATTGTGGCTTTCAAAAAGATAATTTCATTGTATTTCAAAATTGCATCCAACACAAGCACTATTTATTTATAGAAAGAGAAATGGTTAAGTTTGTTATTACCAGTGTTGTGAGTTCAATATTTTTAATTAATTATAGTAAGGGAACATCTTAGGAGTTAGTGTAGTGAGTTTCAGAGCAGTGTAATAATTATTTGACCTAAAACTAAATGTTTTTATGAACATGACATGGGGATTTGCTAACTTGATTTCCCCCATTTTACACGACACAAATGGAGGCCACTATGGGCCACAACTAACACGTAGGTTTCTGTAGGGTTCATGGCAGACGGATGTAGTTGCTCTCAGGAGGATATATAATAAAGGTGTGTTAGCTGCTGAGCCTATTTAGTGTGCATACGACACACCTGGCACAGTTTATTCATTTCACACGTAGCGTAGCGCGTGCATGTCGTCGTCCAATCCTTTTGTCAATCCTTCATAACTGCCTTCGCTTCCGAATCAGCATTGCTATTGCATTTGACTGGTCGACGATCTGTATTTGTGTTTGCTTAAATAACGCAGACGAAGCTCATGTCTGAGGTCGGAAGGTAAACAGACGCCTAAAGTAAACATATGGTTCTAAACTGTATTGAAGTAAACATGTATTATTTTGAATTGTATTTTAGTGAACATGTATTGTTTGAACTGTTTTAAGTAATCACATATATATATTGTCTTCTCACTTACAACTCACTGACCCAGAGATCCTGTTACACACACATACACCTCCTTCCACCAGCACACACACATTCTTTTCAAGGTTCTTTCTGGGCATCAATATATCTGTGTACAATGTTTGGTTGTCTGGGAAAGAATAGTTTGTGTGAAATATTCCTTGGGAAAGTAAAGGAGTGAATATCGGTGCAGAGATAAGATTGACTCTGTACTTCCGAATCTCACGCTGTGCTCAGAAGAAAACAAATTTTTTCCCAGAACTCTGATTCGCTGTATTGGACCCGACCAGAAGTGAATCCAACCAGTAAAAACACCTGGGGGAGTGAGCAGCTCACACAGCTCCTCCCCACGGACTCTCTGAGTAAAATAGGAAGGAAGAAGTCAACACATCTCCGCCCCAAAATATGAATATGAATACTGTTGTTTAGGCATGTAAAATGCTTCCTGTTTTCTGACTGGCTGGTCCCGATACCTGTATCGCACAGCAGTGGAACCTGAAGTCCGGAGTACTCTGTAAACTTGTATACATGTTTTGTTTCTTACCAGTAAAATCAGACTATTGTTATAACCTTTATTCCGGTGTTTTGAATTTCTTCTTTATTAAATATAACCAGCCTCATCTAACGAACGGCGCGTAGCGGAGGGGGGCTTTAAGCCACCAATCCAAAGTGTTTGCTACAACACACCTCATTTACAGCAAGTGGGCACGGGAGGTTTTTCCTCTTCTTTTTCTCTCGGTTTTTTGGCGGATTGCAACTTTAAGGTGCATACCGCCACCTACTGTACTCGCCGTGAAGTTGTTTGCGGCCTGCCAGTAAACCCAAAGCAGAAGAGGAAGAAGTGACGTCAGCGGTTCATTTGCCTAATCCACCCCCAGGAACTCATTTTGGTGTGAACGCGATCTGCTTTAGTTCATCAGAACTAAAAGAGCTCTCATGAACTAAAGTTCTCATGAACTATTGTGGGAAAAGTACTTGGTGTGAACGCGCCTATTGTTCTTGAATTAATCTATTTGGATATTTTTTTTACTTCTTCTTTAAAGTTCTAACAGTTTACCCACCTGAAAACAATTATAAAAGTGCAAGAGATGCATGCGTACAGCAACACCTACAGGTAATAACTGTACAATAGCATAGCATAAGCAGTAGAAAGGATTAATGTAATGTGAGTGTAAAACATGAAAATAAAATAGTAGGGTGTCTGTTTTTATCTAACTTGAGCCCAACATGACTCATTTTTTACAGTCCTGTACGAATACACGGAGTGTTGCTCTTCCTTTTAGCACAATGCAGTGAAAATAATTTTCAATTTTTGGAAAGCCGGCCGTGTCCTGACCAGGCCCACCTGCAAAAAGCGAGGAATGCATCATTGTGTTAGGAAGCACAGACATTTTTTTTATTGTACGGTCAAATAAGTCATAGGCTGTTCAGTGTCTTAAACAAATCTTAAACAGCATGCACCCAATACAAAGGCTACAGCTTGTGAACCACACTGTCTATATGTATTAATGAGGTCTGGCCGGAAGGGCAATCTTTCAATTCATCTGTGGTGTCATGGTGCGGTGGTAAGGAGACTAAAATGTTTGAGCTAATTAAAAATAATGAACTGTGTGGGCTGTCCCTCCACCAGCCATCTGAGCTGCTGATATCAGGAACCTCATCTCAGTTTAACACAAGTTTTTCAGTCCAATTTCAATTTACCGCTGAGATCCATCCCCCTCCAAACAAACACATTACTTTTAATTTGTACCGCACATTTAATATCATCCTCAAGAATATTCTAGAAATCCATATTTATTATATTTATTTATTCCTGAACTTTATTTTTTATAATCTATAGTCCCTTTGGATTTATAAAGATATGATATATTGAGTTGTGTTTTATACATTCATTTGACTTGTATGACATTGCAGTACCCTTTCTTGTTATTTGAATTCATACTACATCATTTATTTGATCTTAATCCCTCTAAAATGTCCTAAAAATAAAAATATGTGAACCAGGAGGGGTATGGGTTTATTATTTATTCATGATTCATACGCTGTATCCCATGCACCAAAGTGTTCCAGTCATGCATAGTAATACATAACCTATAGAAAGAGACAGTATGAAATGGCTTCACCTAAAAAGCATTTACACCATCTCTATATATACACACTTCTAGTTTTCTGTGCAGCTGACGGTTGTCACATTGAAGGCGTTGGAGTAGAGAGTGTCCAGTTATATGTGGACCCAGTTCACCAAGAGGACATCTGGTCCAATAGACTGATATGTGTGAAATAATTTATAAGCACCGGAGTTCTGAGAAGTGACACATAGGAAGTGTGCAGGCATGTGCGTATCGTTGATGATAAATATTAATTCTCAGGTAGTGTTGGAAAAATGTGCTCCTCCGACAGCAGAAAGCATGATTAAAGCGGGCAGGAAAACCTTCTGCCTGTATGGAAACTAGCTGGGTCGCTGCTAGGCGTGAATCCAGTGGCCTGAGGCTGAGCTGATCTAATTGGCAGCTGTCTGACACGTCAGCTGAGCCAGCACTGCCATCCCGTCCTGATCAAAGGTGAATGCTGGCTGTTACCGTGGATGGGGAGGGGGACAAAGCTACCAGCGCTGCGATGAAGGTCCAAACACACTCCATTAGGCTTCACTCTGTGTGTGAGTGTGTGTGTGAGTGAAAGAGCGACAAACAACCAGCGTCATCCTGTCATCAGAGCCGTGCCAACTGTTGGCATGTCACTTTTAGCAGCTTGTTATCACTGAGGTTGTGGCATCATTAGTTATGGGGTAACATTCGCAAGCTCACAGGTACACACACACACACACACACACACACACACACAATGTGGTCACTTGGGCATAATGCAGCTGGTCAGGTTGTTGTCATTGTAAGCAGGAAAAAATGTACCTGTAATGCACGACTTTTGGACAATACTGATGTTTGCACTTTAAGGCGAGACACGGCAGGCAAAAACATCGTTTTTCATGCACTGGTCAATTTTGAGATTTTGTGCTATTTTGATTCCATAACATGTTTTTTTTCAGGCTTTTGGAAGGAAAACGTATAAAATACACATTTAAGAGTTTATTTGACTATAGTTTGTCTATTTGCATCTGTAGATTTCTCCTAAATTCACCAAAAGTTAGCATTCTTAACATAAAGTACAGCGACCGCTGTTTGCACGATGTCATCAGAGGTATCGTTGGAAAGCTCTGTCTCTCCTGCACAATCTCATCGGATCCAAATATGGTCATTTCCTTTGTATCAGCAACCAATCGTGAAAGTACAAAGGGGTCTTAAACCAAGAAACTAAATCTCATTGGCTGGTGTCAATTTCTGACAACGTGATTCGTTCAGATGCGTCACGTGGTGTGCTAAAACACTTCCTGGTTAGTTTTCCGCTGGAAATTTAAATCTCAAAATGACAAAACGGCGAAAAAAACATTCACAGAGAAGACGACAACAATTGTCACTTGCATGAAGCAAGGTTATACAGATGAAGCGTATTATTTTGGACAGTTTAAAGTGCGAGGGTCGTGATCGGTTCATGCACGTTCCGTGATGGCCGGCCGGCCCCCAGTCAGACTTGATACCGCCCCCATGATAAATACATTTAATTATTGTGAAGCCAGCTGCAATGGATCATTGATCCACCAGGGGGTGCAGTGGGGTTCCACACTGGAGTCATGTGAAATCAACTTCTAAATAATAGATGTTGTTTAGTCGGAAAAAACGAACGAGCCGGCTCTCCCGATTTTTAATCCTAATTTAATCATCATCATTGATGTTTATGTTCACCGAATTGACATGAAATCACTGACAAATATGAATATTCTGTATTCAACTTCATTGAAACGATCAGGATGGGTGTTATTTTTCCCCACAATGACCAAGTCGCTGCAAATGATCCCATGTATTACATGTACATGGCCACATTCTCAACAAAGTTACGTAACGAAACATTCTGTATTCCTTGCTTACTTTTTATTTAATGCTTTATAACAGCTGGAATAGTTCGTTTAGAACAGGCACCTCACTCGCAATCTGCTCCTCCGCAACGCCTACCACCTACCTCCGGCTGAAATTATGAATGTACAGTAAGGCATAGTAATCATAGATAACACGGCAGGGTCCGTTACAGTTTGTTTTCATCTGATTTCAAATATTTCAAATGTCTGAAGTTAATAAATACATTCTCAGTGTTCAAGTCAATAATAGTCATATAAGAAAAGTACTGATCTAATAACAGAGATTTTATAAGGACTTTTCAATGTTCGACATCGCTCATGTGAAATACAGTAAACTGGATGTTGTGGTGCCGAGAGGCGGGGTATCAAAAGTACAAGCTAAACTTTTATTTAGCATCTGAACGATCTGAACACACTTGTAAACAACGTGATGCCCGGGAAGCGAAGACCCGGCGGAAACAGCTGGTCTGGTTCACTAAAATGTCCGTGTACAGTATATCTGGTACTAATGTATAGCGGATCTTTGTTAAGATCCATATGTCACGGATAGATATTATATATAGAGATGGGATGGCAGAAGGTGCTATATATATATATATAATTCCAAAGCTGGTAAAGACCTTTCAAATTTAGCAATAATAGTCATATAAGAAAAGTACTGATTTGTTCTTGAATATTATAATAAAATAAACACCGGCTGTTGTTATGCCTGCTGTAACGTTTACTTTCTCCGTTCTCCGCTTAAGTAATTATTACTTCCTGGTTAGCTTTCTGCTCGAAATTTAAATCTGAAAATGGCAAAATAACGGAGAAAAAAACGTTCACAGAGAAGACGACAACAATTGTCACTTGCACTTGTCATTTAGCATCTGAACACACTTGTAAACAACGTGATGCCCGGGAAGCGAAGACCCGGCGGAAACAGCTGGTCTGGTTCACTAAAATGTCCGTGTACAGTATATCTGGTACTAATGTATAGCGGATCTTTGTTAAGATCCATATGTCAGTAGAGATGGGATGGCAGAAGGTGCTATATATATATATATATATATATATATATATATATATATATAATTCCAAAGCTGGTAAAGACCTTTCAAATTTAGCAATAATAGTCATATAAGAAAAGTACTGATTTGTTCTTGAATCAACTTTTTTATGGAAAATGTTTTATGTAATTTTATTTCATTTTAAATAAAATGAAAGACATTCACAGTTAATGTAATTAGATATACATTATTAATGCCATACATTTTTAAATGTAATTAGATATACATTATTAATGCCATACATTTTTGCATAAATATTTATTCAGTATGATAGCTGTCCATTTCTCACTTATTCTGACAATGTACTTAACCCCAAATAAAAGAACCCAATAAAAATAGTTGTTAAATAATAGTGAAGTCACGTTGTAATAACAATAATTCATCTCTCGGTTTTTTTTTGTTTTCTTTGTGTGCTTTGCCAAAAGCCACTGTGTCAAGTGTCCTAGTTGGGTTACCGTAACGAACAGCAGCCGGCTCTCGATTTTTAATCCTAATTTAATCGTTTATGTTCGCCGAATTGACATGAAATCACTGACAAATATGAATATACTGTATTCAACTTCATTAAAATGTTATTAACGTGCCTAAACTCAGTAATTCACTAAAAATTACTGATCCCTCCGCGTCGCGGAGGGATCTTGATCCCTGGGTGTTATTTTTCCCCATAATGACCAAGTCGCTGCAAATTATCCCGCTTATTACATGGCCACATTCTCAACAAAGTAACGACATGACTCCCAATATTAATTAAAATGCTTTTATGGATTTAGAAAATATTTTTATTGATTTAAAACATAGTTCTATGTATTGATTTAAATTTACATGCATCCGCTAAGAAAAATAGTCCGTTGTTACCGTTTTTTAAACAGTCAGAATGAAACGGCAGCTCTCAGCTGTGTGTTCACACTCCTAACTCTGATCTTTCTTTTCCAACAGTTAAGTTAACTGTAGGTTACTCTGAGTGACAAGCTTACAGTTAGTGAAGTAACACTTTTTTTTTGTGAGTCACGACCTCGCTGTTTCATTCTAACATAACGCTCCAAATATGACTGTTTCCACTCGGACTTCAATACAGCAACACCATTGTTTGGTTTCCATGGTAGCGTGTCTCTTTAGTAGCGTGCACTCCTTTCCTGTAAATTACAGGTCCAGCCAGGCAAAACAGTAATATGAAATATGAACGTTAGTTTTTAACTGAAATGATCAAATAAAGTCAAAATGTCACAGTGTTTACAAACATTGACCATACCGTTCACCAGCCCCCACCCCACTCTTTGTTTAAAACGAATTGGCCATCGGAATGTGTGTGTCCCAACCCCCCCCTGTGATATCTCTTCACAGGGGGGAGAGAGTTAGACGCTCGTGAATTGTCAACGGGGGGGGGCCTCTCTGCACGGAGGAGCCGCGGAGAAGTGAATCACAGTGATCTGCTATTTTAAAGTAAATTCAACACATATCGACCCTAAATATAGCATATATTAAGAACGAGAAAGTGTTAACATCGTTTTTTGTAAACATATGACCAATGTGCGAGGGTGATGACATCAGAGCATCGTCCTATGGGCTTAGCCCCGGACAGGTACAACAGGTATTCACTCAGAGGGGGGTAGTTACCCATTTACATGTCAAAAAGCAACATACAGTAGGCGGGTGGGGGATGGTGAACGTTTACATTTCTCTACAGCAGTGGTTCCCAAACTTTTTGTGCCCAAGGCACACCAAAGGACAAGTAAAAATCTCAAGGCACACCTATTGTGCGAAATAGCCCTTATAACACGTGTTATCACTCATATCATGGTTCATTTGGATATTTAAACATGCTATTTCAGAAAACTTGTAATACAAAAAACAATTGCCTTATTGTAAGTAATTAACTGGAGAAATATTTAGCTGATATCTTTAAGTTAAAAATACCCTATTCACCTGGGGTGTCTCGCCTTAATTAGATGTTTGATAAGTGCAGATCACATAGTAAAACACGTACACAGATACATTATTTTGTATTTTTATTAAATTCGACAATGTCAATTTCACTTTCCACTATGTCCACCGTTGTTTTTCACAACCAATGGCAGAACTTTATTGAGGCCTGTAATTAGTCAACTACAGGTCTCTTGAGTCAGTCTTTTTCTTCCAAAAAGCTTGTGACAAGATGTTATTGCTCTTGGGGCATTAAAAACAAGATTTTAACTTTAGTTTTTTATATAATATCTGCATTTTCTATTGTGAAAAACTAAGTCTTAGTTATTTAATATATAGCGCCATCTCCTGGTTAAACCCTGAAATTGGAGAATAGTGGGAGGGCCTAACATTCCTGAATACTGGTCTTTGGCAGGCAACTGGCTGGCAACTGGCTGGCAGTCGGCAGGAAGCTGTATGCTGGGGTCCAAAATAAGAGGCTCCATCTGTACAAAAAACAAATGACCCCGAACATGAAATACCTTCACGGAGTGCGTCGAGGCGCACGCTGTCATCCAAAGAACAGGAGGGTTTACAGATGTAGCAGCTAATTTAGGACAGTTTGAAACGCGAGGGTCGTGGTCGGCCCGTGAACGGCCCGTGATCAAGAGACTGCCTCCAGTCTGACTTGAGACCGCCCCCGTGATAAATAAATGTATTTATCGTGAAGCCAGCTGCAATGGATCATTGATCCACCAGGGGGTGCAGTGGGGTTCCACACTGGAGCTCATGTGAAATCAACTTCAATACAGTACGCTGGATGTACAGTATGTCTGGTACTACTGTATAGCGGATCTTTGTTAAGATCCATATGTCACGGATAGGATCATAGTCTGTGCTAAATAAGAGACATGTAATCATTTACAAAACATCACCATGTTGTTATTTAACAAAATAATGTTGTTTAGCCTCTTAAGCACGGCGGTCCCCCCATTGGACCCCTCCCACCGTTTTTTTTTCGAGATAATGTCTCAGGGCTTCTTAACATTTATGAAACTATTAATGTGTAGCACCATTTTTACCAAAATAAAACACAAGTCTCATAAGAAGCGTCTAAATGACCCCTGAGCGAAAATATTCTAACGCACTGCGGCACACAATTCAAGATAAAAATACCCTTATTACTTATCGTAGCTGCACATACAATATAGCCGATTAAAGCTGAGACTCCACTGATTATTTAGGTATAGTATCATCACTGAGCGATCCGAACTTGCGACAGGAGAAGCAAACACAGACATCACAACACGTACCTTTACGGAGCTTTTACGGCAGATCGTCTCTCCGTAGCTGTCAATTAGGTCAAAAGACGTGTTCAATGGCATTAAAACGAAAAAAAAAAATGCTACAACTGTTGATCCATAGGTTGATAATGTACCTGTGCCTTTGAAGAAATTATTTATAATCCATAATTCAATTTTTTATGTAAAAATCGGAGCGGAAAAGTTAGCTGCTAATGGTAGCCACCAGAGTGTATGCAGCTTCCGGTTTTGGTAACGCGTCACTCTCACTCCTTATTTGTTAACGTTTTGGTGTGTATATAACTTTCCTTCGATTCCATTGGCTCTAGCGGTTATAAAGAGATTTCATTCATCAAAATCGACCAAGGGGGGCCAGAGATAGGTCAAATCCACCCAAATGACCCCAGAAGTGGGTTTTTTTGGCTAAATCTCTCTAAAAAGGTCAAATTTCACTTGTTTTGCATCAATCTTGATACAGAGTACTTATTATATGTTGTACTTTGGATTCCTAAAGCTTTTAGTCTACTAACCCATCATCCAAGGTAAAGGTAACAGATATGGTTCTAAACTGTATTGAAGTAAACATGTATTATTTTGAACTGTATTTTAGTGAACATGTATTGTTTGAACTGTTTTAAGTAATCTTATATATATTCTCTTTCTCACTTACACTCACTGACCTAGATATCCCTACACACACATACACCTCCTCCCACCAGCACACACACATATTCTTTTCAAGGTCCTTTCTGGGCATCAATATATCTGTGTACAATGTTTGGTTGTCTGGGAAAGAATAGTTTGTGTGAAATATTCCTTGGGAAAGTAAAGGAGTGAATACAGGTGCAGAGATAAAGATTGAATCTGTCCTTGTGTATTTCCGAATCTCACGCTCTGCTCAGAAGAAAACATACTTTTTTCCCAGAACTCTGATTCGCTGTATTGGACCCGACCAGAAGTGAATCCAACCAGTAAAAACACCTGGGGGAGTGAGCAGCTCACACAGCTCCTCCCCACGGACTTTCTGATTCGCTTCGGAGTAAAATGGGAAGGAAGAGTCGACACATCTCCGCCCCAAAATATGTATATGAATACTGTTGTTTATTCATGTAAAATGCTTCCTGTTTCTGACTGGCCGATACCTGTATTGCACGGCAGTAGAACTGGAAGTCCAGAGTACTCTGTAAACTTGTATAAGTGTTTTTTACCAGTAAAATCAGATTATTGTTATAACCTTTATTCCGGTGTTTTGAATTCCTTCTTTTATTAAATCTAACCAGGCTCATTTAACGAACGGCGCGTAGCGGAGGTGGGCTTTAAGCCACCACCACGGTGTTTTCACTATAAGTAAAAAAGAATTTTTGGACGGACACTATAATTTACAGTTTTTTACTATGTAAAATCTGAATTTTCTTTAAAATAAAAAACATCTATATTGATTCTGACTTTTCTACATCCAACTCACAGGTTTATCATTACTTTGAGAATAAAGATTATTACTTTAACCCTTTTAGAAGGGAAGATATGGTCATTTGTTCTGGGAATGTCATTTTCGAGCCTGAGACCTGAAAAACAGGCTCAGGGCTTAAGAGGTTAGTCGAAAAAAACGAACGAGAGGAAATGCAGCCGGCTCTCGATTTTTAATCCTAATTTAATCATCATCTTCACCACGATCATTTATGTTTATGTTCGCCGAATTTACATGAAATCACTGACAAATATGAATATTCTGTATTCAATTTCATTAAAACGTTATTAACGTGCCTAAACTCAGTAATTCACAAAAAATATTTCTATTTTAATGGAGCCTTGTCAGGCAGATCAGGATCCCTGGGTGTTATTTTCCCCATTATGACCAAGTCGCTGCAAATTATCCCGCTTATTACATGGCCACATTCTCAACAAAGTAACGACATGACTCCCAATATTAATTGAAATGCTTTTATGGATTTAGAAAATGTTTTTATTGATTTAAAAAATTGTTGTATGTATTGATTTAAATTGACATGCATCCGCTAAGAGAAATAGTCACTAGACACTTGACACAGTGGCTTTTGGCAAAGCAGAAAAAGAACACTCAAACCGAGAGATGAGTTATTGTTATTACAACGTGACTTCACTATTATTTAATAACTGTTTTTATTGGGTTCTTTTATTTGGGGTTAAGTATAGGTGAATTGCCCTAATGTGGGACATTTTTTGCATTTCAGACTTCTGGAATATATTGCGATATGAACAGGGTTGGGAGGGTTACTTTGTAAATGTAATCAGTTACTGATTACTGAATACATGGCTCTGAAAGTAATCCGAATACAGTTACAGTTACGTGTCTTAAAAAAGTAACGTAATCAGATTACTTTTGGATTACTTTCTTTTTCCATCACAGATGGGTATGTTTTGATGAACAGGAGACACAAAAAGCATAAGGAAACTGAACGTGTTTTGACTGTTTTAATCGTTTATCAAGAGCACAACTGAAACATAACATCTGAAACGATGTAACAACATAATACACTTTTTGGGGATGCAGCTTGGGATGTGAGGAGTGAGGGACACGGCTTAGAACGGGCGTGTCGCCTTCTGTCCTGCCAGTGTTGGCAGGACATAAATTAAAATGTCGAACTCGGACTTCATTTTAAGGACATTTCGGGCAGGGGTGTAGAGCTATATTTGTTTAAGCACCGGATTGGGAAAACAGGAGAGTGTGTGCACTGTGCACCAGTCTGCCTTGATCTATGAATTCATGTCCGTGACACTCACAGTATCTGCTGCCCACAGCTGTTTTATAGAAGTAACTGTAATCAGATTACTCGTTTTTCAAATGTAACGCGAGCTGAATACAGTTACTTTATTTTTGTATTCTGATTACGTAACGCCGTTACATGTATTCCGTTACAACCCAACCCTGGATATGAAGCCAATAGAATAAATCAACACCCAGTAGTTCATTCTTATCTAAAAACAGCGGGACGATAGCTCATATATGACATTTCAAAGGTCTTTTATCTTGAAATGTTACATCATAATGTCCTGATATTCGCTGACTGACTTTCTCAGTCTGAAGTGGAATGACTCTTTGATTATGGACAGTTCCCATTAAACAATAATCAAAATATAGATGGACAATAGATCTAATTTGAGATTTTAAACAGCATACATTTTAAATTGTGCTTCAGAAAGTCATGTTATTTTTGGAGTGTTGTGAGATGGTGTCAACATCAATTGAAATGAGTGACCCAGCTATGTTTTTTAGGTATATTTGTTATTTACCGAGTAAGCGCTCATTTTTAATCACACACGTCTCCCCGTCCTGTTGGAGCAGAACACCTATTGTGGTGGCTGATAACCACCTCTCCGCGCCGTTCGTTGAATGAGACCGATCTCTACTAAATTAAGAAAGGAATTGAAAACACCGGAATCAAAAGTTATAACAATTATCTGAGTTTACTTCTGGTAGGAAACCAAACACATATACAAGTTATACAGAGTACTCCGGACTTCAGGCTTGTGATGCGGTTTTACAGGTAGACAGACCAGCTTTCAGAAAACGAGAAGTATGGACTCCAGGTTTGTGATGCGGTTTACCGTCTTCTAGCACCAGCTTTCAACAAACCAGAAGCATTTTACACTCAAAAACAACAGTATTCATAATCATATTTTGGGGCGGAGATGTGTTGACTTTTCCCTTCCCCTTTTACTCCAAAGCGAATTAGAGAGTCTGTGAGGAGGAGCTGTATGAGCTGCTCACTCCCCCAGGTGTTTTTACTGGTTGGATTCACTCCTGGTCGGGTTCAATACAGCGAATCAGAGTTCTGACCAGAACGTGAGATTCCAAAGTTTCACAAGGTCAAAAGTCAATCTTTATCTCTGCACCGGTATTCACTCCCTTACTTTTCCATGGGAGTTTTTCACATAAATTATTCTTTCTCATACAATTAAACCTTTGTGCACAAATATAATGATGTCCATAAGGACCTTAAAAAGAACATCTGTGTGTAGGGGTGAAAAGGAGCGGTGTGTGTGTGAATCAGGATCTCTGGGTCAGTGAGTTGAAAGTGAGAATATCATTTCTATATATGTGATTACCCAAAACCGTTGTGATTACCTAAAACAGTTGTGATTACTTAAAACAGTTCAAACAATACATGTTCACTAAAATACAATTCAAAATAATACATGTTTACTTCAATACAGTGTAGAATCATATCTTTTTACTTCAATCCCTCTTTTGATCTCACCTCACGAGATCAACATATAGCATTTGAAACATTACCACTGTCATTCTTTTCTACTGTGTCCCAACATTTATATAAACCCATCAGAAGCTGGGATGTAGAGCACTTTAAACCTTTAGGAACAGTCCACAACAACAACTTCTTATGACAGTGGAGGGAGAATAAAATATGTCTAAAAAAGTTCGTCCTTGTCAGCTGAGTCATCGTACTCTTCCCCCTCCGACGCATAGGCCAACAAGGGCATCTGGTACGAAGGGGAAGGGGCAGCTTTTCCCTCAATGGTGGAACTGATGAGTCTAACACACAATGAGCGGATACAAGGCACACAACAACAACCACATGTCACCAAAATGGCAATAAAAGTAGCCACAGAAATTAGAAGAGACATTATTAAATGTTTCCCTCTTTTGGTAACACATAGTTCTGTAGAATAAAAAATACAAATCCCTTAAATTATGGGATATAAAAATAAAGTTGAAAGTTCCTCCAAAAAATGGATTGTTCAGACAAAGTTCCACACCGGCTATATCAACCTGTTTCAGCGGGAAATGGAGTTCCCTGTGCCGTCTTGGTTTGCCGTTGTCTTCATCCCCCCCAGCCCGCTGACGGCGGCTTCTGAGCTGCCTTCTAGAGAGATGTGTCCGGATTGTCCTCCTCCGGCCCGCTGATGGCGGCTTCCGGGTCGACTGCTGGAGAGATGTCCTGATCCTCCTCCTCCGGTCCGCTGATGGCGGCTTCCGGGTCGACTGCTTTGACGAGAGCCAGATCTGTCCTGATGTCGTCTAGGGTCCTCGCAGGTGTTTTTCCCGACCGCACACTGGCTCCAGTGGTACCAGTTGTCTCCCTTTCCATCTAGGCGGACGGCATGGGAGGTCCTTTGGGTCACTCTGTAGGGGCCGGAAAACCTGGGGTTGAGCCACTTAGGCCTGATGGCCTTCAACCAGACGTAATCTGCTGTGTTGGCCTTGTGTTTCTCGGGTCCCCCTTTGGCATCAGCAACCTGTGTGGAGAAGTCTCATACCAAGCCCTTAAGTTGCTGGAAATATGGTTTTGAACTCATCTCTTCTACTTCTTTAGTGTTTATTGGCAGCACCAACTAGACTGGAGTGTGGACAAGAGACTATGCAGAAAACAATAAACAAAAAATAAAATAAAAAATAAAAAAATAGAACAAAAATAAAACAAAAAAGGAACAAACAAACAAAACAAAAAATAACCAAAGCTAGATTATTTTAAATGTATCAATTTCTCTTAAAAGCAACAAATAAAACAAAACAAAAAATAGCCAAAGCTAGTATTTTAAATTGATAAATTTCTCTTAAAAACGTAATAATCTCACATACATATTGTCTGATGTATATCCTATCCCCCCTTTTTCTGAAATAGAATGCCGTTAACGGTGTTCTTATTTTCAGAAATATCGAGCCTTATTTAATATCAGCTATATATTATATATTATTATTACTTATATATCAGGCATTAAATGTCAGCCTTCTTCCATGATTGACCTCGTTTATATTATTTGACTTATGTTGATACGTGTTCGTTTGTTTGTATTTATTTAATATACTGGGCAATTATTGTTTTTACTCTTAATGTCCTGTGTCTAATTTTTCAGAATATTGTAGCACTCCCTGTTCGCCACCAGAGGGCAGCAGCAGACCATGAATGAAGTTGTCCCCGCTCACTGGTACAACAACTCTGTCTCCACTCAGTACTTCTAAATTTTTCTCTTAATTATTACACAGATTTGACGTAAAAAATCACACAGAGTTTATTCCCTTATACAGTCTGTCCGGCTTTTTGTACGATGTTTATTACAACAGATAATTGTGGTTTTTAAGTGCCCTTCGACACCCCTCTTTAGAGATGCGACGCTTACATGGAGTTTAATCCCAAACCACAAAAAATCCTTTATCGTCACATTCAGCCTTCCAGACTATGACTTCGTACTGTTTTCACACACATTTTATCCCATACAGTCAGGCACATTTTTATTGTGCGATGTATATTTCAACAGATAGCGTGACTTCCTGAAGCAAGCTTCTACAACCTCCTCACGGTGATTGCGGCTT
Organism: Trematomus bernacchii; assembly: GCF_902827165.1. NCBI lineage: Eukaryota > Metazoa > Chordata > Actinopteri > Perciformes > Nototheniidae > Trematomus > Trematomus bernacchii. The sequence continues at coordinate 715,910 of NW_022987524.1, read as the reverse complement.
CAGGCAAGGAGTCGAAACTCAGTCAACAAAATCTCTTTATCGTCACGTTTAATGAGCCTGATTAACCCCACAGCAAGAGTTGTGATGAGATTCGGTCGTTCCAAATAATTAGTTGGAGGTCGCGTCTCTCTCCTCCTCTATCACCCACCATATAACAATTACAGCCATTTTATACATTTAAAGCACCACGAAAGGTAACCGCATTAATCAATCTTATCATGATCTGCGGGGAATTTAACCCATCTGTTTTTTACACCTTTGCAGCCTTTAATTAAAGCACTGCAAGCTAACCGTATTAATCAATGTTATTTTGACTTACGGGGAATTTAACCCATACATCTTTTACAGCGTTGCAGCGTTCGTTTTTAGTGGGTCATAGGACGGGACTAAACTACCCGCCTCTTATGAGCACTTTTGTGCGTTAGGTACAGGACTGAATACCCGACTCTAAGCACTATTAATCTACTTCAACTAGAATATGTATTGCATTTCCCACCGTGACTAAGAACACTGAGAACGCTGCTGACAACTCTACATTTTTTAGTATAATCAATCACAGATTTTTGATAGTCAAAACAGGTGTCTGCTCACCTTTTGTATATGGCCATTGGTTTAGTTGTCACCAGTATCTCTTTGTCCTCCCCCTGGACTGGATTCCGTCCCCTGGCTATCGGTGTTCCTTTCTAGAGATAAGCACTCATCACGTCGGGAAAGTCACCACTTGTTGGAGCAGAACACCTATTGTGGTGGCTGATAGCCACCTCTCCGCGCCGTTCGTTGAATGAGGCCGATCTCTACTAAATTAAGAAAGGAATTGAAAACACCGGAATCAAAAAAGTTATAACAATTATCTGAGTTTACTTCTGGTAGGAAACCAAACACATATACAAGTTATACAGAGTACTCCGGACTTCAGGCTTGTGATGCGGTTTTACAGGTAGACAGACCAGCTTTCAGAAAACGAGAAGTATGGACTCCAGGTTTGTGATGCGGTTTACCGTCTTCTAGCACCAGCTTTCAACAAACCAGAAGCATTTTACACTCAAAAACAACAGTATTCATAATCATATTTTGGGGCGGAGATGTGTTTACTTTTCCCTTCCCCTTTTACTCCAAAGCGAATTAGAGAGTCCGTGAGGAGGAGCTGTATGAGCTGCTCACTCCCCCAGGTGTTTTTACTGGTTGGATTCACTCCTGGTCAGGTTCAATACAGCGAATCAGAGTTCTGACCAGAACGTGAGATTCCAAAGTTTCACAAGGTCAAAAGTCAATCTTTATCTCTGCACCGGTATTCACTCCCTTACTTTTCCATGGGAGTTTTTCACATAAATTATTCTTTCTCATACAATTAAACCTTTGTGCACAAATATAATGATGTCCATAAGGACCTTAAAAAGAACATCTGTGTGTAGGGGTGAAAAGGAGCGGTGTGTGTGTGAAACAGGATCTCTGGGTCAGTGAGTTGAAAGTGAGAATATCATTTCTATATATGTGATTACCCCAAACCGTTGTGATTACTTAAAACAGTTCAAACAATACATGTTCACTAAAATACAATTCAAAATAATACATGTTTACTTCAATACAGTGTAGAATCATATCTTTTTACTTCAGTCCCGAAAATAATAAAACAAATAAAAAGAGGAAACAATTTGATATGTCTACCATTTATTTTAGGAGTGTAATATTGTTAAGATCCATATGTCACAGATAGGATCATACATTTACAAAACATCACCATGTTTTTATTTAACAAAATAATCAACAAAAAATCTGAATCTTATATTATGGTCCTATATTTAACAAACTATGACTGATGATCTGCGGCCTATCTACAGTATGCCTATCTGCGGCCTATCTACAGTATGCCTATCTGCGGCGGAAACCAGGGCGAGGTGTTTCTGGATCCGTTTTTCGTGGGCTCCTCAGTCTCTCGTTTACCCGGTTCCTAATTTTATGCCACTGGTCCGTGGTCAGGCCTGGGAACCGACGGGAGACACTGGACTCAAGTGTCTGCCTCACATTGAGGGGAAGAGGCATTTTCCATTTGCTCCCACTCCAGTTTGTTATTTTGACCATGTTCTCATATGTGTCAAATGGCAACATGGCCATGAACATATCACCCGCAAATTTCTCAGGGCGATGCTGTCCCTTTTGAAAGCAGTCCTCGAAGAACATGTCCTCGCGATCCGAGGAAACTGCCCTGATGACGGTGGGCGCATCAGGTGTGTCCGACGGTTGTGGTGTTGCTGCAGACCCCGGAGTGACCGCTGGAATTGGCACATCTGGCTGCAGAAGCTGTGGGTCTGCGTCTCCCACATGGAACCCAAACAGTCTTCGCCTGGATTGGCAGGCGCTCGTGTCCAGCTGTGTGTCCAGGTGCTGCTGCAGTTCCAACCTCATGGCAGCCCGCACCGACTCTGCAGTCTTCTGTGCCGACGTCATGGCAGCCCGCTCCGACTCTGCAGTCTGCTGTATCAACCTCATGGCAGCCCGCTCTTGAGTCAGCTCGGACACTTGTGCCTCCGTGGCGGTCAACCGGATTTTAAGTGCCCGGATCTCTGCGTCAGCCAATCCAGCCGTGCATGAAGCAGACGCCGGGAGCAGCGTAAGTGTGATGGCCTGATAGGAAACAGAAAGAAAATATGAATACCAGTGGTCACATGGAAATAAACAATATATTTTATAGCAGAGAGATGGTGTAAGTATTAATGATTGACAATGAGGGCCAATAGTACGTACCGCTTTCTTTTTAACAAGTCTGACTTTGCTTGTTTTTTTTGGCGCAGGAGACGGCTTCACTTTTTTTGCAGCCACCTGCGGGGTGGACTATAGGAATTAGGAATAAAGAATATAACACAATTAGACATAAGCACAAGTGAAATTAACAAATAATCACACATACAGTAGGTCTAAAGGACAGAGTATAGGTTATTTACAATCTGTCAGCTCACCTGTGCAAGACGTTTTCTCCGGGTCTCGTAAAAATAGCTGGAATCCATTATTCGTTCTCTCACAAAAAAAAGAGGTTGTGCGTTCTTCTTTGATTCACAAAAGACGTTGTGCCAAAAGCAAGTTATGCACTCTATTTATCTGTGAATCGTACATGGTGTTCGTGCACCTGGATTGCTATTGGTGCGTCTACAGCCGCACCTACTTTTGTCGGCTACTAATTTGCGTAACCAGCTTCTGGAATCCACCATTGCCTATTACAGCAAGGATGACATGCATCAACCGAGAGAGGTCCCAGGAGGTTTGTGTCATGCGGGCATATGGAAAATCAACAAGAGAAATCCAATAACTTTTTGCAAGCCTTGGCATAGCAGTTTCACAAAGCACTCTGCGAAATCACTTTCAGGAGAAACCACCCCGCCGCTCAGGTCCAAGAAAACTCAAACCGTAAGTAGCCTACCTTATTTAATAGTATAGCACGTATTGTAAACAGCTGACATGTGACAGTTCTGCATTTCCCTGATGGCTTTTGTCTTTTTCTTTTACAGCAATATCGTGACTGCGATCGAGAATGCGACAAAGGCTGACGACGAACTCACGGCTCATGGTGTAAAGCGGAAAATTCAGGCGGACTTTGGGGTTTCGCTAGGACTCAGCAGCATACGCAAGGCCAGGAGAAAACTTGGCTGGAAATATGGCAGGACCCGTTTCACTCCAATGATCAGAGATCACAACAAAGAAGCAAGGCTGAGACAAGCCCTCCAGTGGATCGAGTCTGGGGAAATGTGGCATGATGTGCTTTTTATGGATGAATCCACAATAGCTCTGGAACACTTTGCAAGGTTCAGTTTCAACAAAAAGGACCATTCTGTTGCAAAGCCTCAACCGAAACATCCAATAAAGTTGCATGTCTGGGGAATGATTTCGCGCCACGGTCCAGGCCCTTTGGTTATCTTTGAAGGAATCATGGACAGAATCTACTTTGAAAACAGTATCATCAAGGAAGCTGCAAGTCCATACATCAGGGAACATTTTGGGTCGGATCACCGCTTCTTCCAAGACAATAATACATTTTATTTTTTATTTTTTTTATTTATTTTATTGCGGCTGAGGGAATAAACTGGGTTAAAACTCCACCCGAATCTCCGGATTTTAATCCCATCGAGTTGGTCTGGCACTTGATGAAAGACTTCATTCGGAAGGAGGCTAAACCAGGCTCGAAGCAGGAGCTGATGCAAGCGATACAGGATTTTTGGAAGACAAGACTGACCCAAAATACCTGTAGTCGACTAATTACAGGCCTCAATAAAGTTCTGCCATTGGTTGTGCAAAAATAACGGTGGACATAGTGGAAAGTGAAATTGACATTGTCAAATTTAATAAAAATACAAAATAATGTATTTGTGTACGTGTTTTACTGTACTGTGATCTGCATGCACTTATCAAACATTTAATTAAAGAATGGTGATAAACACAGTATATGCTGTGATGCAGCGGGAGGAGCAAAACACACACTTCAAGTCAGATCATCACCCTTAGCTATTTTAATTACCTCTCAAACAACCTAAACTAGTTATAAATGTTTATTTTTACTGTCGGCTGGGTCACTCATTACTGGATCAGCTGCTACATGAGACAGACACTGAAAAGTATTATCATCTGAAATTAATCATTATGTTATTAGTATTAAATACATATAAGTATTTTTACAGCTTGTATTTAGAAATACTCTGTTGTAATTATTGATGCATAAATGTGTTCATCCATTCAATGTGGCATCTGCTGGGGTTAATGTATGATATTACAATTACATTTTAATTTGATTCATTTCTTATTTCATAGTTTCTCATCATTATTATAACAGTTCTGTTTCATATGAGTGTTGAGAGCTGTATCCATAAATCTCTTAATTTTGCCCTCAAAGTGCACCAGATTGATGCATTTAACTTAAATTAAAAGAAAAACATCTTCTGTTGCCAAAGTGCTGTACATATAATAAAAATACCCTAGAGTAAAGACACTTTACAGCAAATACAACAGCACATTTTGTTCAGAATATCAGTATGAGTATGAGCACCCAATATTGATGTGTTCAAATGCTCTTCTAAACAAAACTGAAAGTCCATGAAAAGTTGTCTTTCTGTATTTGTGAATGAAGCGCCATCTCCTGGTTAAATCCTGAAATTGAAAATCTGGGAACGCCCTCTTGGAAAATAGTGGGAGGGCTTAACATTCCCAGATACTGGTCTTAGGCAGGTAGCAGGCAGGAAGCTGTAAGCTGGAGTCTGAAATAAGCTGCTACATCTGTAGCTAGCGCCACACTGCAATCTTTAAAGGTCGTTTTCTCAAAATGAATTTTTTCTCCTACTCGAGTTCGAAATGTCCACTTCAGTAGCACGTACATACACCAATCCTTCCAGTTATATTCCTATCAATATTATGAAGGCTTTTACAGAAGGGTTTGTTCATATATCATTCATAGCCTGAATTATATAACATTTTATACCTAAAAACATAGCGAAAATTGATATTTTAGGCCTGTTGACAGTATTTTCTGATTTATGGAGTGATAAAAAGAGATATCCAAAATCCCTTCTGTAAAAGCCTTAGATACTAATATGACTACAAAATCGAACAAGAATTTTGAACCTGGCTTTATCCAAAGTTCAGATTTCGGTAAAATATGCGCATATTTAATGAGGTAATGGCTCATTTGCATATTTCAACATGCTATTTCAGAAAACTTGTAATACAAAAAACAATTGCCTTATTGTAAGTAGGGATGTCCCGATCCGATCACGTGATCGGGGATCGGAGCCGATCACGTGATTTTCACGTGATCGGGGATCGGGAGGAAAAAATCGGGGATCGGAATTTCTTTTTCTTTTTTTTTATAAAATATTTTTATACATTTTATTTAATGTTACAAAACAAAAATGACCATGTTCACGTCTTAAAGTCATCCTGAGGCCTTAGTTTTGGGTTAAAATTACACAACATCATGTATGTGTTGCTTCTTTTGGGCTTGTTTTCATAGACCTGGTTGCTTATTTCTCTCAAATCTGGCAACAGAGTGGGCGCAGTGTCTAATAGTAGCAGTAAGCTAACAAGAGGCTACGTTCAGCTGGTGACTCGGGAGTCGGGACAGAGAAAATGTCAGGAGTTTGGAAGTATTATAAAATTGAAAGCGAAGGCAGTGTAACAGCCAGATGCAATGTTTGCAAGGCGGAGGTTCCGCGTGGTGGAAAGAACAGAGCTACGTTCAACATGACCAATCTAATACAAACACCACCAACAACAACACGACGAGTACACAGCGCCCACTCGGGTAACGGCACTGAAACAACCGACACTTTCAGAGACTTTTAAAAGGAAAGAGAAACTACCCCAGAACAGCCAAGATAGCTGAATTCATCGCGTTGGATGACCAGCCGTTATCTGTTACCTTTTTTTTCCTCTTAATGCATTGCATAAAGATCGGATCGGGAAAAATCGGTATCGGCAGATTGTCAAAATCAAATGATCGGAATCGGATCGGGAGCAAAAAAAGGTGATCGGGACATCCCTAATTGTAAGTAATTAACTGGAGAAATTTCTAGCTGATATCTTTAAGTTATAAAAATGACCCTTAAAGGTTATGAAAACCATCGATTGGCCTGTACAAACATTTGATTTAGTGTTGAATTTTGAATTCGTACTGCTTGAATCTGGAAGCGCAGAGCAAATAAAAATAAAATATGATTATTGTTCGAGGCCAAACTCCAACCAACTTCCGCCAAAATAACACAGTGTGGATTTTGTTCACATTTTAGGATCTATACAGAAAACCCTCAACAGCTCTCTGATATATGAAGCCCTGAGACAAAGCCACTGAATGTAAGAAAAAAAGACAACACTTAAGATGAAGAACCAGCACCTTACCGTGGTAGAGAGGTTTGTGTGCCCTGATGAACGTGGGGGCTGTGTTGTCTGGAACCTTGTGTTCCTGATAGGGTCTCCCATGGCAAATTGGTCTCAGGCAAGGGGCCAGACTAAAGGCCCTGACACACCAAGCAGTCACCAGAGAACTCGCCAACGCCGACTGTTGCGTCGCCGTGTTCTCCTGCGTCTTGGCCATGTGTCGCACTGGAACACACCGCAAAGACTTCAGCCGAGCACGTACGAACTGCGCATGCGTGAGTGGCAATAACTCTTCTTACCAGCAGGTGGCGGTAGTGTGTATTCGTCATTCAAAAGAGGCAACAACCGGAAGACAGAGAAGAAGAACAGACTGCGTGATCTAAACAAACAACAAATAGCGTGTGCGTTCCATTTTCACTCTCGTCCATCGAAAACATGTTTCGTGCGGTACTGGAGCTATCAGCCATTGGAGTGTTGCTTGTGGAAGACATTCTCAAGCAACCGTTTCGCTTCTCATGCACTGATTCGCTAGCTGAACAGCCAATCAGACTGATTTCTTTGTCCGACTGCCTGTGGCCGACGCACGGCCGATTCAACATGTTGAATCGGCCGTGCGTCGGCCATGAAAGGCCAAATAAGGCGTGTCACGGCCGACGGTGCGGGACACACCAAATTGAGTTTGGGCGACAGGGCACGCTTCGTCGTCCTACTAACGAAAATGGCCGATTTCGGCCTGGTGTGTCAGGGCCTTAAGATTGGTTCAAAAGACCTCATGAAAGACGACACAGGATACCCGAGCGTCTGGTGGCCGGGCGTGCCATGGAGCCCGGCCGGGCACAGCCCGAAAAGGCAACGTGGGCAACACCTCCGCTTCTCCGAGGGTCTCGACGGACCAGACCCGGGTGACAGAAGCTGGCTTTGGGGACGTGGAACGTCACCTCTCTGGGGGGGGAAGGAGCCGGAGCTTGTGCGGGAGGTGGAGCGTTACCAGTTGGATCTGGTTGGGCTCACCTCTACGCACAGCGTTGGCTCTGGAACCTTACTTCTGGATAGGGGTTGGACTCTATTCTTCTCCGGAGTTGCTCAAGGTGTGAGGCGCCGGGCGGGTGTGGGGATACTCACAAGCCCCCGGTTGGTTGCTTCGTTGTTGGAGTTTACCCCAGTGGACGAGAGGGTTGCCTCCCTACGCCTGCGGGTTATGGGGGGGAAAACTCTGACTGTTGTGTGTGCTTATGCACCAAACAGCAGTTCAGAGTATACAGCCTTCTTGGAGACCCTGGAAAGAGTCCTGAATGGGGCTCCTGAAGGGGACTCTTTAATCTTGCTGGGAGACTTCAACGCATATGTGGGCAATGATGGAGACACTTGGAGGGGCGTGATTGGGAGGCACCAAAGTTGTTCTGGAAAACTGTCCGACACATCAGGAGGGGGAAGCAGGGAACCATCCAAGCTGTGTACAGTAAGGATGGGACGTTGTTGACCTCAACTGATGGAGTGTTAGGGCGTTGGAAGGAACACTTTGAGGAACTCCTGAACCCGACAACTCCGCCCTCTATGTTAGAGGCAGAGCTGGAGTATGACGGGGGATCAACACCAATATCCCGGGGGGGGGGGGGGGGGGGGGTCACTGAGGTCGTCAATCAACTCCACAGTGGCAAAGCCCCGGGGGTGGATGAGATCCGCCCAGAAATCCTGAAGGCTCTGGGTGTTGAGGGACTGTCATGGTTGACACGTCTCATCAACGTTGCGTGGAAGTCGGAAACAGTACCGAAGGAGTGGTGGTTCCCCTTTTCAAAAAGGGGGATCAGAGGGTGTGTGCCAATTACAGAGGCATCACACTACTCAGCCTCCCCGGGAAAGTTTACTCTAAGGTACTCGAAAGAAGGGTCAGGCCGATTGTCGAACCTCAGATTGAGGAGGAACAATGCGGATTCCGTCCTGGTCGTGGAACGACGGATCAGCTTTTTACTCTCGCAAGGATCCTGGAGGGGGCCTGGGAGTATGCTCATCCGGTCTATATGTGTTTTGTAGACTTGGAGAAGGCGTATGACCGAGTTCCCAGGGAGTTACTGTGGGAGGTGCTGCAGGAGTATGGGGTGAGGGGGTCTCTACTCAGGGCCATCCAATCTCTGTACTCCCAAAGCGAGAGCTGTGTCCGGGTCCTCTGCAGTAAGTCGGACCTATTTCCGGTGAGGGTTGGCCTCCGCCAGGGCTGCGCTTTGTCACCAATCCTGTTTGTAATATACATGGATAGGATTTTGAGGCGTAGTCGTGGGGGAGGGGGTCTGCAGTTCGGTGGAATAAGGATTGCACCACTGCTTTTTGCAGATGATGTGGTTCTAATGGCTTCATCATTCCAGGCACGTCCAGCTGGGGTAGACCTAGTACCAGGTGGAGGGATTATATCTCTTCGCTGGCCTGGGAGTGCCTTGGGATCCCCCAGTCAGAGCTGGTTGATGTGGCCAGGGAAAGGACACTTTGGGGCTCTCTGCTGGAACTGCTACCTCCGTGACCCGACCACGGATAAGCGGGAGAAGATGGATGGATGGATGGATGGACTTAAGATGTTTCAGTTTCAGCGTGAGGTCACAGGGATGAAAAAACGTTTCTATCATCTCCCACCAATAAAAACACTGGGATTAACTGGATACCAGCTGCATCATAATCAATTATTTATCTGCTCCCCTTTCTGTTTTGTCTTTGCTGGTTGTTTGACAGTTGAGGATTTTGTTGAGAAACTGGGTTGCAAGCAAGTAGGTGCAGAGAAAGTGGAGGAAAACACAAAAGCAGTTTTTGCACAGTTGCAAGGAGAAGTGTGTGGCAGCTTGTTCCACCCACATTATAGCCTTTTTCATTTAAAGCAGCAGATTTCTCATCTCTGAAGGAACTATGATAGACTCTATAATTAAAACAAATTCTAAACAAATATTTAACCTGTTTTTGGAAATGCTTCTCACTGTTCAGATATTTGGCCAGTTATCTGACCACTTTTGGCCCAGAGTAAAACACTTTGGAAGCGATATTTATGGTCATTTGCACTTTCAAATACATCAAACTGTCTTCATCCGTGATTCAAGTTAGCGTACTTGCTATTTGGTGACCCAGGTGTGGATATGTGCTCACATAATAACACTTGCTAAAACATGTGATGAAACGATATGTTAAATGTTAGGGGTGGAGAAAGATGAGGAATGCTGTCTGTCAGGCTGGTCTGGAGGAGGGACTGAAGTCCAGAGGGAGACAGAGGGAAGTTCCCAGATGATACCTATAATTTAAAAAAGCATGCAACAGATTAAATAAAAAGAGACAGAGAGAGGAGATGTAGGGAGGGAATAATTAATGACTGAGGGTATGTCATGGAGAAAGGGATAAGGGGCCAAAGGGATGTAGGGAGGGTGGGATGAACAGTAGAAGCGATCGGTAGGGACAGATGCAGGGATATAGAAAGGGAGGGATGAAGAGAGTGAAGGAGAGAGGGATGAAGGGTCGAGGGATGTAGGAAGGAAGGGATGGAGGGATATGGGGAAGGATAGATGAATGGATGAAGGGAGGAAGGGATGTAGGGGTATTGAGAGGGAGGGAAGAATGGATTAAGGGAAGTAGGGAGGAAGGGAAAAGGGTTGAAAGGAGGAAGGGAGAAAGGGATGAAGGTTGGAACGAGCAAGGGATGTGAGGAGGAAGGGCTTAAGGGATGTATGGAAGCAATGGATGTGGATAAAGATGAGGTAGGAGGGATAATGGAGGAATGAAAGGGAAATGGAGGGGTGGGTCATGAAATCTGAGACAAACAAGGCCTGATGTGTTGACCCTGATGTGTTGACCCAGATGTGTTGACCCTGATGTGTTGACCCTGATGTGTTGACCCAGTGTAAGCAGCTGAGCAGGTGAGTGGGGGTGTGGGTGAAGCAAAGCCCTGCTCCTGAACATACGTTTCTAATTCACTTGATTTGTAAATTTGGGGAGATGTACACCCTAGTCTTTTTTTATAGATGGTTTCTAATGTCATGTGTGAATATCCTCCCTGATATTCCTCCAAATTGTCCACTCACTCCCGGTGGAAGACATTCACTATACATCTCTCTGTGTTTCCCTTCAGCACTTACAGACACTGTACATATCAGAGGGGAAAGCTCTTTTAGCTGGGTTTTGTTTAGTGAGGGAGAGCCCTGCTGAGATGCTGACAGCTGCAGAAAAAAGAGGAAGCAGAAATCAGGGGGGGAGAGAGGGAGAAAGAGAAAGTGAGGGCTCATTAGAACAAAGCTGAAACATGAGTGCTGTTTGAAAGAGGGAGAGGCGAGAGCGGAAACACTAAAGCAAAGGCTGGGAATAATTAAAAAGGCTTTAATTAATTGAGTTTCTGTTTTTAACTGCCATGCAGTTCTACATACACACACATACTCACACACCCACTCAGCCAACAGACCAGTGACGCTGCGGAGAACAAATCAAAGGATGAGAAAAGGCTGATTAAGAGCTTAGCAACTTGAGGAGGAAGATGAAAAGGAAGGCATGCAGAGAGATGGAGGAGGAAGAGCTTCATACTACACATTGTAGCTGCAAGAGGATGCATTCAGGGTAAGACAATAATAGCCTGTGAATCCCAATTCTCAAAGTGTGTCAACACAAACAACAGGACTGCTGTTGCAACCTGAGTTTTTTCTTGCAGAGAGTCTGGAGGCGGAGTCAGGTCCTGTAATCAGGAGAGATGAGACCCACCTGGTTCCAGACTATTTAAGAGGGCTGCAGAACAGTCCCTCTCTCTCTCCCTCTCTCTCATGTTAGTTTAGACTGGAATAGCGGGGGCATGCCCAGTATGTGAACTCGCCTCGCAGCTGCACATGCCAGGATGGAGTACATCTGACTCGAGACAAAACTTGCTCGAATCCGAGCAAGTCAAAATTCACGAGTCCAAGTCAGAGTCATCGTGGGCAAAAAAGTCTGACTCGAGTCCGAGTCCAGGACTCGAGTACTCCATCACTGCCATATTCACACTTTTTTTTTTAGATACCTTCAAGTTAGAAGCAGCATGGGAAAAAGCCTGTTGCAGTAACACCTTATCCCTTTGTACTTTCAGAGACTCTGGGAACAAACAATAACCCTGCATTTTTGGAACACAATGCCCTAGTGCAGGGGTCTCCAACCTTTCTTCATCTGAGTTACTTTGAAAAAATGTAAGTGGCCAAGAGCTACTTGCATCACATCGCTTACATTTATTCCCATAGCACTCATCAGTTGAATTAAGCTACTTTTGTACACGTGTGAAATGTCAATACCCAAAGCTTATCTTCACATCAAGGTCCAAGAAAACGACAATTTCTCACATATTATTATGGCCCACATACAGATGGAGCATCTTATTTCAGACTCCAGCATACAGCTTCCTGCCTACTACCAGCCAGTTACCTGCCTAAGACCTGCCAAAGACCAGTATCTGGGAATGTTAAGCCCTCCCACTATTTTCCAAGAGGGCGTTGCCAGATTTTCAATTTCAGGATTTAACCAGGAGATGGCGCTATATATTAAATAACTATGGCCAAACTAAGACTTAGTTTTTCACAAGAGAAAATGCAGATATTATATAAAAAACTAAAGTTAAAATCTTGTTTTTAATGCCCCAAGAGCAATAAAAACACTTGTTAAAAAAATCCTGAGTGAGGCTTTCATAAATTGCATTTAGCTGACGCTTTTATCCAAAGCGATTTACTATTCTAAATGATTATTCATAACAAATATGAGTGATGTGTGATTATTATTCATGCTATATACTGATATAGGGCTAAGTAAGCAATCAATCCTGCAAATGAACCCTTAGTTGTTCAATATATTTATTCAGACAATGTGAGTAGAAATACAGAAATTCTGCTCCCACCTAAGGCCAACGTTGCAATATTACAACATTTCCCAAAAAACTTACCAAAACGTAAACATTTTTAAAACTCTTTCATTTCTGCTCCAGAGGCCAGGGGTTAAATTGGGATTTGATATGTGGGGGGGCTCTGTTAGAAGGTGCGACGGGGGAGGGGGGAGAGAGTTAGACGCTCGTGAATTGTCAACGGGGGGGGTTGACATCAGAGCATCGTCCTATGGGCTTAGCCCCGGACAAGTACAACAGGTATTCACTCAGAGGGGGGTAGGTACTAAATGCCACCCATTTACATGTAGGCAAACAAAATCAACATACAGTAGGGGGGTGGGGGATGGTGAACGGTATGGTCAATGTTTGTAAACACAATCCCCAGGATGTGTCCTGATCAAACCAAAATAGAAAATGCAGATATTACACTCAGACATTGGAAAAGTCTATGTTAAAAAGCCTCAGTCATGTTCAGCTATGTTACTATTTATAATGTTATTGTTGTTACAACAGAAGATGTTTTTCTTTATATTGAAGTTAAATCCATCAATCTGGTGCACTTTGAGGTCAAAATTAAGAGATTTATGGATACCGCTGGAAAAAGCTGTGTGTGAAAGTTTAAATCTTCCTTATTGAGCTTTAAAACAAATGAATAACGACTATATATAATAATAAAATAAACACCGGCTGTTGTTATGCCTGCTGTAACGTTAAATTACTCCGTTCTCCGCTTAAGTAATTATGCCGTTACAAGCTTCATAGTTGTATTTATCATCTAAATTTGCCGAAACAAGTTTAATATTCTGAAAGCCAAGACTTTGTTTATTTGAAATCAGATGAAAACAAACTGTAACGGAACCTGCCGTGTTATCTTGATATTTCCGGCACAGACCCTTTCATACCGGCAATGCGCAATAGAAACAACAGGAACTGCGACAGCATAAATATGCGAACACAAACCTACAGACTGCTGGAGAAGAGATATCACAGGGGGGGGGTTGGGACACACACATTCCGATGGCCAATTAGTTTTAAACAAAGAGTATAGCCTACTCAACATAGGGGGGTGGGGGCTGGTGAACGTTATGGTCAATGTTTGTAAACACTGTGACATTTTGACTTTATTTGATCATTTCAGTTAAAAACTAACGTTCATATTTCTCTTTTTGAGAAGAGAAATTCTCTAGTTCTCTCTGTTAACTTAACTGTTGGAAAAGAAAGATCGGGGGGGGAGAGAGCTGTGGGTGATGGGCCATTAGGTGTGTAAACACACAGCTGAGAGCTGCCGTTTCATTCTGACTGTTTAAAAAACGGTAACAACGGACTATTTTTCTTGGCGGATGCATGTCAATTTAAATCAATACATACAACTATTTTTTAAATCAATAAAAACATTTTCTAAATCCATAAAAGCATTTCAATTAATATTGGGAGTCATGTCGTTACTTTGTTGAGAATGTGGCCATATAATAAGCGGGATAATTTGCAGCGACTTGGTCATTATGGGGAAAAATAACACCCAGGGATCAAGATCCCTCCGCTACGCGGATCTTGATCTGCCTGACAAGGCTCCATTAAAATATAAATATTTTTAGTGAATTACTGAGTTTAGGCACGTTAATAACATTTTAATGAAGTTGAATACAGTATATTCATATTTGTCAGTGATTTCATGTCAATTCGGCGAACATAAACATAAATGATCGTGGTGAAGATGATGATTAAATTAGGATTAAAAATCGAGAGCCGGCTGCATTTCCTCTCGTTCGTTTTTTTTCGACTAAACAACATTATTTTGTTAAATAACAACATGGTGATGTTTTGTAAATGATTACATGTCTTATTTAGCACAGACTATGATCCTATCCGTGACATATGGATCTTAACAAAGATCCGCTATACATTAGTACCAGACATACTGTACATTGTGGTGATTGACATTATTCACCCACGGATCTATGGGTTGGGGTATTGTTCCGCACGGACATTTTAGTGAACCAGACCAGCTGTTTCCGCCGGTCTTCGCTTCCCGGGCATGAAGTTGTTTACATGTGTGTTCAGATGCTAAATAAAAGTTTAGCTTGTACTTTTGATACCCCGCCTCCGACTCCCGTCTCTCGGCACCACAACATCCAGTTTACTGTATCGAAGTTGATTTCACATGAGCTCCAGTGTGGAACCCCACTGCACCACCTGGTGGATCAATGATCCATTGCAGCTGGCTTCACAATAATTACATTTATTTATCACGGGGGCGGTATCAAGTCAGACTGGGGGCCGGCTCTCCATCACGAACCGATCACGGGCCGATCACGGACCAATCACGGACCAATCACGACCCTCGCGTTTCAAACTGTCTGAAATAAGATGGAAACAGTCCTGAGTAAATCTGATTTTGTCAGAAATCGGGAGAAATGCGAGAGAAATATGACCCCGGGAGGAAACCGGGAGAGGGCAATGAAATCGGGAGTCTCCCGCGAAAATCGGGAGGGTTGGCAAGTATGGTCACGACCTGGCTGTTTCATTCTAACATAACGCTCCAAATGTTACTGTTTCCACTCTGACTTTAATACAGCTACACTGTTTGGTTTCCATGGTAGCACGTCTCTTTAGTAGCGCGCGCAACTGAAAGTCTGAGAGGGTGAGGAAGATAGTCACAGAAAACAGAACAAGAATCGACAACTCCACCCTCTGCTCACTCCTTTCCTGTAAAATACAGGTCCAGCCAGGCAAAACAGTGCACTTCTCTTTCCCGCACTACTGTGACAGACCATGGGGCTGGGTCAGCCACTAACATATTCATATTTCTCTTCTCAAAAAGAGAACTATATTGTAGAATACAGAATAATTGTGATTTATTTATTGTGGCTTTTATGTATTTAGGTATAAAATGTTATATAATTCAGGCTGATATCTGAACAAACCCTTCTGTAAAAGCCTTCAAAAATATTGATAGGAATATAACTGGAAGGTTTTGGTATTGCACTCCGTCCGAGAAGGTATTTCATGTTCGGAATCATTTGTTTTTTGAGTGACCAAACTAAGTTCTATTCAAATTCAAATTCTTGACGGGAAGAGCGGTAGAATGGGTGGCATACCTATATGCATTTGAAAAGAAATAGTACCCCCCTCTGAGTGACAATCTGTTGACTTCACATCTTGTCACTCAGAGGGGGGTGGGGGCTGGTGAACGGTATGGTCAGTGTTTGTTTGTTTAAAAATGTAAAAAGTGATACACTCATTATATACACTACACATTTTTTATCATACCAAATGCCTGCCTGGCGTGAGAGTATAGGGGACAAACCAGGGGACTTTACTTCCTCTTGACACCGTCGGTTATTTACAAACAAAAAACCTAAATATACTTGTTATTGTGCTTCTGTCTTTCTGTGTCTTTTACTCTGCTCCGTAAACTCCCTCAACGGGGCCGCTCGCTCTCTTCTCTTGATCGCCCTCTCACGGAGAACACTTCACTGTCACACCGTTAAAATGCAGTGCTATCTGGCCCTAGAGAAACTCTACCGTGAACAAGTACAGACTCAGTGAGAACAGATTTAAAAAACATCATGAATTTGACCAATCCCAAACACCCCAAAAGAAAATCAAAAGCTTCTTCTTGAAGGGGACCCTTGCTAAGCTAACTTCCAAAAAAAAAAAAACACAACATCATGTCACTATGAGAAAACATCCAAATAGCAACTCACCTGCAGCCTCACCTCAACAACAGCCGAACCAAACATTTCCCTCTCATTTTAAACCCTAGGCCACGCCCCCCTTGGGGGAGCAGCTCACCGGGGCTGCAGTCGAATAGTCAAAAAATCAGCTACTATCGTCTATTCCTATTGTCTATTCCTTGACCTCTGTGTGAAACGTCACAGGGTTAAGGAATAGTGGATAGGAGAATTCAAAAGGATTTAGGAGAAGAGACTGCAGTGCTTTGAGAATCCGACTGCACTTTCACCATCTGACGTATTTATGATGCGCCAGTGGACGTCATGAATATGCGTCTGCTGTGGGCAAACTACAGTTTGTTATACAGCGGACTACATGGATGTATAATAAGAACAACGGACTACTGTAAACTTATCTAGAGACTTTGCTCTGATGGTGTTGCTTTATGAACGTGGACAAAAGAGTAACATAAATTCTTCATGAACGAGGTTGGAATTGAAATAAAAAAGGAAAGTGAAACTTATGCTTGTCACCCTCATCCTCCTGTCCACATTAATACAAATGATCCCAATACAGATGTAGCACTCTAGAAAGGACTCCAGCCAACAGATTCCTGCCAAAAACCCAACGGATCCCAGCGGCTGGGAATGTTAAGCCCTCCCACTATTTTCCAAGAGGGCGTTGCCAGATTTTCAATTTCAGGATTTAACCATGAGATGGCGCTTCATTCACAAATACAGAAAGACAAGTTTCATGGACTTTCAGTACTTCAGTTGTGTTTTGGTGAAGAGCATTTTAACACATATTTGTTATGGTTTTCACAGGCTACTACAGTATAACGAAAAAACATCAATATTTTAGATCAAATAAAGTATATCTAATCTTGTAATTCAATAATATATAGTCTTTATATATTAAATAATCATAATAATAATCTAAATGTTTACACTTGTTTATTTTTTATGCTCATACTTTTACCTTTACAATAGTTTGCTTTATGCAGTATATTTGTTGTAATATTGTTGGGGTGTTTTTACAAAGTACAGTAGATCGAAGTAAATCAACTTATACATTAAGATAAGATAAGATAAGATGGACCTTTATTAATCCACGTGGGGAAATTCAGTAGTTCAAACAGCAACAGGGTGAGAGTGAAAAACAGGATAGCACAGATTCACACAGATTAATAAAATAAAAATAATAATAATGAGAAACTATGAAATAAGAAATGAATAAAATTAAAATGTAATTATCATATCATATATTATAATGTATTGTATTATTAAGTAATATCATACATTAACCCCATTATAGCAGATTATTACAACGGAGTATTTCTAAATACAAGTTGTAAAAATACTTATATGTATTTAATACTAATAACATAATGATTAATTTTACTTTCAGATGATAATACCTTTCAGGGTTAGGTCCGGTCTGACAGCGCTTAGCTCTCTGCTGCAGAGAGGAAGAGAAGATCACTGCTCTAAACAAAGTCAAAAATCGTACATCCAAACGGAATAAATATAATTAATTATTATTAATACGTTAAGTCTTGTTTGATATTTCCGGCACAGAAGTGGGATTTACCAAGTGAGGAGGTGAAAATGACGGGAGGAAAGAAGAGCGATCTAATGCCGCATTTCCACTACACGGCCTCGCTCGGCCTCGCTCTGCCGCGCTTGGCCTCGTTAGGACCAGCTCACTTTATGGCGGGTTTCCATTACAGTTTAGGAACTGGGGTAGTATCTATAGTAACGCAGTGTAGGCGGAGCGACGCTGCTTAAAACTGCCGTGACGTCATCTTCAATGCGACACAACACACAACAATGGAGGATGTGGAAGCGATCGTTTGCTTGTTTTTTGCTGTGTGGTTTATTATCACAAGAAATAGGCAAGAGTTGTTTCGAAAGAGGCGACTTATAGCAAGACGAGGTATAGAAGAAGCTGACGCGAGAGTTCGGGCAGTCCTACGCCGCAGAGACTACATGACGACTCTAATCACTACTACTACTACTTCTTCTAGACTACAATGCTACTTGGTAAGCTAACGTTTGCAAAACTGGCTCTTAAAACCCTTCCCTGACACTGGACGGCTGACAGAAGAACATGTGACATACAACAAGAAGATTTGCAGAGCACGGGTAGTGGTAGAAAACGCTTTTGGTAGACTGAAGGGAAGGTGGCGTTGCCTCATGAAAAGAAATGACTGTGATGTGAAACTTGTGAAATCAATGGTGCTGACATGCTGTGCTCTGCATAACCTCTGCGAGAGTCATGGAGAGACCTATGATGATGGGTGGGATGCACCAGCAGCAGCAGAGCCAGGGGTAGCAGTGGCACAAGGTGCAGAGGAGGAGGGCAGGGACATACAGATGTAGCAGCTTATTTAGGACAGTTTGAAACGCGAGGGTCGTGGTCGGCCCGTGAACGGCCCGTGAAAGGCCAGTGATGAAGAGCCTGCCCCCAGTCTGACATGAGACCGCCCCCATGATAAATAAATGTAATTATTGTGAAGCCAGCTGCAATGGATCATTGATCCACCAGGGGGTGCAGTGGGGTTCCACACTGGAGCTCATGTGAAATCAACTTCAATACAGTAAGCTGGATGTACAGTATGTCTGGTACTACTGTATAGCGGATCTTTGTTAAGATCCATATGTCACGGATAGGATCATAGTCTGTGCTAAATAAGAGACATGTAATCATTTACAAAACATCACCATGTTGTTATTTAACAAAATAATGTTGTTTAGTCGAAAAAAACGAACGAGAGGAAATGCAGCCGTCTCTCGATTTTTAATCCTAATTTAATCATCATCTTCACCACGATCATTTATGTTTATGTTCGCCGAATTGACATGAAATCACTGACAAATATGAATATACTGTATTCAACTTCATTAAAACGTTATTAACGTGCCTCAACTCAGTAATTCACTAAATATATTTATATTTTAATGGAGCCTTGTCAGGCAGATCAGGTTCCCGACGCGTAGCGGAGGGATCTTGATCCCTGGGTGTTATTTTTCCCCACAATGACCAAGTCGCTGCAAATTATCCCGCTTATTACATGGCCACATTCTCAACAAAGTAACGACATGACTCCCAATATTAATTGAAATGCTTTTATGGATTGAGAAAATGTTTTTATTGATTTAAAAAATAATTGTATGTATTGATTTAAATTGACATGCATCTGCTAAGAAAAATAGTCCGTTGTTACCGTTTTTTAAACAGTCTGAATGCTGTGTGTTTACACACCTAATGGCCCATCAGCCACAGCTCTCTCCCCCCCCCCCCCCCCCCCCCCCCCTGATCTTTCTTCTCCAGCAGTTAAGTTAACTGTAGGTTACTCTGAGTGACAAGCTTACAGTTAGTGAAGTAACACTTTTTTTGTGTGAGTCACGACCTGGCTGTTTCATTCAAACATAACGCTCCAAATGCTACTGTTTCCACTCGGACTTCAATACAGCTACACCATTGTTTGGTTTCCATGGTAGCGCGTCTCTTTATATATACAGTCTATGCTCTTTAGTAGCGCGCACTCCTTTCCTGTAAATTACAGGTCCAGCTGCTGCATGAGACAGACACTGAAAAGTATTATCATCTGAAATTAATCATTATGTTATTAGTATTAAATACATATAAGTATTTTTACAGCTTGTAATTATTGATGCATACATGTGTTCATCCATTCAATGTGGCATCTGCTATAATGGGGTTAATGTATGATATTACTTAATAATACAATACACTATATAATATATGTGAACCGCTCTATCGAAATCAGTCGGAAGTCGCAACGGCTCATTTCAAAATAAACGTGGATTTGCGTAAAAAACTATTTTTTTGGGGTTCGGGTGTTTTGTTTGATTTTAAATAAACAAAGTCTTGGCTTTCAGAATATGAAACTTTTATTTCCAAAATCACACGATAAATACATTTGTGAAGCTTGTAAAGGGAAGATGACAGGCACCTCTCACTCACAATCTGCTCTTCCGCAGCGCCGCCCCCCTCCCTCCGGCTGAAATTATGAATGTACAGTAAGGCATATAGTAATCATAGATAACACGGCAGGGTCCGTTACAGTTTGTTTTCATCTGATTTCAAATAAACAAAGTCTTGGCTTTCAGAATATTAAACTTGTTTCGGCAAATTTAGATGATAAATACAACTATGAAGCTTGTAACGGCATAATTACAAGCGGAGAACGGAGTAATTTAACGTTACAGCAGGCATAACAACAGCCGGTGTTTCTCGTGAGTGTTTTCCCCGGGAAACAAACACAATATACACGACGCAAAAATACACAAACACACACATACACTCGCGAGCTTCCCCCAGACCAGTAATCCAAACGGAAATATTTTCCCTCCGGACTATTTTGATCATTTGCTCCGCTAATAATCAATCAGATCGATGGATTCCAGAGAAGAGGAAACTTTGAAGGCCTTT
Source organism: Trematomus bernacchii (assembly GCF_902827165.1). Classification (NCBI taxonomy): domain Eukaryota; kingdom Metazoa; phylum Chordata; class Actinopteri; order Perciformes; family Nototheniidae; genus Trematomus; species Trematomus bernacchii. The sequence continues at coordinate 695,071 of NW_022987524.1, read as the reverse complement.
TTCTCAAAATGATGACTCGGTGACAGTCATTATATAATGTGACATATTTTGCTTAATATTTGGAGTACAAAAACAATCCTGATACCATTAGAAAGCTAGGAATCTCCTCTTTCCAACAGTGTATACAACTCAAAATGTGTCACTCATTACTGGATCAGCTGCTGCATGAGACAGACACTGACGCTGTCAGAAGAGAGGGAGGACAAAGAGAGGCCAGGCTCCGTGTATTTTATTATTATATATAGTCGTTATTCATTAGTTTTAAAGCTCAATAAGGAAGATTTAAACTTCAACACACGTTGACCGGCGAAAAACTCTGCCCGGTTCCCTCAGCCCCCACCACGTTGAATAAACAGAAGGCTGCTTTTGTGGAGGAAGTTACAGCGCTACGTACAGGCTCGGCATATGTACTGCAGCTTTTTCCAGCGGTATCCATAAATCTCTTAATTTTGACCTCAAAGTGCACCAGATTGATGCATTTAACTTCAATATAAAGAAAAACATCTTCTGTTGTAACAACAATAACATTATAAATAGTAACATAGCTGAACATGGTATTGCACATTTAGCTTTCAGTGTTACTGACCTGAGATGTTTTTATTACATGAATTAAGGTGACTGAGGCTTTTAAACATAGACTTTTCAGTGTCCCACATTTTGCACAGAACTGTCCCACATTAGGAAATGCAGATTGTCTGAGACAACTTGGCACTAAGAGTAGGCTACTGATATGTCTACCATTTCTTTTATGAGTGTAATATCTGCATTTTCTATTTTGGTTTGATTAGGACACATCCTGGGGATTGTGTTTACAAACATTGACCATACCGTTCACCATCCCCCACCCCCCTACTGTATGTTGATTTTTGACTTTGTTTGCCTACATGTAAATGGGTGGCATTTAGTACCTACCCCCCCTCTGAGTGAATACCTGTTGACTTCACATCTTGTCACAAACTTTTTGGAAGACAAGACTGAGGCTATTTTTCATCTGTAGTTATTCCCTGGACAGATTTTAAAAGTCAATCTAAAACACATTTCATTTGTAAAGTAAATACAATACATTTAAAACATGCAACATACATTACTGGGATACTTAAATAAAACAATTTAAAATACAGAACATTAAAACAAAACAAATAAAACAAAACAAAAGAACATGTTAAATCTCCCAGCCTCACACTTTTTTCGATATCTACAGATCCAGAGCTTTATGAGGTCTCATGTAGCTACATTTGCAGATATACCACAGCATCGGGCACTTGAAGAGATAATTAATGTTAGACCAGGATGTAGAGGAGCAGTGTCAACCCTATACCAGACACTTCTTAGTCAGGGAGTAGTCAGCACAGAAAGGTATAGAACTGAGTGGGAGACAGAATTGGGTATGCCGATCACTGAGGAATTTTGGGAAACATGTTTTAGGAATATTCACCGGTGCTCAGTAAATGTTAGATTAAATCTGATACAATTTAAAGTTCAACATAGGTTGCACTACTCAAAAGTTAAAGTAAACAAGATGTATTCCAGCGTATCAGCATTATGTAACAAATGTAAAAATCAAGCTGGCACCCTTACACACCAATTCTGGACATGCCCCAACCTCCACTCATTACTTCTGTATTTGATTTTTATTCAAAAGCATTTGACAAGCAATTGAAGCCTGATCCCCTTGTGGCCATTCTGGGGTCCACGAGTGACACTGATCTGAACTATGGCAGTGACAAATGGCCGCTGTTTTTGGGTACTGTTTTGGCTAAAAAACTTATTTTGAGGTTATGGAAGTCTGATACTGTGCCTACATTCGAGATGTGGCTGAGAGAGTTGGGTGAGATCCTCTACCTGGAGAAACTTAGATTCAAGAATGCAGGAAGGGGGAGAGTGTTTGATAAGGCCTGGGCTCCAGTGATGAGACACTTAAGAGGTCTGGGTGAGGATGAAGGTGTGGGATGAATGATCAATAATGTTAATCCTGTAACTTTTATCTTGTTGTTTTTTTTTGTTTTTTTTTTAATTTGCTATGTACATTTTTTATTTTTCCTGATGTGCTCTCTTGGACTGCCCTCTTGTTTCTGGCATGAATATTGCATTTCTTGTTATCTCGCCCATGGATGTGTTTTAAAACCGCCAACAGCCTAATTGGACTAGTATGTTCTGAATCCGCTGTTTTGTTGTTACTGAAAATGGAAAATATGATTGCTTTGATATATCAATGCGGTTGGTACAACACATTTCTGCAATAAAAATATTCTTAAAAAAAAAAAAAGAACATGTTAAAACACAGGCAGTGGGCTGTAAGGAGCAGAAGATTGGGCAGATCAGTGTTGGCAGAGCGTCTCCCCATCCCATTCAAATTCAAATTCTTGACTGAAAGAGCCTACAGTACATGTAAATGGATAGCATTGCCTATATGCATTTGAAAATAATTAGTACCCCCCCTCTTAGGCCCCGGCTCCACGAGGACAAATACGGCAAAACGCATCGGAGTAACGCAAATGCAACCGCAAAAAACCTTCCGTCCCCACGCAATATACACCGGATTGTGTCAAGCTCCACGAGACGGCTCCGTTTACATCCAAACACTGGAAAAGCTGCAGTACATATGCCGAACCTGTACGTGGCGCTGTAACTTCCTCCACAAAAGCAGCAACTTCCTCCACAAAAGCAGCGAAGAAGAATGGTTGTCATGGCTGCACTTCTGTGTATTCTCCGCGGTGGGGGCCGACAGAACCGGGCAGAGTTTTTCGCTGGTCAGCGTGTGTTAAAGTTTAAATCTTCCGGACAAAATTATAAAAGTGCCGGTCAAAGGTCTTCATTGTTATTTATTGAGCTTTAAAACAAATGAATAACGACGATATAATGATATATAATCATCAAATACACGGAGCCTGTCTCTTTTTCCTCTCTTCTGACAGCGTCAGTGTCTGTCTCATGCAGCAGCTGATCCTGTAATGAGTGACCCGACAGTAAAAATGAACATATTTATAACTAGTTTAGGTAGTTTGAGAGGTAATTAAAATAGCTAAGGGTGATGATCTGACTTGAAGTGTGTGTTTTGCTCCCGCTGCATCACAGCGGCAGGAGCTGCGTGTCTCCGTCCTGTCAGATTAGACTTCACTCGCGTTTATGTCCATATCGAGATAAAGATAAATAATCTGAATTCAAGGAGGAGCTCCTGTAGATGTTGCACAAAGAACTGTAGCATGGTCAGTAGCGACTGGAGCACGATAGCAACCCTGCGGGGGAGAGGCGGGGCTATGAAAACGAATGACCGTATAGGCGACTCCACGGCCCCGTTGGACCCCCCCAGAGCGCTCCGTTCCCAGATCTATCCACCTTTGGACCCGTTGTCGTTTGCGGGGTCTGTTTCTACGTTTCCCTTACGGCGTCGTCGAGCTTAGAGGGCTATACGCATGAGAAATATGCGGATTCAACCCGTTTTCGTCCTCGTGGAGCCGGGGCCTTAGTGACTACGTGTTGAGTTCACATCTTGACTTTACTTCCTGATTTTTGGAAGACAAGACTGACCCAAGATACCTGTACATAGTGGAAAGTTAAATTGACATTGTCAAATTTAATAAAAATACAAAATAATGTTCACATTTGGGAACCGATTGGAAACATAGGACTCAATCTTTTGCTTCACATTGAGGGGAAGAGGCATTTTCCCATTGGTCCCAGTCCAGTTGGTTCTTTTCACCATTCTCCCATATGTCACAAATGGCTGTCTAGCCCTGTTTGTTTTTTTGACCTTTCAGATGTTGTTGTATAGCCTCTGGAGCAGAAATGAAAGAGTTTTAAAAATGTTTTCGTTTTGGTAAGTTTTTAGGGAAATGTTGTAATATTGCAACGTTGGCCTTAGGTGGGAGCAGAATTTCTGTATTTCTACTCACATTGTCTGAATAAATATATTGAACAACTAAGGGTTAATTTGCAGGATTGATTGCTTACTTAGCCCTATATCAGTATATAGCATGAATAATAATCACACATCAGTCATATTTGTTATGAATAATCATTTATCATTTATTAAATAGTAAGTCGCTTTGGATAAAAGCGTCAGCTAAATGCAATTTATGAAAGCCTCACTCAGGAATTTTTTACCAAGTGTTTTTATTGCTCTTGGGGCATTAAAAACAAGATTTTAACTTTAGTTTTTTATATAATATCTGCATTTTCTCTTTTGAAAAACTAAGTCTTAGTTTGGCCATAGTTATTTAATATATAAAGACTATATATTATTGAATTACAAGATTAGATATACTTTATTTGATCTAAAATATGGATGTGTTCAAATGCTCTTCTAAACAAAACTGAAAGTTCTCTTCCTGTTTTTGTGAATGAAGCGCCATCTCCTGGTTAAATCCTGAAATTGAAAATCTGGCAACGCCCTCTTGGAAAATAGTGGGAGGGCTTAACATTCCCATATACTGGTCTTTGGCAGGTAGCAGGCAGGTAGCAGGCAGGAAGCAGTAAACTGGAGTCTGAAATAAGCTGCTCCATCTGTACGAGAGGGTCTGATGCGCTACCTGAATACCTAGAATGTATAATGTAATACCTAAATATTCATTGTATTGTATTGAACATAAATAAATCTTTTTTTTTTCACATACATGTGTTTGTCAAATTATTTAAACCAAAAAAATGTTATCAGAATTGACTATTTAGTAAATATTTGAATTTCAAGCACCAGTACTTACTGCCCCATAATAATAATAATCTAATAAATTAAGCAAATATCAAAGCAAACTATAAACATAAATACAAAAGTGTAAAACACAGCAGAACTATATTCATAAATGCAAGTGTAAAAAATTGTTAACATGGATGGAGGCTAAAGTATCCACAGCATAAAATAATATGATTATGATGGTTTGTTTGAAAGACACAGCCTCAAGGTTCAAGGTTTTTTATTTTGTCATACGAACATAGCTACAGTGTAATTATGACAATGAACATCTTAGGTCACAGGCTCCTCCAACAGTGCAACAGAATAACCCAGATAAAAAGAAATATAGTGCAAGTAAATATTAAGCGCTGTGCACCGCTTTCTTTGTATAGGTGTTTTCTTTTGTTCTCTTCTCTTTGAAATATATAAGCAATGTGTTTGAGTCTAGCACAACGAGGGTAATACAATTGAGTAATTTGTACTACATGTATTATTTATTTATCATGTATTCTTAATACCATTACAAAATATGTAATGTTATGTTTTAGAGGAGGACCTCAAGCTAGCAAACTCAATTTCAAACAGTATGCAGAGTTGTCCTGCTAAAGACTTAAAATGTATTATTTAACCAAGTATTTATTATCTTATTTGCTTTAATTGCAACAGATGATAAAGGTTTCACTGTGATAAGTATTCTCTTAAATCCATAAACCCCTGTACAGTGCTTTGTGGACGATGATGGTGTTTATGATATTTCTGACTGCAGAGGGACGCCTAGATGATGCCATCTTTCTGTGTGATCGCTGTTGGGTGCAATTATTTATCAACAAGCAATAAGATAAGTCAAAGAAGTACTTTAACACAATTTGTGAAGTGTTTTCTTGCAGCAGCATAAAAAAGGCATGGCATTGTAACTTACAAATAAAAAAATAAGAAATGTTGGTTGCAGCGCAGCAGCATAAAAAGACATGGCATTGATTGTAAAAATAAACTTTTTAAAGATAAAAAATAAACAAGAAAGTACAAATGTAAATAAACAATATAATCTCAGCCAGAGGTTATTTGGTCGATCACAGAGGCGGAGGAGACGGGGCACGTCGGCTGCCCGTTCCCCCTAGCACCTGGCAAAGAGTGCGCAGAAAGGATAAATTAAAGCTCTCTGCGTGAGCGATCTCCTTCCTTCTCAAGGCTGCTTCCAACAGCCTCGCCTCCCTCGCCTCCACCAAGGTCTGGTTCATGTGCTGAGCCTGCAGGGCCCGGTCTTCCTTCTGCTGGGCCAGGTTCTGCTCCTGGTGTTCCTTCTGCTGGGCCAGTTGCTGTTCCTGCAGGGCCAGATCCTCTCCTCCTCGGTTCCTCTTGCCTGGGTGACAAGATAATTATAGTAATAATAATTAGCAATAAGAATGAAAAAACACAGGACAGGTACAGGTCACACAAGGATATAAGAATAAAATGTATAAACAGAACAACAGTAGGGATGAATTAAAGAAAGTTCTGGCCCTAGATACTAGCTGCTTACTAGCTAGTTACTTTACTTGTAACAGAGCATTCCCACACAGTGGTACAGCTTATTTTACTTATTGACGATGGATGGTCTAAAGCAGGGGTACTCAAACTTTTTTATTAAAGGTCCACTTGTGAACTTTATACAAGGTCACTGGTCCGGATCAATGCCAGTAAAGTCACCCCCCCCCCCCCCCCCCCCCCCGCTCTATGCATGGGGCCCCCTTGAGGGGGTTTCCCGACATGTCGTTGCAGTAAATTAAAGGGTGTTTCATGTTGTCGTTGCTGTGGACCTTCTTAATCTACCTTCTTTGGGGGCCCCCTTCTGGTCCAAGCACTTGCCTGCCTTGCCTGTCGGCAAACGGCGCCCCTGTAATATACACACACACATTCAATACATACAGTATGGTGGCTTGAACTAGTGGGAGAAATGGCACTGTTTGTCTGTAGCCAATGCCTTGAACCTCGGCAAAAAAGGCATTAGAAGCATTAGAAAGTCAAGGTAAACTTGCGGTTAACTTGCGGTCTGCAATGCGTGTCACGCTCATGCACACAAGTAAATATATATGCACGTTCATTCTCACAATGCGTCAGACACAAGACGCGCGTACACAATGATGTACATTAATTTATCAGAATCAGAATTTTTTTTTTTTTAATAATGGGACACAGGGTTCGGTCCGGATTGATTTACAGTTCGGTCCGGATCCGGACCTTGGTCCGGAGTTTGAGAAGCCCTGGTCTAAAGTCTAAAAAAAAAGTCACAATTCCAGCCTATTTCTTACCTGCTGTTGATGTGGAGGATGTCGATGCAGAGGACGTTGTTCGGAACTGTTCCTCCTCGCTAGTCCCAATGTAATCATCTAGAACAGAAACATGACTTGTTAATTCCACAAACTACTGCAGCACAATACTATAAATAGCAACAACAACTATAGAAAAGACAAACTGTACGTAAACAATGGCACATATGGTGTTAGCAAACAATAGCTCTAGCTAATGCTATCTGCCTTAGCTAGCTAGCTAGCCTTCGGGGCTCCATAAAAGCATGGGCTGTCGAACATAAATGTAAGGATAAAATAGACTTATTTGTTAGAAGTGAGCTTTAGAACAGATAGGGACACAAAGCTTTCAAGCAAAAAAAAAACTTACCATGCAGAGACTCCAGTAACGCCGTTGCAGAGTCCAGGCCTCCCTCCCTCCCAACGCTAGCCGGTCTATGGCCGTAAATGGTGTCCATTAGGTCAAACCACTTCCAGTTTTTCCTACTGGCACCACTCGTTTTGTTGTTGTCCTTTACCAAGCGATATTCACCCTTCATCTTTTTGAGTTTTTCCCTACACTGCACGACAGTCCTTGAGTAACCGCTTGTGGACATCAGTGTAGAGACCTCCTGAAAGACTTTGATATTGTGAGTTGTCCCGTCGAGCTCCCGCTGGACCTTATCATCTGCAATATAATGGAGGAACGTCGTCACTTCCTCGACCGACCATGGCGTGCTTTTCTTTGCCATTGTTGTAGCTCCTCTGTTAACAAAAATGCTGTTTATAAAAATGCTGTAAACTTCGCTATATATATGCGACGCTAAGGATTATCTCGCACGCCGATTGTGATGATTCTCTCCGACCAATCAGCCATCGAGAGTGTTGACGTCACACACTCAGCCTGGTTGTCCCTGGCCCTAGAACCACGATTTTATGAGGCCAGTAAAACTGTGAATTAGGACCCGCTAGCCGGTACTAGGCCAATTGGAAACGCAACCAAAAACGGGCCGCTGACGTCACAGCCCTCTTAAACCGTGCTCTGCGCGAGAGGAGCCAGATGACGGTGTGGCTATGCCAGCAGCTGACCAGGGGGCCACGGCTGGTAAACCTAGGGGCAAGTTTGAGGAACTGAAGGAGATGATGAAGTCATTCCTGCAGTATGAGACAGCCAGATTCAAGCGGGGGGAGTGCCGTTTGAGAAACATGGAGCAGCCGTTTTCACGGATACAGGAATAGGTTTCCCTTATAAAAGAGAAAGACGACTCTAAATGCTCGACGGGCACTAACTCTGCTGCTGAGGCAGCACAGATCCTGGCGGAGAACCGGAGATTGATGCGAGAGCAGAAAGAGAAAGAGGAGCAGCTCAGGTAGCAGAGGGAGGAAGAGGAGAAGCTGAGAAAGGAAGAGGAGATGCGCTTAGCGGAGGAGGCTCGTCTGATACGCCTGGAAGAGGAGCGGGTGAAAATGGCCGAGAAGATCCGTCAGGAGAGAGAACGTGTCATGCAGCAGAATCAGCAGGAGCGCCGGGAGAGGAAGAATCAGATCCCGAAGAGGAAGAAAGGGAAGCTTCCTTCCGACTTCACGCCCCCCTCTGAGGAAACCATGCTGCACAAGGGGAAGCAGAAACACTGGGCGGAGTGCAGACACATGGAGGAGAGCAGAATGGCCAAGATCAATAAGTGTCGCAGGAATGAAGTACTGTTCTCTTTCGGGAGAGGAAGGAGGAAATGTGACGAAGGTAACTTCGTCACTGTGGACTGACAGCTTCGGGCCTTGTAATATTGCACATGTGGTTTAGTTTGAAAGTGTTCCCCCTCCCGTTTTGTCTGTGGCTGGTGATTGTGTTCACCTTGTGCCCTGTGTTGTCTCCTCCCCCCCGACCTGTGTCTTATTGGCCTGTGTGTGTATTTAGGCTCTGTTTTCCCTGTCAGTGGACAGGTAGTGTGGGTGAGATCCGCGTGGCTGGTGACTGTGTTCACGGTTAACAGTCATATTGAGGCTGTGAATCATGTGCCCATGATGTAATAAATGCCCACACCGGGTTATATTTGAACTCTCTGCCTCCTTGCTTGGTCGGGCCGCTCAACGGTCAGCTTCACAGAAGGACATGTGGAATTGTTTTTATTTTTTTCCAAATGCCCACCCGCATTTATGTCCTTCATAAGAGGTTCGGGTCAATCTGACCCGGATACAATACCAGAGGCCTGTACTACGAAGCTGGTTCAACTTAACCTGGATACAGGGGCGTCGCCTGGACCTGAAAACATTCGGGGCTTAGCCCACAGTGGCGGCGGCACTACAGTGGCATTTTTTACTGCAACACTCCCCACACGCACACACACAGTACACCCGCGACTGTTACAATGAAGGCTCGATAATCAGCTCACGGCATATAGGCAGGGATAAAGTGGTATCTTTTATGAGTGGGGGGCTCACCTCCTCTAGGGGGGTCCGGGGGGAAGCTCCCCCGGGAAGATTTTTTTTTAAATATTGAAGTTAAATGCATCAATCTGGTGCACTTTGAGAGCAAAATGAAGAGATCTATGGATACCTCTCTCAACACCCATATGAAGCAGAACTGTAAACAGATGTACTTTTTCTTTATGGATATTTTACTAATCACTCCCCTTTTAAACTCTATTCTTGTTTTACAGCCATATAGTATTTCATAACTGTTTTTCCTTTATTCTCTTTTTTTTAATAACTATAATGATCATATGAAGGTGTGCCGCGGAAATAATCTTTTGAATAATTTGTGACCAAACCGTTTGAGACCCACTGAGATAACTTACTAAAGTTAACTATCTAAACACTCAGAGAGTCCTTTAGCTCACCTGAGTCTCTCAGTCTGAGAGGAGAGGACTCTCCTCCAGCTTCTTGTGGAACAAACAGCTCCTTATGTCCGTTAGTGCAGCTAGCTAACCAGATGCTAACAACACGGTCCATGCTGACACGGTCCCTCCCTCCCCCTCTCTCCCTCTCTCTCTCTCTATCACACAATGCGCTATTGCCACACACACAGAGCCGAGCTTGAATGACACAAGCACACGTTTATTTCCATGCAACTCTCTGATTGGTCTGGTGTCATGCCTCTGTTGCATTCACTGAACACGGGAAATTACAGTGCTGCCGTCCTCTCTTGTGTCATGATGAGGTTCACGTAAAGCACGGTTAATGTATTATATTATTGAGGGAGAATTGTCCGGGGCTACAGAAAAAACATTCGGGGCTAAAGCCCCGGATGCCCAGGCCAGGCGACGCCACTGCCTGGATATGTTGGAGTTAGCCGGTTGGCCTAAGCCAAAACATACGCGCTGGCGCTAAGCTGTACTACGACGCCGGTTATCAAGTGGATCGCTCAAGCCAGCCGTGTCCTATCTAGTTAGGTGCGCGTTCACATGAAAGGGGTGGTATTTGGAGCATTCGACCAATCTCAAACACGGACAACCGTACTGACAGCGCAGCGTCATACTTCCTGAATGAAAAGTGAACTTTAATATTAGTCAAATATGAAGAAGTTAAACTTTAAACATCCATGTCTTAAACACTTTATCCAGGATAAAAGCCACATAGCTGCACCTGCAAGGTGAATACAGCTGGTAAAAGAAAAAGTGTTTGAATGCGTACATTAACAGGTTTATGAAATCACTGCCCCGTCCAAGACACGAGTGGATCTGACTTTAATTAGGAGAATTTGACTCGAGTGTTTCGTCAATTTAATGTGTTGCTTAAAATAATACTTCTGCATACAGTATGTGACACTGTGAGTGTTGCACGGCCAGATACGGCTCAGCTGACTCAGATAAGGAAATATATGATACATTATGATGTGATATGATATGAATGATAATGGCACACATCGACGTCTGCACTCACAGTGCCGCGGACTGTACGTAATGTTACTCTGATCCGGTTACTTATGTCGTGGCAGATATTTAAGTAAGCTTTCTTAACGCTAATATTATAATAGTCAGATTGCTCTGAAGATGGGAGGGGATATTGTATTAATTTTCACGTTCACACAGTCAGTTGATTTTGGCCGGCTGTCTTTCCTGCAACGGCAGTTTTTCTGTATTTCCTCTATCCTGTAATATGAATTGATAGCTTTAAACTCCGCACACGGAGCTCTGATTGGTCAGCAGGCGGTGCTTTCACTGAGTTGATCTCTTAGCCTGCCACCTAACCTGCTCCGGAGCAGTTTTGCCGCTCAGCATAAGTTACCATGGAAATCTAGCCTGCTAAAAAGAGAACCAGCGTCGTAGGACCGGAAAGCCCGAGATTTCCCTGAATTTAGCCGGCTAAGCGAAAATCCAGCTTCGTAGTACAGGCCTCAGGACAGACAGACAGAGAAAAACAAAAACAAAAACACACACACACACACACACACACACACACACACACACACACACACACACACACACACACACACACACAAAATGGTATGCATAGAGAAGCTGTTTGAACCTGTTGTACCTTGATCTTACCCTCTGTAGTGTGCGTCACCTAAATGCAATGTAATGTACACAAAACTATCCTAAAACATTATAAACATTTTAGATCTTCCAGAAATGTATAAACATTTTACATTTTCTCGCACTGTCCCCCTTGCACCTGCACGCCGGAGGAGGGACTAAACAGAGACATAACCTCACATTACAGTATATAGTGCAGAACTACAATTATCTACCAGCAAAATTGCAAAAAGATATTCTGCTCAGAGAGCCTTGGAGCTAATAATGGATGAGAGTGAGTGGAATGCATTAGAAGAACACGGTGAAGTGGAACAGGAAGACATTTCTGAAGATGAGGATAATGTGGAGGTAAACTCAGAATTTGACAGCGAATTAGAAGAACTTGAATCAGAGCCAGCTGCTGGAAGACCCCCACAGCCAGCCGCTGAAGGACCCCCACAGCCACATTAAAAATAATAAACATTAATGAAAAAATGTTTCATTTACATTTGTCCAAGAAAAGCATGAGCAAAATGTAAACCTAGTTTTTATTACAGTGTATTTTTTTTAACATAAATTACATTTTTATCACAAAAAACGATGGACACTTCCATTGTTAAATTTGATCTAGCAAAGAGTATTTTCAAAAACTAATCCTATTTGAAGTAAACAGATATGGTTCTAAACTGTATTGAAGTAAACATGTATTGTTTGAACTGTTTTAAGTAATCACATATATAGATATTGTCTTCTCACTTACAACTCACTGACCCAGAGATCCTGTTACACACACATACACCTCCTTCCACTAAGCACACACACACATATTCTTTTCAAGGTTCTTTCTGGGCATCATTATATTTGTGCACAATGTTTAATTGTCTGAGAAGGAATAGTTTATGTGAAAGATTCCATGGGAAAGTAAGGGAGTGGATATCGGGGCAGAGATAAGATTGACTTTGCCCCTGTTGAACTTCAGAATCTCACGTTCTGGTCAGAACTCTGATTCGCTGTATTGGACCCAACCAGAAGTGAATCCAACCAGTAGAAACACCTGGGGGAGCGAGCAGATCACACAGCTCCTCCCCACGGACTCTCTAATTCGCTTTGGAGTAAAATGGGAAGGAAGAAGTCAACACATCTCCGCCCCAAAATATGAATATGAATACTGTTGTTTTTGCATGTAAAATGCTTCTTGTTTGCTGACTCGCTGGTCTCGATACCTGTATACCGCATCACAAACCTGAAGTCCGTAGTACTCTGTAAAACTTGTATACGTGTTTTGTTTCCTACCAGTAAACTCAGATAATTGTTATAACTTTTAATTCCGGTGTTTTCAATTCCTTTCTTTATTAAATAGAGATCAGCCTCATCTAACGAACGGCGCGTAGCGGAGGGGGGGGCTCTCAGCCACCACCTAAGTGTTCTGCTCCAACATATTTCATTTTTATTGTTGGGGAATGAGTTAAAGACAATATATATATATAAGGAATTGTGCATGTTGAATTTAGTTCTGTATTTTTTTTAAACCCTGAAATATGTCAATTTGACCCGAACATTACCAAAGGGTGCGAAATGTGAACATAACATAAGGTTTAATTAATTTTGTTAATCTGCCTAGATTGCCTACTATCAAAGTCATGTATTATATTATTGAGTCAATAATATAATACATTAACCGTGCTTTACCTGAACCACATCATGACACTAGAGAGGAGTCCTCTAGTGAATGCAACAGAGGCAAGACACCAGACCAACCGAGTTGAATGGAAATAAACATCTGTCTTATTGGCTGACAGGTACCTATCCTGTGAGCTGTGACAATGTTTAAAATAAACTGTCAGTCGGACTCAGAGGTTTTGAAGATGGACATAAGAAAAACATTTCTTAAAAAAGACGACAATTCTCAAGTGGTGGATCACACAACAACCCCAGAGCCACCACTTGTATGGGCTCAGAACAGTCTCATAATACACACATGCACACAGAAGGATTCACACTTGTATTTCATGATCCGCAAAAGGATTCACACTTGTATTTCCGGATCCACACTTGTGTTTTTCAATGCACACACAAATGTGTTCCGTTTCATATACATGTAAATAAAATCCAAATACAGAAAAAAGTTTTACATATGTATTTTTGATCCTCACATATTTGTTTTCCGTTTAAAACCGCTGCACCTGCAAACACAAACCGCTTTCTGTGCATGGATCGCTCTGCATTCGTGTGTGGGTTTTTTGAGACTCCCCTGACGGTGACCCGATTCGTACTTGTAATTTTTTCTATCTATAGCCAATCAGATGTCTCCTCAATTCTAAGCCAATCACATGAGCGCGCCCCCACAAGGGTAGATTTCTTGCGTTCATGACGTAGCGCTTCATGTACGCATTTTGCGCTGTCCGGAGCTGACAGGTCCATGGAGCCTGCCTGCAGGCGCTAATCTCAGGACACCTCCACTCTCAGTACATTACCACTTTCCGATCAGGAAATGCACGCAAATACAAGCCTTTATATTATTAAGGTACAGTGCCACTTTCCGAACCATTAATGAATGCTTGTGTACACAAAAACGGCAGGCAAAACTGTTTTAAATGTGTGTTTCCTGTATGGCGATCAGCTGCTTTATTTATGTCTGTATGAAGTTGTTGTGAGTGTGGAGGGAGCAGCTACAGGTTAGCTTAGCCTAATCGATCAGTGCACTACGAAGCCAGTGCTAGACAGTGAACTGTCAACGGGGGGAGCCCCGCCGGTCATTATCGGCCGATATTCACTCTTAATAGTTTGATCGGTGCTCTCTATAAAGGCCGATCAGGAGAGCTGGATCTGATCGATATGGACATAAACGCGAGTGAAGTTTTAGCGAGCTGCATGAGAAACTGACGGGCTGTCAGGAGAGAGGGAGGGAGAGAGGAAAAGAGATGATCCTTACTCCCGTGTTATTATCCGGTCATAGTCCGGTAATTACCTAACGGAAACGCTGCTACACAATTCTTATTATTATTATTATTGAAACATGACCGGTAAGTTTCAAATTTGTCCGGTAAAATTAAATTCTGTCCGCGGAAACCCTGCTCCGGACTACGCAAAATGCGTATATGAAGTGACATGAACGCAAGAAATCTACCCTCGTGGGGGCGCGCTCATGTGATTGGCTTAGAATTGAGGAGACATCTGATTGGCTATAGATAGAAAAAATTACAAGTACGAATCGGGTGACCGTCAGGGGAGTCTCAAAAAACCCACACACGAATGCAGAGCAATCCATGCACAGAAAGCGGTTTGTGTTTGCAGGTTCAGGGGATTTAAACGGAAAACAAATATGTGAGGATCAAAAATACATATGTAAAACTTTTTTCTGTATTTGGATTTTATTTACATGTATATGAAACGGAACACATTTGTGTGTGCATTGAAAAACACAAGTGTGGATCCGGAAATACAAGTGTGAATCCTTTTGTGGATCATGAAATACAAGTGTGAATCCTTCTGTGTGCATGCGTGTATTATGAGACTGTTCTGAGCCCATACACTTGAGCCAGGTAAACAAGGTATGTAAATGTCAGTAAACTTCAAAGTTATACGAACATGTAAGCAAAGCATAAATTACAGCTACGTTGATGTTACTTTGAATCGCGGGGGTAAGCTAAACCGTTAACAAGTAGCTATAGCTAGTCAAATATATTAAATAAACACTTTGTCATACAATCTAAATGTTATGTTTTTTAGCGTTACCTGGTGATTTCAAAGAAAGCTTTCTGGAAAATGTTGACTTACTGTTCGACATGAAGCCAGAAGCTACCTTACAGTACACAGTTGATCCTGAGTCCTGTCAGTTAAAGGGGACCTATCATTCAAAATGCACTTTTGTACGTCTTTTATACATGAATATGTGTCCCCGGTGTTCCAGGGAACTCACCAAGTGTCAGAAATCACAACCCTCTCTATTTTCCTCCATACCCAAATCTCTAAAAAAGGGGCTGCAACGGATCTGATCAAAACTGATCCAGATTTGAACACTTTACTGACGTCAGTAAAGTGGCGCTACAGCTATTGGGCCAACTCTCCACCTATCAGGGGAATGTGGGGTTGGGCCATGGCCGGCCATTGCCGCTCGAAAGCGCTGGAGACGCTGTAGTACATATGCCAGGCCTGTAAGTGGCGCTGTAGTCTGCCACAAAAGCAGAAGAAGAAGACTTCCCGCGAGTTTCAGTTTCAGTTTGTTTCGCCGGTCAAGATGTCCGTTAAAGTTTAAATCTTCCGGACAAAATTAGAAAAGTGCCGGTCAAAGGTCTTCTTTGTTATTTATTGAGCTTTAAAACAAATGAATAACATAATAAAACACGGAGGACGGAGATCTTTTTTTCTCCCCCCCTTGACTTCATCAGAGCACGGCTCCCCTCTCCTGCAGGGGGGCGTGGTCAGCTGCAGCTCACAGAATCAGCCCCGTAGACAGCAAACAGCAAATAGAGCGAAATGAGGCATGGCTAAAATGCATGATCTGTTTGGTATTTTGAAAACAGAAACGTATAAATATACCTTATATAGGTATGGCCCTACAATATATCATTTAAATATAGCATGATAGGTCCACTTTAAAGTGTTTCATAGTTAGCTTAGCTAAGCATCAACCTCGCACTGAAATATATGGATGTTATGTGACAGTATTTCTGAGAAAAAGTCAGCTGAAATGGTGGCATAGTTGCCACTGCTTTACATGTCGACAGCATGTTTGAACGTATTTGCAGCAGTAAATGTGGCTGTTTGGCCACTGACGTTGCCATAACAACAACTGAATTTAAATGTGCAACCTCTTTTTGTGACAGATCTTTGCATGAAATTTATAATTCTTCTGAATTATATTCCTATTGACAGCAGTGGCGGTTCTAGAACATTTTACATGGGGTGGCAAAGGGGGGGCAAGAGGTCATGCCAGGGTGGCATGGGAGGGCGGACCGTACGTGGTATTTTATACTGTATATATAACCTATTTATTGTTAAATCATGCCCTAACCAGAGTTCCCGTTAGAAAAAATGTGTGCCGGTCACCATGTCCGTTAGGATTTAAATCTTCCGGACAAATTGGAAATTTCCCGGTCAAAGGTCTTCTTTGTTATTGAGCTTTAAAACAAATTGATAACAACTCTATATTAAGGATGAAATAATCAAGGCATTCAGATGTATCTTTTATTGAAAAGTGACTTTTAATAAAAGTTCAAACAAGTTCTGCCAATATCGTGCGTAACGGAAAATAAATAAATATAGCCTATATTACGCAAGCCATAATATAATAAACAAAAAACCCATGTTATTCAGCTGTAGACCTACATATAGTCGGATAAAATAAAACATAATAATTATTATTTGTTCACAAAAGAGTATAGGCCCGTCGTGAGCATTTTAATAAAGGCTCGCAGCTGCCGACTTGTTATCAAATAGCCTTTAAACAAATTGTAACACAAACTCTTTGACAAAACTATAGCAAAATGCCTAGCTTATGATGTTTTAGCCTACTTTCTACGGTTTTTCAGACCTGTGAAGTGGGTAGCTGCGGATTTAAAATCAAAGGTCCCGAGTGTCTCTCCACAACTGGCAATGCGCATGAGCCGTGTCACCTTGTTCTCGCCAAGCCGACTTCGCTGCGCTGTTTTGATTCTGTTCTGTAGAGAGAATCCTCTCTCTGCCAGCACACTGGAGACAGGGATCACGCATGCTATCTTGGCCAGTGTGGCCCACTCAGGATAGATGTTGCCTAAATCTCTTACGAGGACTTCGCAAGCCGTTAAGAAATGCAAGCCTCCGTATCCGCGGAGCGCTGTCATCACGGGGATGGCATCTCTGTGGGCGCTTGTGGCATCAATGAGAGGGGCACTGGCTTGCGCTGAGTCATCCTCACTGGCAATCCCTTGGCCAAAATGACCAATAATGGTTTTGAGGGCTGGTTCAGCGTATATTTGAAGCGCTGAAGGGACGGAGAAATAATGAATTGTTTTATGTAACGCAAATAAACACATTTAAATAACTTGTGACACAATTTTAGGAAGGCCTATACTTACCACTTTGTGCATTTGGGTATCGGGATGGGCTAGTGATAATACTCAGGGACTCTTCAGGAAAGCGGTTGTGTAAAGCATCTATAAGATGTGTAATGTAGCGTACGCGGGCGGACATTACTGAAAGCCTGCCGGGACCGGTCATCTGCGTGTGTCACATTCACATCCCTGTACATGCCATTTTGGCAATCTGCCTGAAACCTCTCTTCTTCGGGACCGGGGGAATCCCTCAACTGTGTGAGTGCCGCAACTGATGCGTGAACCATTGGTCGGATTGTGGCCAGATTGACATCCTCTTTCTGGAAAACCAAATTAAGTTTGGTCATAACAGGTAGCACATCAGCCAGTGCGTGAGTCCAGGCGATAAAGCAGTATGGCTGGATTTGACCAAGGATGCCTTTTGCTTGGGCATTTCCTCCAACAGCCTCTTCATGTAGCTCCATCACCAGAGCAGGCCAGTTTAGCTTGATACCCTCCACTGCCTTGTGCAAGGATAACCAGCGGACAGCGCACTGCTGCTTTAGGCTTTTCACGGAGGCGATTGGTCCTGCTGACTGAGTGCTTGTAAAATGAGTACACAGAGGATACTGTGCGCTTGTAAACTCCTATTTGGTCCACAGCTTTTGCAGCATCTAGCGCGGCCAGCGCAACTCGGTGGGCAACACAGTGCACCTGAATGCAAAACGCACTCTCTCTCTTCAGAAGAGCACCAACTCCAGCACGTTTGCCCATCATTACACTAGCCCCGTCTGAGCCCAGGCCAATGACGCTTGACAGTTTCACATCCCTCTCGCGGAGCACCTCATCCACCTTGTCAAATATGCACTGTGCTGTCCCGGAGTGCACGTCATAGTTTCCCAAAAAACACGTCTCCACTTTTCCTTTAATTTGCAACTTGACGTATATTATCAGCTTTTTGTCCACAGTGATATTAACCGTCTCGTCGATGATTATTCCGATAAAGTCACTCTTCTTTCGTTTTTCGTCCAGCTGCTTAATCAGGACTTCATCTATGGCCTTTTCCATGTCATCAACGGAATCACTGTGCCGGTAAATTCCATCACCTGTGACAAAATCAGGAGCCTTCACTTCTCGTAGTAGCTCAGTCAACCCTGCATACTGATTACCTGCAATGTCGTTTTTAGCCATGTGAAACACTACTTTTAGCTGAGAACATAGCTTCATGTTGGAAGCTTCATTCACCCTCTCGCAGTGGCCTTTCATTGCGGTTTGTTGTGGTATTGTGTTCACTGACAAAATGTGCTCATTGAGCTGACTGTGTTCAATAAGCGCAGAGGTTCTCATATTTGTTGCTCCTTTGGTGAACCCGTTCTTTCTCCCCGACTTCTCGCAGTGTGAGCAGAACAGAATTTCTTGCCCATCTATAATGTCGCACCTCAGCCAGGTGAATGTATCTTTCCATTCAGGTCTGAACGCGCGGGATCTTTGTTTTTTTCTGTCCGGGGCCAAGGCATCTACGGTCTCATTGACAGCAGGCGGTATCGCCATCTCATTGTCGGTATTATCATCATTAGACCTGCTTGGTTTAAAGAAATAATTTTTAAGCTTAGCTTGTTTTGCCATGTCCGATTTTTCTCATCTCTCTGTTGTCCTGTTGTTATTGTGCGCCCACTTTATCTTACTGAATGAAACAAATGTAACGGGTTCGTTCCACATTACGCCGTGGCCTACAGTGCGCTTGCCTATTAACACAAAAGATAATTTAATTTAAACAAACAAAAACAAAAATCTATTTATTGTTTATTTGAATACACTTTATATTGCGCTAAGGGCAAAATATTTTTACCGGACATGTTGACCGGAGAGATTTAGATTTGCCGGACTTCGGCATATTTTACCGGTCATTGTCCGGTAATTACCGGCTAACGGGAACTCTGGCCCTAACACAAGTGTTCTTAATGCACAAGAGAAACAAGGTGTTCAGACAAACAAACTAACATATAGTATAAAACAGCAGAAAGTACTCATGATACCCTAGAACTCTGTTTACTGTAAGTACAGTAAAAGTACTTAGTTATAATTAAGTACACAAATGACATCACCCATCTCTTAGAGAGCTAAAGGTGACCTGTGCAGCAACACATTTCAATAACTATTTGTCAATACTAAGAGCCGCTAGATTGTGCTGCTGTAATGGAATATGTATGCAAGGAGAATAAAAGCATACCATGTGGTCCAGCTGGAGTCTCCTCTGCCTCCTGATCCCTGCCTCTGTCCCTCTTTCTGACACTTCATCTTTATTCCTCACAAACATTTCTTCTTCTTCTTCACTAATGTCTTCATCTCCTCCTGGCTTTCTCCTGCTCTGACCCTCCTGGTCTCTTCATCTCCTCCTCTTCCTCCTGCTCTGACCCTCCTGGTCTCTTCATCTCCTCCTCTTCCTCCTGCTCTGACCCTCCTGGTCTCTTCAGTGTACTGTCTTTTCCTTTTCCTCTTTCTACTCATCCTGATCACTTCTCGGATATGTCTTTTTGTTGTTGTTGAATCACTCCAGCTACTCTGTCCTGCAAGAGTCTACTTGTAAAAAGCACTGGTACAAATGCTTACAACTTTACACGTTAGGGCCATGTAGCTAATAAGTAGCATAGCCAATAATAAATATAAAATCAGAAAGTATTTATTAAGCGCACACAGGCAGCTGCGTTTAGATCCAGTTTGACGGTAAAGGATGTATCCTGGTTTAATGTATCTGGCCTCATTGCTGTGATGTGTAATATAGGCTACGTGGATTTAATAGTACCGCATAGTTTAGCAAATAAAGTGATCGATCTCCCAGCTAGCGCTGTCTGCGTAGTATTTTGTAACGTCCCAAACAGCGACCGTCTGTTAACCTCTTAAGGACGACGGTCCCCCCATTGGACCCCTCCCACAGTTTTTTTTTCGAGACAATGTCTCAGGGCTTCTTAACATTTATGAAACTATTAATGTGTAGCACCAGATTAACGGGAAGAATCTCAGCTAACTGAAGATATGAACCATTTTTACCAAAACAAAACACAAGGGTAATACCAAGCCTCTAAATTAGCACTAAGCGAAAAAATGCTAACGTACTTAGCACAGAACTCAAGATAAAGATACCCTTATTACTTATCGTAACTGCACATACAATTTATCCGATTACAGCTGAGACTCCACAGATTATATAGGTATAGTATCATCACTGAGCGATCCGAACTCGCGACAGGGGAAGCAAACACAGACATCACACGTACCTTTACGGAGCTTTTACGGGAGATCGTCTCACCGTAGCTGTCAATCTGATCAAAAGACGTGTTCAATGGCATTAAAACGAGAAAAAACGCAGCTGAATCGGTTGATCCATAGGTTAATAATGTATCTGTGGCTTTGAAAAAATTATTTATAATCCATAATTCCATTTTTATGTAAAAATCGGAGAAAAAAAGTTAGCTGCTAATGGTAGCCAACAGAGTGTATGCAGCTTCCGGTTTTGGCCACGCATCACTCTCACTCCTTATTTGTTAACGTGTTGGGGTGTGTAGAACTTTCCCTCGATTCCATTGGCTCTAGCGGTTATAAAGAGATTTCATTCATCAAAATCGACCAAGGGGGGCCAGAGATATGGAAAATCCACCCAATTGACCCCAGAAGTGGGTTTGTTGCTAAATCTCTCTAAAAAGGTCAAATCTCACTTGTTTTGCATCAATCTTGATACAGGGTACTTATTATATGTTGTACTTTGGATTCCTAAAGCTTTTAGTCTACTAACCCATCATCCAAGGGTAGTTTTCACTAAGTAAAAAATAATTTTTGGACGGACACTATAATTTACAGTTTTTTACTATGTTCAATCTGAATTTTCTTTAAAATAAAAAACATCTATATTGATTCTGACTGTTCTACATCCAACTCACAGGTTTATCATTACTTTGAGAAAAAAGATTATTAATTTAACCCTTTTAGAAGGGAAGATATGGTCATTTGTTCTGGGAATGTCATTTTCGAGCCTGAGACCTGAAAAACAGGCTCAGTGCTTAACAGGTTAAACTACATTTATTAGTGCTTTCATGTAAATTCGGCGAACATATGATAAATTAAATGATCGTGAGGATGATGATTAAAAATCGTTTGTATGAGCCGGTCTGCATTTCCTGATGACAAAACATAGCGATGGTTTTGTACTTACGCCAACGTGGATTAAACAACATTATTTTGTTAAATAAAAACATGGTGATGTTTTGTAAATGAACATGAAATACCTTCACGGACGGAGTGCAATACCAAAACCTTCCAGTTATATTCCTATCAATATTTTGAAGGCTTTTACAGAAGGGTTTGTTCAGATATCAGCCTGAATTAGCCTATAAAACATTTTATACCTAAAAACATAAAAGCCACAATAAATAAATCACAATTATTCTGTATTCTACAATGTAGTTATTTTTACCTCCCGTATTGCTTTCAACCCACCAGCTTTTATGGAGAAAATAAGTTATATAATTATAAGTCCTTTCATGTCAATTCGGCGAACATATGATACATTAAAGGGGACCTATCATGCAAAATGCACTTTTGTACGTCTTTTATACATGAATATGTGTCCCCGGTGTTCCAGGGAACTCACCAAGTGTCAGAAAACACCATTGCCATGGTTGCCCTTCTGTTTATTCTCTGTGGCTCTTTTTCTCCCTCCCCGAGGCAAGCGTTTGCGCCTCCTGATGCTGTAATTCAATGCAATCCCTCCCCGTCGAGGCAAGCACTGTAATTCTCTCCTGTAGTCCACCAGCAGATGACAAACACCCACCTCTCCGCCTCTTCCAAGGAACGAGGGGACCGTGCGGCAGAGTTTCAGTTAGATTTTTTTCCGCCAGTCAACATGTCCGTTGTTGAGATCTCCATATTGTTGAATACTTAAAACGAAAGTTAATTATAATCAAGTATAATCAAGTATATTCTTGTATAACCCACAATGAAAATGCTTCATATTTTATGATTTTCTATATTTACAGTATAAACAAAACACAAGTGGTTTGTTAAGTTAAGTGTGTAAGGCCTATTATGGTTTATGGGTGTCACTGATAAGAGAAGGCAGTTTCTTCCCTCTTCCCTCACAGCAGTACACAGGGAGGGGGGCTCCTGACTTTTTGGAGATAGACTGAGGCCCAAAAAGGTGGTTATGTCATAACCGAGAATAATGTTTTAGTTCTGTACATTTGAGGTCATGAACTTTTGTTACATAAGCCTGAGGAGGTGTGTCTTGGGTTTTTCTGCCCCTTTAAAACACTGGGTTAGAGAGGGAGAGCTTCAGAGCTGGGTTTTTGCTCTCTGTAAGGTTCTCTCAAACCTGGTAAATATCTCTCGAATTTCTTTGTTGAAAGTGGAGTGAATTGATGTGTGTTTGTGAGTATTAGTAACCGCCACCTGTGAGGATCTTCCTCCGAATACATGCGGGATATATTTATGTGTTTGTGAATGTTAGTACCCGCCATCTGTGTCGGAAATAGGAGTGTGTTTGTGAGTATTAGTAACCGCCACCTGTGAGGATCTTCCTCCGAATACATGCGGGATATAGGTATGTGTTTGTGAATGTTAGTACCCGCCATCTGTGTCGGAAAAAAGGTATGGAATTGATGTGAATTGATTTGGTGAATGAAAGTTTGAATGTGCTTTTTATTATCACCGATCTTTTATGAGGAAATGCCTCTAAATTCTATCGGGAGATTTTAAATGTCACAACTGAATTGGGCAGTTGAAGTTACAACTTTGGTAATAAATGTAAAACTGTGAATTAAAGTTTAATATTAGAACATGATCACAGCATGATAGGTTTAGTACGATTATAATGTTGTAACGAGAGAAGGTTACCCTGTATTAGTTTGGACCTATTTTTCTTCAAATAAACTGATCCCACCTTTTGGATTGGGACAACTTAAAAGACATCTGCGCTCTTCTCTCCTGCTTGAAAGGTAATATTGCACACTGCCACACTCACACTTAGGTAGAGCCACACCTCATTTACTGATATCAAAGTCCTTCGGGATTGCTTAAACAGATTTAGGGGGTTGTCTGAATTGAAACAGCAGTTAATTGAACCTGGTTCTTCGGGGAGTTAATAGAGGTGAGATCTTGCTGACGTTGGTGGATCTGAGCCAAGCAGTAAACTTACATAGACTCAATAACTTCGGTTAGGTCAATAGGAGGTCTGAGTAATTTAAGTTCGGAATAAATTATCGGATGACTCCCGACTCTTACACCGTTAAAGTTTAAATCTTCCGGACAAAATTAGAAAAGTGCCGGTCAAAGGTCTTCTTTGTTATTTATTGAGCTTTAAAACAAATGAATAATGACTCTATATAATCATATAAGAATAAAACACGGAGGACGGAGAACTCTTTTTCTCCCACTCTTCTGACAGCCCAGCAGCTGATCTCAAAGCACGCTCCCCTCTCCTGCAGGGGGGCGTGGTCAGCTGCAGCTCATTTGCATTAAAGCTACGTCACAGAATCAGCCCCTGCAAAAACAAGGCTGGAAAGAGCAAATAGAGCGAAATGAGGCATGGCTAAAATGCAGGATCTGTTTGGTATTTTGAAAAAAAAACTATATTTATATACTTTATATAGGTATGGCCCTACAATATATTGTTCAAATATAGCATGATAGGTCCACTTTAAATGATCGTGAAGATGATGATTAAAAATTGTTTGTTTGAGCCGGCGGACTCAAACTTCCTGAGGTTTTTTGTACAGTAGTTATGGACTAAACAACATTATTTTGTTAAATAAAAACATGGTGATGTTTTGTAAATGATTACATGTCTCTTATTTAGCACAGAGTATGATCCTATCCATGACATGGATCTTAACAAAGATCCGCTATAGTACCAGACATAAATCTACTGTATCAGTTTATTTCACATGAGCTCCAGTGTGGAACCCCACTGCACCCCCTGGTGGATCAATGATCCATTGCAGCTGGCTTCATTATCATTTAATTTATTTATCAAGGGGGTGGTCTCAAGTCATGCTGGAGGTTTTCCTTTCAGCGAGGGCAGACCCCGTGCCAGCCACGGCCCCGGCGTTTCAAACTGTCCGAAATGAGGTGCTATATCTGTACGTATCATTGTATGAAAAGATCTTAAAATAAATACAAATGTATTTATTTTAAACGTGTTAGTCTTTAACATCTATCACTGTGTATATCACCATCAAAACATATTTTACAAGTTTAAGAAACCCCACACAGCTCAATAAACACTATGAAATGTTGACTTTATTTGATCATTTCAGTAAAATAGTAACGTTCATATTTCTCCTTTTGATTATTAGAAGAAGAAGATGGACCTTTGTCACGATCTTGGTGTTATGTCACGGTTTTAGTTTTGTGTGTCTGGTAATGGGTTTTGTTTTGCTGTTCTTTTCTCCCCGTTTCATGTTTTCCTCCTCGTTTCTTCTCTGGTCCTTCTCCCTGTGTTTTCCTCCCTGTCGTTAGTTTCCCTGGTGTGTCTGATTGTCTGATTGTGTTCACCTGTTGCCCTTGTGTTTCTCCTTCCCTGCAGCCATGGTCCCGACTCCGGCTCCTCGTCACCTGTTGGCTCTCCGGCCGACGCCAGCCCCCCGTGTCCTGTCGGCGTACCGGCCGACTCCAGCACCTCGTCTCCTGTTGGCTCTCCGGCCGATGCCAGCTCCCCGTGTTCTGTCGGCGTACCGACCGTCTCAAGCCCTCTCAAGTCCCCTCTCGAGTCTCTTCTCGAGTCCCCTCTCAAGTCACCTCTCGAGTCACCTCTCCAGTTCCCTCTCAAGCCCTCTCTCGAGTCTCTTCTCGAGTTCCCTCTCGAGTTCCCTTTCAAGTCACCTCTCGAGTTCCCTCTCGAGTCACCTCTCTGGTCACCTCTCGAGTCACCTCTCGAGTCCCCTCTCGAGTAACCTCTCGAGTCCCCTCTCGAGTCCCCTCTCGAGTCTCCTCTCAAGTCCCTACCCAATGTCCTGGTCCGTTGGAGGTTCCGCTGGGGGTCCTGCCAACTCCATGTCCTGTCCCGTTGGGGGTCCCGCCGACTACTCTTCTGCCGGGGGTCCTGCCAACCCTATGTCCTGTGCCGTTGGAGGTTCCGCTGGGGGTCCTGCCAACTCCATGTCCTGTTTCGTTGGGGGTCCCGCCGACTACTCTTCTGCCGGGGGTCTTGCCAACCCTATGTCCTGTGCCGTTGGAGGTCCCGCCGACTACTGTTCTGGCGGGGGTCCTGCCAACTCCATGTCCTGTTTCGTTGGGGGTCCCGCCGACTACTCTTCTGCCGGGGGTCTTGCCAACCCTATGTCCTGTGCCGTTGGAGGTCCCGCCGACTACTGTTCTGGCGGGGGTCCTGCCAACCCTATGTCCTGTGCCGTTGGAGGTCCCGCCGACTACTGTTCTGCCAGGGGTCCTGCCAACTCCATGTCCTGTGGCGTTGGGGGTTCCGCTGAGGGTCCTGCCAACTCCACGTCCAGTGTCATCGGGGGTTCCACCGGATTTCCTGCCAACACCTGATCCTGTCTTGTTGGAGGTCCTGCCGACACCTGCTCCGCCGGATTTTCTGCCAACACCAGATCCTGTCCTGTTGGGGGTCCCGCCGACACGTGCTCCGCCGGGTTTCCTGCCAACACCATATCCTGTCCTGTTGGGGGTCCCGCCGACACCTGCTCCGGCGGGTTTCCTGCCAACACCATATCCTGTCCTGTTGGGGGTTCCGCCGACACCTGCTCCGCCGGATTTCCTACCAACACCATGTCCTGTCATGTTGGAGGTCCCGTCGACACCAGCTCTGGCTCCGTCCGGGGTCCCACTGACACAAGCTCATGAGCCCCAGAGTTCCGTCTACGCCTGTCCCGCCAGGGGTCCCACCAGCTCCTACTTTCGATCCCAGTGCTCTGGAGGGGTCCCATTGCGGCGTACGTCGTCCTCCTGAGTTCCCCAGCCCTGGTCTTCACCCTCGAGCCCGACCCCCTGACTTTTCGAACGCAACAGCGGTAATTAAAGTAATCAAAAATGCTACAACTACTGTCACAAACTGGATAAATGTGAAGTATTTTGTTAAAGGAGGATGAAAGCGTAATTAAGGAGCACTATTGGAGTGACTTTGATGGTTATTGGACTGAGGATTAATTAATTTGGATTCCCGCTGTATGAAGAAATTAAAGGACGGCGCGGAAGTGGAAACAATTCACAAAGGGATTAAACTGTTTAAAACACATGCTCAAAGTAAGCCGGATTTTGCCGATGTGTTTATGTGGATTCAAAAGTCGTAAATAATCTACAAAATGGAGGAGACCGATCTGATCGGAGCAACTGTGACAAATAATCTGAAACCGGCATGGACAATGACTATGTTTTAAAAATGCGCTTATCCAGAAAAGCCTGGTTTGGACACTTTACGGGCAGAAGAAACATTTCTATTAATTCAAATGAATGAATCAATTATTTTTTACATTTTATTGTAATGTAGAGACAAGGCTTTTAGTGACAATCATGTATTGCGTTACAATTATATGTAAAAAAAAAAAAAAAAAGAAAAGTCTAAATATGATATTTGGCCTCAAATCATCTGAGGCCTGGCGCCCCCCCTGCGATCTTTGGCGCCCCCCCAAGGGGGGCACGCCTCCCAGGTTGGGAACCACTGTCAGCAGCGGTTTTCAAAGTGTGAGGCGCGCCTCCCCGGGGGGGCGCCAGAGAGCTTCAGGGGAGGCGCAGCGGGAGAAAAAAAGAACGAGAAACAGTGAAATCTAGCTAGTTAACTTCAGCTAACTTTATGCGAGCGGCAACTTGGATCGATTTTTTGTGAAGTTACCTAAAGTGAGAGAGGAGACGGTGTCTGGCAGAAAACGGAGGAAGTATGACCACGATCACTTGAAGCTAGGATTTTCATGGACCGGTCCTGGTAGGGCGGACTGGCCATCTGTGTGTTCTGGAGAATCACAGAACGGCCGGTCGTCAGCGGGCCGCTGACGGCCAGCACCGCCCTTTATTTTAATTTTAATAATACTTACTTTGATCAAAAGCAAGTACCGGTCAAGGCTGCAGTCAGAGGATGATCTGCATTTATTCCTGTCTACATTGCATCCCCGCATCATCCGCCTGTGCGCATCAAAGACGCACTCATTGAAGGCTTCTCAATACTCTAATTTCCCCTCCTCGACTCCTCGGTAGTGACCAGGAAATGGATTTCAGCGCGCCATGTTGAAGGGCATCTCATTTATCTAAATGCACATCGAGGACCGAGGAGGCTCTCTGGAGGAGCTATGATCGAGGATACACTGATGGTTCCTCCACGGATGCATTTCCGGGAACGGTGGAGGCGTGACGCACAGCCAGACTTATCTCAGCCAATGACAGCTCTGCATGCATCCCCTAGATATTATTTTAGTAAATTTCATCGCAACGCGATGTTTACAGTGAGAACAGCTGTGAGGTCCGTGCAGAAAGCAGAGCAGTGTGTAAAATATATATCACTCAGTATAACAGGCCTACATTACTCTCTTTATTTGTATGCTGTAGTTTAGTAGATATCTACAAACAAAGAGTCGATATTTTTCTAAGACCATTTAGTGCTTCACATAATAAAATACACAACGGCTGTATCCTGATATATAGCCTATTATATGCTTTAGGAGCTGTATGTAGGTGCGTGTTGTACAGCGTATATGCGGCGGACAGACGGGTCTCAGTTGGTCTGGTGTCCTATGCTTACTTTTAATACTTGTAAATAAAACTTTTGGCCCGTAATTTCAATTCCCCATTT
Source organism: Trematomus bernacchii (assembly GCF_902827165.1). Lineage (NCBI taxonomy): Eukaryota > Metazoa > Chordata > Actinopteri > Perciformes > Nototheniidae > Trematomus > Trematomus bernacchii. Next base: position 666,884 of record NW_022987524.1, on the reverse strand, counting down.
CAGCAACCAGAGAGGAGGGGAGGGGAGAGGAGGGGAGGGGAGGGGAGGGGGGGGGGGGGGGGGTATATCCAGTCTCTGATTGTGTTACGTTATTATGAGAGTGCTCTCATACTCATACTGAAATTGTATATATTTATATAAATATATGTGTGTGTATATGTCCTCATCTGTAGCCTGTAATTGTCTCATTATACCGCACTGTCAATGAATTAAAAGTAAATATATAAGTCATCATGAACACAGTTCTGTCCATCAGACAGAGGGCTGTGCCTCCTGTCATCATTAACGGACGTCTCTTTAAAATGACCACTCAGAGGAGAGGATTTCTCATTTCTCTAAACGCCTGCTGCTTCCCTTCTCTCCTTGGTTATCCTCCTCGACTCCTCCGCTCCCATCTCCTGTGGGCGGGACTAACCCCTAGATTCCACCGGGTCCGTCTGCGCCGCGCTGCGGTTTTGGTCCGGCCTCCTCCGGCGTCATACCCTACCAGGCGCGTTTCAGAAGCGGAGCGTCTTGCCTGCCGGCTCGCAGTTTTTGTTGATTTGGGCATATTTCCTGGACAGGCTACTTTGTACAGACAAAGTTAATAATAACTGTAATATTCCAGTTATAAACGACATGAATCACAGATGTGTTGCTGTATTTTAGTGGTAAAAAAATGCATTCATCATCATAATTATTCTATATATATAATTTACACAGTGCCTGTAAACCGGAGGAGAACGCTGGCATTTCTCCTCCTACTTGAAAGACTACGGAGGGATAGGGTCTGCAAAATTAGTTTGTGTGTGTGTATATATCTATATATATATGCTAAATATGCTCTGAAGGTTCCACTTCCTGCCTGCCTGACCTTACGTTACGGCTGCGCCGCGACAAAAATAGGATTCGATCCTAATTTTAGAGGAGCCCTGCGCCGAGCCGCTTCTGGGCCGCTTCTGAGCCGTAACGCGCCGCGTGTGGTGGAATAGCACCCATTGACTAGAGTGGCCGCGATCGCCGTGAGCACCGCGGCGCAGCCGTTATGCGCCCATAACGCGCCGCAGATGGACCCGGTGGAATCTAGGGGTAAGACACAAGGATAGGAGTCGAGGAGGGGAAATTAGAGTATTGAGAAGCCTTCATTGTTCCCACTAAAGTAGGGGTGAGTGTAATAAGGAGAAAAGTTGACGTTCAGTGTGTTGCCGGGAGCATATAAGGATTTATCCACGATGTTGAAAATGTTAAAAATGTTTAAAACGTAAAGATAAAAAGGTTTTAAAAAGTTGTTGTTTAATGTTTTACCTGTTAAACCCCACGGACCCGCCGAAGGGTCCGAAAATGCTACATCTGCTAGCACCAGTGTGATCTCTGAAGTGTCATTTATGAAACTATTAATGTTCCACACCCAGCTGACGGGAAGAAACTCAGCTAACTGACGATACGAAAAAATTAAATAATAATAATAATAATTCCCACAAGAAGCCTTTCAATGAGCCCTTAGCAAAGACGGACTAATGCTATTTCTGCTCATAACTCACAAAAATGATCATTTATAATTCATACTTTCTGCACAAACAACACATCATCTGAAAGCTGAGATTCCACAGATTCCATGGGTATACACCCCATCACTGCAGGCAAGAATTCACTGAGCTAGCAGCCAGAACATAGCAAATAAACAACATCAGTTTTCAAATCCATGACAATAATTAGCAGGTTACATTTGACAATAATCTCTTTTTTTTTTTTTTTTTATGGAATGAATAACTATAGTGATAATTCAATGTTATAAAATTATTTTTACAGTCTGGTACCTGAAAAAGGTCAAATGGCACTGATGGAACCAGATGTGCCCAAATGTGCCCAAAGCTTAGTCCGCCTGGACTTTTTTTTCCCTAAATATCTCTAAAAAGGTCAATTTTCACTTGTTTTGCCTCAATCTTGATACAGGGTACTTATTATATGTTATACTTTGGATTCCTAAAGCTTTTAGGCTACTAACCCATCATTCAAGGGTGGTTTTCACTATAAGTAATGGTTGTTTTTTTAGGCGGAGGTAAGAATTTACACTTTTTTACTATGTTCCATCTGAATTTACTCTGACACAGAAAGATCTATATTGATTCTGACACTTCTACATCCAACTCACAGATGTAACCTTGCTTTGAGAAAAAGGATTATTAATTTAACCCTTTTAGAAGTGAAGTTATAGTCATTTGTTCTGGGCATGTCATTTTCGAGCCTGAAACCTGAAAAACAGGCTTGGGGTCTAACAGGTTGGAGCTGACGCTACTCAGCCAATCAAATCGGTGCAGTCAGTGAGTCAGCACGATAGATTTAAACACACACACAGAGACGAGACAAGAAGAGAGAAACAGTCGAGTAATTTCAAATGGCGTGCTCAAAAAAGAGAAAGGACAGCAAAAATAGAGCATTTAATGACATTTTCTCTTACAGGACCTCTTTGAAATGCAATTGAATACCCCTGCATTATAGCAGCAACAACAACAATAATAATAATAATAATAATAATAATAGCAATATTAATTGGGAATGGGGCGCGGCTGTTCTTATGTTCTCTGAGGGGAGGCTCACCTTCCCACACTTTGAAAACCCCTGATCTAGAGAATTCGAAGGGCTGCCACTGAGGTACTTCCGGGTCATTTCACTCCGTTAGGAAGGTTCCTAAGCTAAACTGAGGCCCAATTCCAATCCGCACTCTACCCACTCCCCCTCCGTGATGGAGTGAACTCTGTCTGTAGTCATATTCGCAGCTGAATGAGGCTCCCTTCTTTCAGGTGGAGGGTGTAAATACAGCGGCAAGCTTTGGGACGAACTCCCCTCTCTCCGGCAGAAACAGGAAATGCCATAATTTTCGTAACAACGGTTTAAAATCAGCATCTCTTGGATTGAAAATAACAAAAATAAAACTCTAAAAAATCTTTTATAGCATATGTCTTTTGTAAACATATTTTTGTTTTAAAATTTGATGTGTATAAGCTGCTTAGTTTTAGCAAAAGTCCATCTAAATATACATGACTTTTACCGTTTTCTAGACTAGACATGAGTAAATGATTCTAAGTTTAAACAAATACGAGGTAACCATCAAGTTGTTAACATCTATATGAAGATATTAAATAGCTCTTGTTGTGCAGTTTATCAATGAATGTTTCCACAGAACTGTTTGTAAACAGCTTGTTTCCTGACGGACACAAACAGCGTTGAATCCGGTCAGGTAGTGCAGCAGGTGAAGTCAGGACCGATGCAGACTCGCTGTTGGAGGGCTTGATAGTCCACTCCCCCTCCACACTCGTTGGTTTGGAACTCATTGTGGCGGACCCTCCGTGCAAACGGAGGGTAAGCGAATTGTGCCTCCTATGTACAAGCTTAACATTGAAAGTGATGATATGTCCCAATGCGTCTCAATTTACATGTTACTCCAGCTGCCTATCAGTTTACTCCACTCAAATTGCGCAAAACTCGCGTTCCATGGACAGACGTGTAATACACTCAAATTACAATAGATGGAGCTCTAGACTAATTTATACAATTTGTAAAAATGTTGTTAACACTCTGGGTGTGTGAGACGAGTGAACCAACACGTAAAACCTCCGGAATTAAAACAGTTTAATCGAGTTTGAGCACTAATATGTGACCTGCTCTATCGAAATCAGTCGCATTGACCCGAAGACACATTTTGAGTTGTATACACTGTTGGAAAGAGGAGATTCCTAGCTTTCTAATGATATCAAGATTTTTGTTGTACTCCAAATATTAAGCAAAATATGTCACATTATATAATCACTGTCACCGAGTCATCATTTTGAGAAAAAGGCCTTCAAAGTTTCCTCTTCTCTGGAATCCATCGATCTGATTGATTATTAGCGGAGCAAATGATCAAAATAGTCCAGAGGGAAAATATTTCCGTTTGGATTACTGGTCTGGGGGAAGCTCGCGAGTGTGTGAGTGTATGTGTGTGTGTGTGTTTGTGTATTTTTGCGTTAGTGTATATTGTGTTTGTTTCCCGGGGAAAACACTCACGAGAAACACCGGCTGTTGTTATGCTTGCTGTGACGTTAAGTTACTCCGTTCTCCGCTTGTAAATATGCCGTTACAAGCTTCATAGTTGTATTTATCATCTAAATTTGCCGAAACAAGTTTAATATTCTGAAAGCCAAGACTTTGTTTAATTGAAATCAGATGAAAACAAACTGTAACGGACCCTGCCGTGTTATCTATGATTACTTATGCCTTACATTCATAATTTCAGCCGGAGGGAGGGGGAGCTGCGCTACGGAACAGCAGATTGCGATTGAGAGGTGCCTGTCATCTTCCCTTTACAAGCTTCACAAATGTATTTATCGTGTGATTTTGGAAATAAAAGTTTCATATTCTGAAAGCCAAGACTTTGTTTATTTAAAATCAAACAAAACACCCGAACCCCGAAAAAATAGTTTTTTCCGCAAATCCACGTTTATTTTGAAATGAGCCGTTGTGACATCCGACTGATTTCAATAGAGCGGGTCACATATACCCTTGTTTTGAACACTTTAGCGGGGTAAACATGTTATATTTTCACTCTGGGTGTGTGGGACAAGTGAACCAACACTTAAAACCTCCGGAATTAAAACATTATAATCGAGTTTGAGCACTAATGTACCCATGATTCAGACACTTATTCATGGCTAAATATGTTATCTTTTCACCCTGGTCCTGAATTAAAACAGTTCCCCCAACTTTAAACACTAATGTACCCATATTTTGCACACTTATTCCTGGGTTAATATGTTATCTTTTCCCCCCTGGGTGTGTGTATGTCTGCCTGTGAGTGTGATATCCTGCTTAAAGCAGTGATTCTGCTGTTTTTAGCGTCTTTTACATTTAACAAAAATAAATATGATTAATATGTACATTTTCCCGTCTATACTGACACGTTTATGTCCATAACTCCGTATGTTTATTGCGTCCAATGTACACTGTCTAAAAATGACTATTATGACTGATTTAAAACAGTTTGACAGTATTTTAACATTCATGTAGCCATGTTTGCAGCCCTGTTCACTGGTTAAGAAGTGAATTACCCTCTCCTGTTGAATTAAAACATTTCCCACGACTCTGACCACTAATGTACCCATGATTCAGACACTTATTCCTGGGTAAATGTGTTATCTTTTCCCCCTGGTCCTGGTCCAGTTCCCCCGACTTTAAACATTAATGTACACATGTTTTGCACACTTATTCCTGGGTTAATATGTTATATTTCCCCCCCTGGGTGTGTGTATGTCTGCCTGTGAGTGTGATATCCTGCTTAAAGCAGTGATTCTGCTGTTTTTAGCTTCTTGTACATTTAACGAAATAAAAATGATTAATATGTACATTTTCCCGTCTATACTGACAAGTTTATGTCCATAACTCCGTATGTTTATGGCGTCCAATGTACACTGTCTAAAAACGACTATAATGACTGAATTAAAACAGTTTGACAGTATTTTAACACTCATGTAGCCATGTTTGCAGCCCTGTTCACTGGGTAATAAGTGAATTACCCTCTCCTGTTGAATTACAACATTTCCCCCGACTTTAAACACTAATGTACACATGTTTTGCACACTTATTCCTGGGTAAATATGTTATCTTTTCACCCTGGTCCTGAGTTAAAACAGTTCCCCCGACTTTAAACACTAATGTACCCATATTTTGCACACTTATTCCTGGGTTAATATGTTATCTTTTCCCCCTGGGTGTGTGAGACAAGTGAAACCACACTTATAACCTCCTGAATTAAAACATTTCCCACGACTTTGACCACTAATGTACCCATGATTCAGACACTTATTCCTGGGTAAATATGTTATCTTTTCACCCTGGTCCTGAATTAAAATAGTTCCCCGACTTTAAACACTAATGTACCCATATTTTCCACACTTCAGGGTTCTTACGGTCATTAAAAACCTGGAAAAGTCATGGAAATTCAAAATGCAAATTCCAGGCCCTGGAAAAGTTATGGAAAACAATATTTTTCACAAAGTTTTGGAAAAGTCATGGAAATGTAACTAAATATAATTTATATTTTAGCTAATTGCCGAAATAGTAATACTATAATGATAATAAATACTGTATCGTATAGTAATTAAACATAAAATGGCATTTAACTCACAAGGTATTTTGCTGGTGAGAGATTTTAGTGGCTTTAGCGTGTAGAAGCTAAGCCTACTATTTGATTTGTTTTAGATAGGCACAACATGTTTCATATGCAGACCTTATTTTCCTGTTCCATGTTAAAATAAACCATTTTCAGTGGTACCGCTGAGAAAGAGTAATTTTTTTGGTCATGGAAACTTAGGTAAAGGTCATGGAGAAGTCATGGAAAAGTCATTGAAAATCATTGGTGAAAAAGTGTATGAACCCTGAAACTTATTCCTAGGTTAATATGTTATCTTTTCCCCCTGGGTGTGTGTGGCACCATCTGGTGGAACATTTGTGAATTACACTAAAATCCAAAACTTTAATGTTTTTTATCTTAGCGAAATAATGGTTTAATGACCCCAATGTAATGATCATTTATGATTCTGCAGACGTTGTCTACACGTGTATCACAACTGCTTATTTTTAGAGTGATTTCGAAAACTCGGTTAGTAATGTTTTTTTTTGTCAATATGAGATGCACTGTTTTCATGTCCCATGTACATGTCTGTACATATGGCCTCACGCACTACAAAGGTAGGGGTAGTGTGTAGAGGGTGGTTTGGAATTGAGCCTGACAATTCGACTGCAGCCTTGATCTAGTGGGAGGAGCCACGCCCCCCTTCTTCTTCAATGGATTATTGAGTGCCACAGTGACGTGTCCTAAAACCCGGAAGTAAGCTTCTTCCGGTTCCCTCGACAAAAAAGCAATGCAATTTCTCCATAGGATTTTGGGAAATAGATCAAAATAAGGTCTGTGGTTGACACATTTAAGAGACAGATCACGTTTTTGTTCAGTCGGATAATCTCCACATTTCTACCCTACTTTTATCATTTTCGAATCATAAATCTAATCGATAGATTTATGATTCGAAACAAATTTGTCGAGGGAACCGGAAGAAGCTTACTTCCGGGTTTTAGGACACGTCACTGTGGCACTCTATTGGCAGGTTGCAAACAACTTAAAGGTGCATACCGCCACATACTGTACAAGACTGGCATCATCATCATTTCAGCACCTGAAAAATCATTTTATCACTGTATGATACCTGGTTTTCATATTCACATCAGTGTTATTTTATTAAAATGTTAAATATAATATATGTTGTTCTTTAGGTTTGCCATTGTTATTGATATATATATCTATATACATTCATTTTGTACATCTGCATACATACATACATTTCTGTAGCTGAAAGTAGGCTGAATTATACATATTTAAGAATTGACAAAAACATGAATAGAAAAATATTTATGTTTTAAAATCTAAAATCAGGTTTTTTTAAATAGCTTCTTGCTGGTGTATAAAAAAACGTGCAGGAAGTTGTTCATTTAGAATTTCGCCCTCCGTACTTCATAGAACTTCTCCTAGGGATTTGATCCAATCGACTCCAAATTCGGTGAGTAGCGTCTCAAAACATGGGGGATGAAAAGTAAAAATCGTAACTTTTCACTGCATGCCGTAGTGGTTATGCGGCGCCCATTTTCACGTTCGCTCGATGCTAGGAGATCCCTCGCCATGGAACACAATGATGTCATAACTCCAACTGACATACTCTGAATGCCGCCAAACGTCACATGATGGTTAATACTGCGACCTTGAACAGCTCTTCGTCAAATCTGAGGTTTCCACATGTGGCGTTTCCATGGAAATGCATCCCTTGCCATAAAACACGATGTCGCTTTAACTCCAATGGACACGGTCCGATCGTCCACCAAACTTCAGTTGTATATCACCGGTCCATTCCTCAACAGCTCTATGCCAAATCTGAGGTCTCATCCACGGAAACGCATCCTTCGCCATAAAACACCATATTGGCGCAACTCAAAGGAAAATCATCCAAGAAACCAGACTTCAGATGATGGTTAACCTGTTAACCTGTTCCACTCTGAGCCTGTTTTTCAGGTCTCAGGCTCGAAAATGACATTCCCAGAACAAATGACCATATCTTCCCTTCTAAAAGGGTTAAATTAATAATCTTTTCTCAAAGTAATGATAAACCTGTGAGTTGGATGTAGAAGTGTCAGAATCAATATAAATGTTTTTTATTTTAAAGAAAATTCAGATTTTACATAGTAAAAAACTGTAAATTATAGTGTCCGTCCAAAAATTATTTTTTACAGATAGTGAAAACTACCCTTGGATGATGGGTTAGTAGACTAAAAGCTTTAGGAATCCAAAGTACAACATATAATAAGTACCCTGTATCAAGATTGATGCAAAACAAGTGAAATTTGACCTTTTTAGAGAGATTTAGCCAAAAACTGGGCCATCTGGGGTCATTTGGGTGGATTTGACCTATCTCTGGCCCCCCTTGCTCGATCTGGTTGGTTGACATACCCTTGTGACCGTTAGAGCCAATAGAATCGAAGGAGGAGACTCACATACACATACATTATAAAGAAAAAATGTTGCCGCTTCGCGTGTGGAAAGCGAAACTAAACTGGAGGAATGTCTCCTTCTGGAGTTTGGAAACTAAAACGCAGTTGTATTGCTTATGGATTATCAGAAATAATTTCAAAGAAGGCACAGACACATAGGATGAACCTATGGATTAACTGCAGCATCGTTTTTTTATCGTTTTAATGCCATTGAAGACCACTTTTGACCAAGGTGAGCCATATTTACATGTTTAGCTTCTTGGCTCCACATGTGATGATGTACGCTTTCGTTGATAGCGTCGCGAATGTTTATCACTAAGTGTTGAGGTGGGCACCGTTAGATTCAGTGTCTCCAGGACACCAAAAAATAGTGTTTGGTTGTGCATCTAGGATAAGTAATAAGGGAGTTCTGAGTGAGTTTATGTGCCTTTGTCGGTCCCGTTTTTTCGATCGAGGCTAATTCAGAGGCTGAGTGCTAGCATTGTGGGTTTTTTTTGAAAAAAAAAATTAAAAAGATCAGTTAGCTGAGTTTCTTCCCGTTACATGGATATAACACATTCATAGTTTTATTCAATATTAAGATTCCTTAGACGTTGTTTCCTGCAAATGACGCGTTTATCCGCCCGGTACCGGGGGGAAGGCGTGAAACAGGTTAAGCACTGAGCCTGTTTTTCAGGTCTCAGGCTCGAAAATGACATTCCCAGAACAAATGACCATATCTTCCCTTCTAAGGGTTAAATTAATAGTCTTTTTTCTCAAAGTAATGATAAACCTGTGAGTTGGATGTGGAAAAGTCAGAATCAATATGGATGTTTTTTATTTTAAAGAAAATTCAGATTGAACATAGTAAAAAACTGTAAATGATAGTGTCCGTCCAAAAATTATTTTTTACTTATAGTGAAAACTACCCTTGGATGATGGTAAGGTAGACTAAAAGCTTTAGGAATCCAAAGTACAACAACATAAGTACCCTGTATCAAGATTGATGCAAAACAAGTGACATTTGACCTTTTTAGAGAGATTTAGCAAAAAGAAACCACTTCTGGGGTCATTTGGGTGGATTTTCCATATCTCTGGCCCCCCTTGCTCGATTTTGATGGTTGACACCTCTTTCTGACCGTTAGAGCCAATAGAATCGAAGGGGGATTCCCCCACACACACACACATGGTAAAAAAAAAGGTGGGGGCTTCGCGCATGCAGTTTTGCATCAGAGCGAACCTATACTCTAGCTCTGACATCTGGAAACGGAAAAGCAGTTTTATTGCTTATGGATTATCAGAAATCATTTCAAAGGGACACAGACACATTGGATTAACCTATGGATTAACTTCAGCAGCGTTTTTATCGTTTTAATGCCGAAGACAACACACAACTTCACTTTACTGGGCCAAAACGGCAAATATGTCTTACCTTTGCTGTTTTCTGATCAAAAGTTGTGTTCAATGGCATTAAAATGCATATAAACGCTGCTGAAGGTTAATCCAATGTCTCTGTGTCACTTTGAAATGATTACTGATAATCCATCGTAATATTTATGGCAATAAGCCTAGTTTTCAGTTTTCAGAGCGTAACGTAGCTTTCGGTTTGGGCAAACTGCGTGTGCATCACTCTCACTCCTCAATGGTAACGTGTAGGTGAATTTAGGAACTTCCCCTCGATTCTATTGGCTCTAACGGTTAAAAAGAGGTTAACTCTAACGGTTAAAAAGAGGTGTCATACACCCAAATGACCCCAGAAGTGGTTTTTCTTTTGCTAAACCTCTCTAAAAAGATCAAATGTCACTTGTTTTGCATCAATCTTGATACAGGGTACTTATTATATGTTATAGTTTGGATTCCTAAAGCTTTTAGTCTACTATCCCATCATTCAAGGGTGGTTTTCACTATAAATAATGGGGTTTCTTTGGACGGAAACTCTAATTGAATTTTTTTTACTATGTTCAATCTGAATTTACTTTAAAATGAAAACATCTTTATTGATTCTGACTTTTCTACATCCAACTCACAGGTGTATCATTGCTTTGAGAAAAAAGATTATTAATGTACCCCTTTTAGAAGTGAAGATATAGTCATTTGTTCTGGGCATGTCATTTTAGAGCCTGAGACCTGAAAAAAAGGGCTTAACAGGTTAAGACATACGTTTAATTTGTGAGATTTCATCAAATGCCATTGCCATGGCAACACAATGCTCGCCATGAAACACGGTTTTCTCATAACTGCAGTGAACATGCTCCAAACGGCCCAAAACGTCACATGTTCGATAACGATGCAGACCTCAAGTCATCTAAAACTATTGTGGGGTGTCATCATATGCCATTGCCATGGCGACAGATCACTCGCCATCAAATACGATGTTTATGTTATTGTTGTACCTCCCATGTACATTGTCATTGATTCATGACTAGCTGGTGCATCCCAAGATTTGCAAAGTAGTATGTGAAACAGTTTAATGATATACTTCACATTTTAATCTGCATTTCTGTGACTCTTCTCACACTTTTCAGAACAGATTGCTGGAAGATGAAGGCAATATGTTGTCTTGTTCTTCAAGAAATGTCAGTTTTATATCACAGTGGAAAGACTGCAGGTTTAGCCAGAACAAGAAAATGAAATCCAATCTGAAGCCTGCTTTGTCCATCACTGTTTGAGTGGTTTTGCTGTGCTGATCTCTGTAATGACAGCAGCAAAAGCTTGATGCCAAGATCATCGAACATTCAGGTAATACATCTGGGGCCTCATTTATAAAGGGATATACGCTCAAAAAATGGCGTACGCCAGTTTCTACGCAATGTTTGCGATTTATAAAATACTAACTTGACGGGAAAATGTGCGGTCCTCCACGCAAACTGTAACCCATGCGTACGCACTAAGCACAACAACGGGAGAGACGAGAAACTGCGACACCGTTGGCAGAAGGAAGAATGGAGAGAAATATGTGGAAATAAATAAAATGTTACCTCTCATTTATCATATGAAGAATTCATTTTCAAACATTGATTAAAGCCAATCTTAAAATGATTAAACAAACGCCTGTTTGAGACTCCTCAGTGCACACAAAAACATAACTTGGGGAAATAAATAAATACGGATATGTTATTTAAAACCACCTCGAATATGTTGTGTTAATGTTATGAAATGTTTTCTCATAAATGATGCGGTAAGCAGGAGGACAGAATTACGTCTAAACTGACGCCGTTTTGCATTTCTATAGGTTGTAGATACGAGCATGGTTTTATATACTATCACGTTTAATCGTGTTTTATGCCGTTTGCCAAGACTTGATAAGTCGCTCGTAAAACACAGGAGGTATGGAAACTAAGAACACCATATGCGGTAAATTGTACAGCTAATATAACACAACACATTAGTTGTATTTCCTTTAACTGGTGGATTATGGATATATAGTTGCTGATCGACAGCTGGAACACAAACCACCAAATACAACAAAATAATTCAGATCCAGTCGTCATGACTCCACTCCGGAGGGATTCCCCGATCATTTCTTACAGTTTCTCATCAAGGGGGTGTCTCCTGTCCCCGGTACAAACACACTGCCTGAGGAAGGTTATGTGTATTTTTTTTGTCATTAACTTTTTTCGGACCACTTATTTATTTATTTTGGTGACGATCCGACCTCCATGCTGCTACTCTGGTTCAAACTGCATCCACCAAACAATATGATTTATCTCGACCTCCCCAAAATAACCAAAATCTGACACGGTGTGAGATGTCTTTTTTAGCTGTTCGGTCGTCATTTCCTGCGATCTTCTTCATGCAGTCAGTCAAAAATGAATGAATGAATGGGCGTTTCTTTGACTATTTATAGGCAAATATGGGCGTTACGTGAAGCCTGCAAAAGCTACGCCGCATTTCGAGTCGATTGTGATTTATAAAGGGAAACAGGCGTATGAAGTGCCGGTACGCACTTCCCTCACCGGTACGCAATGTTTTGTGAATCGGAAAATGTCGGAAAATTTCTGTACCTATTTTTTTGCTTTGTACTACGTAAGCAACCTTCTCACGTCAATCCTACGCAAGGCGTTATAAATGAGGCCCCTGGCCTTGGCACCCCCTGCTGAAGCTCTTGATGTTTCTTTGAATCTTGCTTTAACCAGATTCACTTGAATAATTTCTAAAGGCTTTTCCTTCTTTGGTCCAGCCTTTGAGAGTTTGTTTGCAGTGCTGATCAATTACCTTCCACTCCACGTGTTCATTTTCCCTGTGACTCTGCATCCATCTCTGTCTCTATCTGTGGTTATCTGCTGGTCTCAGGGGCAGGGAGGGAGGAGAGGGAGGGCGGGAGGAAGAGAAGGAAGAAGTTGAGGGCAGGTGGAGTAAACAGCGTTTCCCTTGGCAACCTATTAGTTGACAAGCCCCATCCTCCCAGCTCTTAGATGCCTTTATTCAGGTTAATATCAATTAGTGGGACACAGTCCTCCATTAGACCTTAGAATGCATTCAACAGGCAAGGGTTCTGAATTCAACATGTAAGATTTCCCACTGAAACAATTCCCCCTACATAAGACATGTTTTTTTGTAATAATCTCTCCTGGAAATATTAAAGGTTTGCCGTGAGTTTTTTTAAGGAAAAGTGATAGCTTCATACCTCCACACAAAGTCGTAGTGACCTCAGGAAGTACCTGTTTCACAGTTTAACTGTATGTGCTCACATTTGGAAGACTATAGTTTATGTAGATAAAGAGAAAGGAAGGACACAAAATAGAGGAAACAGAGGTGGAGGTAGCAAGAGGGCGGAGCAGCGGGGGGGGGGCTGCTGGAGCTGCCGTTTCATTAACAGCCAGTCGACAGCACATACATCAAGCTCCCACAATGCTTAGGGAGCGCAACTGTAACCTGCAGTGATCCACCCGCAAGAGGAGCTGCCAGTGATGGATTGTGTGACGCGAACTATACACACACACATACCAGAGTGAATTTCATGGAGCTAATGACATACGCAAAAATGAATACATAATAATATTGCTAATTTGTTGATGGATAACAGATATCGTGCTTCTCTTTATTGTGCAGATTGTTCTGTATTGAGCATGCAGTATACAGTAATATATTCTATAGAACTGCCCTAAAACCATCAGTCACCACTTGAAGTTTACTGTTTTGAATTAAGTAATTTCCAGCTTGGCATAAGATTCTTGATGCATTAATCTGATTGAACTTTCCATCCATCTGTCTGTTACGTTTTATTGCTTCGATTTTACAGACTTTTGGGGGGTGAGGGGTGGTGCTGACGCTGGGATCTAGATTTACTCCTCTTGACTTGCTCTTTTTAGTTTTTCCATTCGCAAAAGTTTTCAATATTACGTGGTACCTGTACTGTCTTTAGTAACACTTTAGTCAAGGTCCTATGTTAGCTGAGCCGATAGTACAAGTACGATTCAAAACAGTGATTGATCAGAAAAGATATCCTGCACAAACACGCTATACAAGTCTCTGTCATAATAGACCATCATTTTTTCTTTAAATTTAAACATTTTTTTATGAAAAAGGCAGTCCCCAAAACTACGCCTTACAACTGATGACGTGCAGATGTGGCTCTATTTGGTTGGCAGTACAGACCTAAATGGAGACATGTATAAGTTAAGAAAAGCGAGCTTTAGTAAACATAAAGCCAGTACAACATAGCTTAAAGGAGACATGTCATGCTTTTCCGGTTATTACCCGTCCCCTTGTGTGTTATGAAGGTTTTTATGCATGTAAACGGTGTGCAGAGTCAAAACCCTCAAAGTACACCCTGTAGCGAGTAAAACTCTTAACACAGAAAATACCTCCCCAAAACGCCTCGTTGGAGATACGTCATTGTCCATTTGATTCTTCCGGGTACGGGATGATGTAATCCCGTAACGGCATCGATCTTGTGATATAATGTTATTTCACACACACTCAACAAACAAATAAAATGGATGCCGTTTATTGTTGAAAGACTAGAAATAAACAAGACAGTAGAAAATATACATGTTGAATTTAACACGGTATTATATATATATAAAATATACATATATACAAATACATATATAAAATATACAAATATATATATATATATAAAATATACACATACATATATATATAAAATATACAAATACATATATAAATATATATGTATATATATATCTATATATATAAAATATACACATACATATATAAATATATGACGGACGGAATATTAATATTAAATATTGAACAGATTATATTGATATATGTTCCCCCGTCTCACATAATTTACATGGTATACATTTTGAGTGATATACTGTTATTTCACACACTCAAAATTGATGTTCTGCTGTTGTAGAGAAATTATTTCTGATTTGAGTTACATTTTTGAAAGTACAAGCCAGTGAATTAATCTATTAGTTTTTTCCACATTTGTTTTCACAGTGAGGAAGACGATAATGAAATGGCTTCTGGATCACAGCCATCAACGTCTGCGTCCAAGCTACAACGCCAATCAAAGCAGTATTCAGAGCCAGCCACACCAGCCACACCTAAGTTATGACGCCGGGCATCTGCACCAGTAGTAATTCTAATTAACCAGTAGTGTGTGAGAGGGGGATTCTTGCTGTAACGGAAGTCATTGTAATGAAACGGAAGTCATTGTAATGAAACGGAACTAACAAAGAGCAATGCTCCAGTGATACAGTAGGTGGCGATAATGCTCGTCTGGTTGCAAGTCGCCATTAAAGAAGATGAAGAAGAAGAAGAACGAAACGGAAGGTTCAATTCAGCATGGATTTATAGAGAAACGGCACCGCAGCCGTAGGCTGGACCCCGGGCCGAGCGGTCTACAGACTGAGAAGGTCTGGTCTATCGAGGTTTTCTTGTTTACATCACCTGGCGCAGCTCGTGAGGTGGCCTAGCAACCCGCTAGCAACATGCACAGCTGCAATAAGCTAACAAGCTAACTAAGCCGAAATTGAGCCAGACCCTTTCCTTTTTTTGTTTTACCATTTATTGAAGTGATTGATATTTCAGGCTGAGAGGACAATGGCCAGTTAAATATGGTTGATTAAGCTGCGTACTTCTAGCCAACAGTTGTGTTCGCATTAGTTAGTTAACAGTAACGGCCCGTCCACACAGCAGCGTTAAAAAATCTTGGAACGCTTCTGCCCATTCACTTTGAATGGGGTGACGTCACTTTGCCTCACTTTTCGCCAAACTGCATTGTGGGCAGCAGAGCGGAGATTTTCAGGATTTTCAGGATTCAAAGTTGAGCAACGTTCAACTTTTGAAGCTGAGGTGGAAGCGTCAGCCAATCAAATCCCGTGTATGCAAATCTGACAGTTCAAGCGCTAGCCAATCAAACCGCGTGTATGCTGGGAGAGACATACCGCAGGTCATTTCCTCATATTCCAAAAAATGTAGGAGAAATTAGCGGTAGGGAATCACCCGGTGCTTTATGACCAGTCCCTATTTACCTACCGGGATATAAACCGGAGGAGCCAGGCATGGAGGGAGGTGGCAGAGACAGTGGTAGGTTTTCGCCTGTTTGGGGAGTTTATATCCAGTTTACTTCGGGCTTTTTTGCTTCGTATGTCGGGGGCGGGAGATTCATGTGATTGGTTGTTGGTGCCTTGCTCGCAAAAAATCCCCAAGCTTCAGATACGCCCACCTCCAAGATTTTTTTAGCGCTGCTGTGTGGACGGGCCGTAAGTAAATATAAGACTGACCTATGTACTCCAGCTAGCCAGCTAACCTACATCTGTTGCTCCCGGTCTGCACGTTTTACGTTGCTTAAGGTAAGTGAACATGAAACTATTCAGCAAAACATTCAATAATAATCTAAGGTATTGAGTTTTGGGATATTACTTGCATGCAAATCTATAAATTGTTAGAAATTAAAATCAATGTTTAATAGCATAATTTAGTCTAAAACATATTGTCAGTTTAAAAGCTGTTTTATTGTGGAAAAATCCGGAAGTTCTCAGGAAATCTCAATGCCAAGCTTTTATTCTGAAAATCCTTCATATCCGGACAGTATGTAGAATGTAGCTAACAATGTGTTTTCTGAATGTAAAGTGAAAATGACATGGAGTGTTGCACACCAAAACCTACGGACTTTAACACTACATCTATAGACGTCGACATATTATTACTGCTGAATATTAAATGAAGGTACAGTTGATCGTAGAGTGTTTTCACATACGTGAGAAGCTATGACATCAGAGGGAGTTACCGTAAATGAGAACTGTGCCGTAGAGGTGTTTCTAGGACTTCTAAACTAACTATTACAGCTGTTTATAAGGTATTAAATAGAAAGTCATGACAGAGATAAGGAGGAGAAAAGGCTTAACCTGTTAAGCCCTGAGCCTGTTTTTCAGCTTTCAGGCTCGAAAATGCCACTTACACAACAAAGACTATATCTTCACTTCTAAAAGGGGGAAATTAATAATCTTTTTTCTCAAAGCAAGGTTACATCTGTGAGTTGGATGAAGTAGTGTCAGAAATCAATATAGATGTTTTTATTTTAAAATAAATTCATATGGAACATAGTAAAAACATGTAAATTCTATCTCCGCCTAAAAAAAACCCATTACAGATAGTGAAAACCACCCTTGGATGATGGGTTAGTAGACTAAAAGCTTTAGGAATCCAAAGTACAAAATATAATAAGTACCCTGTATCAAGATTGATGCAAAACAAGATACATTTGACCTTTTTAGAGAGATTTAGAAAAATAAAGTCCAGGCGGACTCACCTCTGGGTAATTTGGGAACCATCAGTTCCATTTGACCTTTTTCACTGTAAAAATCATTTTATTACTTTGAATTATCACTATAGGTATTCATTCCATCCAAATACAACTGTTGTAAAAAAAAAAGAAAAAAGAAAAAAAAATATACAAAATGAAGTTTGACTCCAACTGGAGCAGATTTATTTAAAACTTTACAATTTAGCATGCCATTCCTCGTAACAATTTTTTTTGGAAGTGAAGCACAGAGGGACCTCACACTTCCTGCAGTACACAGCTGTCTTCACCTTCTTTTTGCCAGCATCATGGCAGTTCCTGCAGTTCTTCCTGATCCGGACATCTTTCCCATAAAACTTGGGCCCGCATGTGAGTGGTGGTGGGGGTGGTGGGGGGGGGGGGTGGAGGTGTTCCAAATTCCAACATTTCTGCAGCAAGCTGCTCCCTGAAAGTCTTCTGGGTGTGTGGCTTTGTCCTGCTGGGGTCACTCGTCATCTTGTGCAGCTCCTTGTGGAGAATGAAGCTGTTCACCACTGCAATGTCCACAAAATGGTAAAAAAAAGTCTTGTACCATTTCATAGTTTTGTGGAGAACGCTGTAGTACCCGATCAAAGCGTCAGACACATCCACGCCGCCCATGCTTCTGTTGTAGTCCAACACAGCGTCAGGAACGGGAACAGTCTTAGTCTGCCACACACCAGCCTGTTTCACTTTCCGCTGGACCGTCTGACCGCTGAAGGCCTCGTGCACTGTGGAGCACATGGTCACTTCACGGCTGTCCATCCACTTTATGAATAGGAGTTTGCCTTCCCTTATCCACCGCAGTTCTCCCCTTTCAGCCTTCTTTGGTAGGCCATTCAACTCAGTCTGTGGGAAACCAACTCGATTTTTTCGAATGGTCCCACAACAGCCAATGTTTCTTTTGGCCAAATCCCCAAAGAGGGCAGGGCTAGTGTAGAAATTGTCCACAAAGAGTGTGTAGCCCGCACCGAGCAGAGGGAGGGGCAGGAGGTCGGTCACGGAGGTGTAGCTGAGTCCCTGGCCTGAGAAGAACGTACTCTTCCCTGTGTACACATTGAAGTTCCATGTGTATGCCGTGGAGGAATCCGCCAGCACAAACAGTTTGTATCCCCACTTAGTTGGTTTATCCTTCATGTACTGCTTCATGCTGATGCGGGCCTTTGAGGCGACCATCCTCTCATCTATTGAAATGTTTTGATGGGGCTGGAAATGTGCTTTGCAGGCAGTAACGATGTCCGTGTATAGGGGCTTTATTTTGAAAAGTCTGTCGTACTCAGCGGTGTTCCTTTTGCGAACGTTTTCCTCGTCTTCTTCAGGGTTGCTCAGGTGCAGTGACCACATGATGGCTCCGAAGCGGTCCCGGGACATCGAATCACCTGGGAATTTGAAGTTATATGGCCATTTCTTCCTCCAGTAGTCCGATCGGTTGGGAACGGTGACGAGGCCTGAGAAAATTATAATGGACAGGAAAACATAGAAATCCCTCACAGTCAGCATTTTCCAAACATGCTTCTTTCCAGCCTGCAGTCTTTTCAGGGCGTTGGCGTTCGTGTTGGAAATGATTGTATGAACCACTGAAGCGCTAAAAAAAAGTCTGAAAATGGAGAGGGGAGACCATGCTACAGTGGGGTCGAGCGCTGGGCCTGGGACCCTGGCTGGTGTGAAATTCAGTGGCTCTGGTGTTTGGTCATTCTCCTCTCTGTTGTGCCACCCGAGTTCTTCTTCTGTCATTCTGGAAGAGGAAGAACCTCGGCCACGCTTCCTGCGTTTTACACATTTATCTGATGCTTTTCCTTTTCCTGGCTGAGGAGCGGGAGCCCCACCTCGGCCACGCTTCCTTTGGTTTACAGATGCATCTGACGCTGCAGAAAGCTGGTAGAAACCAGACGATGGTAGCTTTGGAAGTGAGGGCTTTTTGGATGCAGGCTGAGTGGCCAATACTGGTGCAGATCTCTTTCTGGAGGAATGTGATGGTGATGCAGGTGTGGCAGGTGTGGGCTGGGTGAAAGTAGGCAGTGGTGAAGCCATTTCATCCTCATCTCCATCACTATGAAAAGAAATGTGGAAAAACAAAGAGATTAGATTAATTCCTGTAATTCCTGTTTCCTTGGCAGTAAACATGCCATTTTGAATGTGTGAATGCAATACATCTAGTGACTATAGAGCCATTTCATCCTCATCTACATCACTTTGAAAAGAAATGTGGAAAAACCAAGAGATTAGATTAATTCCTGTAATTCCTGTTTCCTTGGCAGTAAACATGCCATTTTGAATGTGTGAAGGCAACACATCTAGTGACTATAGAGCCATTTCATTCTCATCTACATCACTTTGAAAAGAAATGTGGAAAAACCAAGAGATTAGATTAATTCCTGTAATTCCTGTTTCCTTGGCAGTAAACATGCCAACCCTGTCTCCTAAAAATGATGTTCCCACAGAACTAAACTCCAACTAAATACGTTTATTTTCTACATATGTTTGCCATTTATTGTCTTGCTTATAATAATGATAATAGTCATTTATAAACACCATTTTAGAGCACACATTTGAAATCGACGATCGATATATGGTTAAATTAAAATCAGTAGGCGAGGCTGTAATTTCGCCAGCTGTTACTCTCATGAGCAAGGCAGAAAATAATAGTTTTATTATAGCGCTGTATTATTATTTATTAACTATATGAATAATCGTACACCAAATAACTAAGTAATAGATAAAAACAGAGAGATTACATACCTTTCCCGTGGTGGAATTTCATCATCAGAGTCACAACGCTCCGGGTTCCGTTCTGGCTGCAAGAGGTCCTCGTCGTCTGACTCAGAATCAACAGGTAACATGTCTGCATCGCTGTCAGCATTAGTCACCATTTCCATTGCCTGTAAAGTCGTAAGCATCTCTTTCCTGCAAGCCATTATTACAAGTATAGAGCAAATATAGCAAAAGTCCTAAACGCCAATCTTGTAGTCTGCTCCGTTATCTGCTGTCCGCTCTGCGCTCTGGGTGCTGCTGCAATTCCTCTTCTTTACGTAGTAAACACTGCGTAGAGTCTGCTGCGTAATGTGTGTGCCGCTGGGATTCACAATTTATACTTTACGCAGGACCATATCTATGGAACCCATTGGTCGATTTGAGTGATTTACACCTTTTTCTTAACCATTAGATCCAATAGAATCCGATGGGCAGTTCCAAAATCTACGTAAACATTACCATTGCGGAGGTAATAGAGAAACAAAGGAAGCACATCTGAAAGTACAAGCCTTGACTGCAAAACTTTATACCCAGTTTATTGCCATAAATATGATGATGTATTATCAGTAAAAAATTCTACGTGACACAGACACATTGGATTAACCTTGAGCGGCGTTTTTATTCCGTTGAACACAACTTTTGATCACAAATCAAAAAAGGTAAGATGTAATTATCGTAATATTTTTGAAACCGGATGTTGTTTACTTTCTCTTTTCTGGCTGAAAGCTCCGCAAATTCGGGGTCGTACAGTGATGACACTACATGTATGGAATATGTGGAGTCTCAGCTTTAATCGGATATCTTGTTTGTGCAGTTACGATAAGTAATAAAGGCATTTTGAGAGTGAGTGCTGTGCAAAACTCCGTTAGCATTAGTTAGCATTTTTTCGCAAAATGCTAATTCTAAGGCTTGGTATTACTGTTGTGTTTCTTTTAGCTAAAAATGGTTCATATCTTCAGTTAGCTGAGATTATTATTATTATGACAGTGCTACACATTAATAGTTTCATAAATTTAAGAAGCCCTGAGACATTATCTAAAAAAAAAAAAGTGGGAGGGGTCCAATGGGGGGATCGCCGGGCTTAAGAGGTTAAGGAAGTAGGCAGGGAATTGTTGGAGTAGAATACCTCTGCTACGCGCCGTTCGTTGGATGAGGCTGGATCTCTATTAAATTAAGAAAGGAATTGAAAACACCGGAATCAAAGTTATAACAAATTATCTGAGTTTACTTCTAGTAGGAAACCAAACACATATACAAGTTATACAGAGTACTCCGGGTACCCCGGGCTTTTAGATTCGTGATGCGATGCGGCTAAAATGTATCGGGATCAAACCACCCATCGAACGAGAAGAGAGTGCCTTCTGTCAATGATGCGATGCGGACACAGTTTAACGGAGTCAACCACTCACCAAACCCAAAAGCAATTTTACACACACAAACGTCAGTATTTCTATCTGTCTTTGGGGCGGAGATTTGTCGATTCTTCCTTCCCACTGTTCTCCCAAGCGAATTAGAGAACCCCTGGGGAGGAGCTGTTTAAGCTGACCACCTCCCCCAAGTGTCCTGACTGGCTGGATTCGCTTCTGGTCTGGTTCAATCAGAGTTCGGACCATAAAGTTCCATAAGGTCAAAAGTCAATGTTTATCTTTACCTTATCTTACTCTACATTCCTTTCCCAGGGGATATTTTCACCTAACCTTCCCTCCTTCCGACATTTAAACTCTTCCTCACCTATTTAATGATGTGTCTTTAACGACTTAATGACCGCATCTGGCTTTTAGGGATGATAAGGATGTTGGTGTGTTGAAACACAGAATCTCTGAGCCAGTGAATTTAAAAGTGAGAATAACATTCTTTTTCTAAGTGATTATCTAAAACAGTTCAAAATAATACATGTTTACTTCAATATAGTGTAGAATCATATCTTCTTACTTCAATCCCCCTTTTGATCTCACCTCACGAGATCAACATATAGCATTTGAAACATTCCTACTGACATCATTTATACTGTGTCCCAATATTCATATAAATCCATCAGAAGCCGGGATGTAGAGCACTTTAAACTGTTAGGAACAGTCCACAACAACAACTTATTATGACAGTGGAGGGAGAATAAAATATGTCTAAAAAGCAAAGTCCTTGTCAGCTGAGTCATCTTTACTCTTCCCTCAATGGTGGAACTGATGAGTCTTAACACACAATGAGCAGATACAAGGCACACAACAACAACAACCACATGTCACTAAAATGGCAGTAAAAGTAGCCACAGAAATTAGAAAAGACATTATCATACTTTTCCCTCTTTTGGTAACACATAGTTCTGTAGAATAAAAAATACCAATCCCTTATATTGTGGGATATAAAAATAAAGTTGAAAGTTCCTCAAAAAAAAAAAAAATTGATTGTTCAGACAAAGTTCCACACCGGCTATATCAACCTGTTTCAGCGGGAAATGGAGTTCCCTGTGCCGTCTTGGTTTGCCATATCTTCGTCCCCCCAGCCCGCTGACGGCGGCTTCTGGGGTGCCTGCTAGAGAGATGTGGCCTGATTGTTCTCCCCCGGCCCGCTGATGGCGGCTTCCGGGTCGACTGTTGGAGAGATGTCCTCCCGATCCTCCTCCTCCGGACTGCTGATGGCGCCTCCTGGGTCGACTGCTGGAGAGATGTCCTGATCCTCCTCCTCCGGACTGCTGATGGCGCCTCCTGGGTCGACTGCTGGAGAGATGTCCTGATCCTCCTCCTCCGGCCCGCTGATGGCGCCTCCTGGGTCGACTGCCTTGACGAGAGCCAGATCTGTTCTGATGTCGTCCAGGGTCCTCGCAGGTGTTTTTCCCGACCGCACACTGGCTCCAGTGGTACCAGTTGTCTCCCTTTCCATCTAGGCGGACGGCATGGGAGGTCCCCTCCAACCAGACGTAATCTGCTGTATTGGCCTTGTGTTTCTCGGGTCCCCCTTTTGACGTCAGCAGCCTGTGTGGAGAAGTCTCATACCAAGCCCTTAAGTTGCTGGAAATATGGTTTTGAAATCATCTTTTCTACTTCTTTAGTGTTTATTGGCGGCACCAACTAGACTGGAGTGTGGACAAGAGACTATGCAGAAAATAATAAACAAAAATAAAAAATTTAAATTTATAAATTAAAAATCTAAAATCAAAAATTAAAAATTAAAAATTTAATTTAAAAAATAGAATAAAAATAAAACAAAAAAAGGAACAAACTAACAAAACAAAAAATAACCAAAGCTAGATTATTTTAAATGTATCAATTTCTCTTAAAAGCAACAAATAAAACAAAACAAAAAATACCATAACTAGTATTTTAAATTGATAAATTTCTCCTAAAAACGTAATAATCTCACATACATATTGTCTGATGTATATCCTATCCTTTTCCCCCTTTTACTGAAATAGAACACCGTTAACGGTGTTCCCATTTTCAGAAATATCGAGCCTTATACATCAGTTATTTAATATCAGCTATATATTTATTATTACTATTACTTATATATCAGGCATTAAATGTCAGCCTTCTTCCATGATTGACCTCGTCTACATTATCTGACTTATATTGATACGTGTCTGTTTGTATTTATTTAATATACTGGGCAATTATTGATAACCTTTTGAATCTCCCTCTTTTCTTAACAACTTGAGGTATGGCTATTTTGAAATCTGACTTGGTTAAGAGATGATTTGTTTATTGGTGAAAGGAACACTCTTCCCCTCAATGGTGTGGGGGTGGATATTTAGGGAGAGTTCCTTACAATCTCCAGATCTTCCTCTCATTGTAGAGGCCATAAAACCTTTTAATGGGCTCTGTGGTCTGTTCAGATTTAGATTTTCTTCCTCTCCAGAGGTCACGCCTGTCTTTGACCCTGTATGCTGCTTTGATCCTGCAGCACCTCAGGACAGAGAAAGTGGAGATCTCTTCCCAAAAGTGTAAGCTTCCTTTTGAGCAACATAGCTCCACATTTAACACTCCCTGACTTGTTTGTAAAGCGTTCTTTAAGGCCTGAATTGAGTCTTCCGTTATGTAACGGAAAATCCCATTTCCAAAAAGGGTCAGTTTAATAGCCCTTATCATATTATCGCTCTGTGCTTGCATGCTAGGACCTATTGTCTTTGCCAGAGCTGCTGCTATTCTTTCTACATGTTTTAGCTCCATATTAGCAGGGTTCACTAACATGGTTGGTTGATCCAGTTTAAGATTTTCAATATCTTCCATTACTATTTCCAACATTCCTTATCCCTGAATATCAGGTCTAACAATGTGTTTTCCTTTAGGAGTATTAGATGGGATACTCATAAGTGGCATTTGTGAGCCCTTATCTCCTTAGGGTGGAGGTAGGGTCTCAGACATTATACCACCTTCTCGTTGCTCTCTGTCTCTCAAGTATTACACAGATTTGACTTTAAAAAAAATCACACAGAGCTTCTCATACCTTATCATATCACATTCAGGCAAATTTTTATTGTGCGATGTTTATTTCAACAGATAGCGTGACTTCCAGAAGTAGGCTTCTACAATCTCCTCACGGTGATTGCGACTTCAGGTCAAGAGTTAAAAACTCAGTCAACAAAATCTCTTTATCGTCACGTTTAATGAGCCTGATTATCCCCACAACAGTTTTGTGATGAGATACGGTCGTTCCAAATAATTAGTTGGAGGTCGCGTCTCTCCCCTCCTCTATCACCCACCATATAACAATTACAGACATTCTATACATTTAAAGCACCACGAAAGGTAACCGCATTAATCAATCTGATCATGACCTGCGGGGAATGTAACCCTTCTTTTACAGCCTTACAGTCTTTAATGAAAGCACTGTAAGGTAACCGTATTCATCAATGTTATATTGACCTACGGGGAATTTAACCCTATTTTGACACCTTCGTATAGTCTTTAATTAAAGCGCTGCAAGGTAACCGCATTAATCAATCTTATCATGATCTGCGGGGAATTTAACCCTCTTTTTCTAGCCTTGCAGCCTTCGTATTTAGTGAGTGAAGGGCTGGGATCTACCCGCCACACTCAAACACTATTTTTGCTCTAGATCCAGGACTGAATACCCTTCTCTAAGCACTAATAATCTAATTTAACTAGAATATGTATTGTATTTCCCACCGTGACTAAAAACACTGAGAACGCTGCTGACAACTCTAAATTTTTTAGTATAATCAATCACAGATTTTTGATAATCAAAACAGGTGTCTGCTCACCTTTTGTATATGGCGCCTTGGTGTAGTTGTCAACAGTATCTCTGTGTCCTCCCCCTGGACTGGATTCTGTCCCCCGGCTATCGGTGTCCCTTTCTAGAGATCAGCTCACAAACGTCGGGAGTCACCACTTGTTGGAGTAGAATACCTCTGCTACGCGCCGTTCGTTGGATGAGGCTGGATCTCTATTAAATTAAGAAAGGAATTGAAAACACCGGAATCAAAGTTATAACAAATTATCTGAGTTTACTTCTAGTAGGAAACCAAACACATATACAAGTTATACAGAGTACTCGAGTACTCCGGGCTTTTAGATTTGTGATGCGATTCGGATAAATGCATCGGGATCAAACCAACTCATCAAACCAAAAAGAAATTGGACTTCAGGTCTGTGATGCGATTCGGACACAGATATCGGGATCAAACCAACTCACCAAACCCAAAAGCAATTTTACACACACAAACGTCAGTATTTCTATCTGTCTTTGGGGCGGAGATTTGTCGATTCTTCCTTCCCACTTTTCTCCCAAGCGAATTAGAGAACCCCTGGGGAGGAGCTGTTTAAGCTGACCACCTCCCCCAAGTGTCCTGACTGGCTGGATTCGCTTCTGGTCTGGTTCAATCAGAGTTCGGACCATAAAGTTCCATAAGGTCAAAAGTCAATGTTTATCTTTACCTTATCTTACTCTACATTCCTTTCCCAGGGGATATTTTCACCTAACCTTCCCTCCTTCCGACATTTAAACTCTTCCTCACCTATTTAATGATGTGTCTTTAACGACTTAATGACCGCATCTGGCTTTTAGGGATGATAAGGATGTTGGTGTGTTGAAACACAGAATCTCTGAGCCAGTGAATTTAAAAGTGAGAATAACATTCTTTTTCTAAGTGATTATCTAAAACAGTTCAAAATAATACATGTTTACTTCAATATAGTGTAGAATCATATCTTCTTACTTCAGAATACAGAATGTCGAAATCATCTGTTTCACGCGATGTCGAACCAAAGCAGATGAGGAGGGCGGTCCCACTATCTGCACAGCGGGAGAGAACAAGAAAAGTATAAAGGAGATCGGAAAGTACAGCCCGGCCTCTTTTCTACGCTGCAGCTCCCTGGGGACATCACCGGCTTTGTCTCTTCCTTACCTTATGCTTGTTCTTTAACCACGTTACTTAATTAAAGTACCAATTTGAACCTTTTCAGAGACTCCATTAGTCTCATTATTTTAAGTTTCTTTCCTGGGAGCGAGAAGATCACGATTTATCAACAAAATGCCTTAAGGTTTCTAAAATGTACGATATGGGGTAAATTCAACAGTGGACCCAGCAAAGATTCACATTTTTGTATGATTTTAGTTATTGATTTGTTGCTGTTACTTAATTATACTTTTAATAAATTCAAGTCAAGCTTAGTTACATGTTATGGTAGCTAGTGAGTGCTCTTACCTGTGTGCCTCCTCCGCAACCAGACTGTATTCAAACTCTTAAGTACCAGTTCTATCTACTTTACTTTAAACAATTAAAAAGACAAAATCAACTACATTTATTGATATACCAATCTTTATGTTTGGGGCCTCTTCTTCTTTTAAATTAAACTTTCAGACGTGAGATATTGAAATACAGTAATAGTTTTGTCTATTTAAAAAAGAATGAGCCATTCCTAACAGTTAACTTCTTATTGTCTAAAGCATTTATTACACACATTTTCCCCTCTCATATTCACAGTGTGGATCAATTGAGACGGCGTGGTGTCCAGAGAGCTGCAGAGACTTTGGGAGAAACCTCAGTGTGACGGATGTCCTGTCTGTGGGTTTGGCTGGAGAGGACTGAGGTGGAGAGGTCTTTCTCTGGGAGGAGGAGCAGGCCTGATGGAGGAGGACCAGGCCTGATGAAGAAACCCCCAAACTGCATCTGTGAGCCCATACTGGACACAGCTGTCACAAACAAATGATGGTCCTGTTTGAATACACACTATTCAGTGTGCAGATCTTTCTGTTCACAATAAAAGTGTAGTTTCTTAGTGAATGTCTTGTATTGGTCTTTAATCTCATATCAGCTTTTAATTTTCTTCTGATCGCTCGGAGAAAACGGTGAGGCAGTTGTGTCCTTCAGGTATGTCCTTTCCTAACAGAAATGACAAGAAACATCAAACATATTACATTATTGCAGAGCAAGTGTGTTATTTATGAAAGAGGTGTGTTTGTTTATTAAGCGGCTGTATAAATAATATATATATTTATTTTAATGTGTTTTTTTAAATTCATCACTTTGTACTACAAAGATAATCAGATTATGAATTAACAGTCTGCAGTTAATCAACCTTAAGATATATGTTATTATTAAATAATATTCAACTGTTATCAGAACTTAGTGTAAATGTAGTGTCATGCTGTTTGGTTGTCTCACTAAATGTAGTGTCATGCTGTTCGGTTGTCTCACTACTTTTACCACGTCTTGTAGAGACAAATGGTAGTAATTCTCACAATGTAAAATAAGAATTGCCTTAAATTACACACATTGAAATGTGAAAGGTGTGAAAGGTGATTATAGTTGTTACTTTATCTATTTAAACCAGAACGTTTCTCGGTTCTTTGTACAGTATGAAAGGAGTCTTTGTACCTTTGAGTCCATGCTGAAGTTCACTGATGTTAGGAATAGGTCTGTCTCTCGTGGTCAGTATCCTCTGGTCTGTCTGCATCACCTGGAAACTTAAAACAAACAGATATATATATGTAAAGTAACAATGTGTTGGTCACAGACTTTTTTTTACATGCAAAATGTCATGTGATAATCGTTTGGTTATCCTTAAAAAAAGTGCTGGATATCACAGCCCTTACTGTATCTTATCAGTTGGATTGTGTATTATTGTCTAGTTGGGGTCCTTTTTATTTTACTGTTATTTTGGAATCGTTTTTCATGAGACAGTCAATTTAAATATTTGTCCTATGCCATATTCACATTCATTTGTAACACACACGTAAGGGTAAAAGACACACATCTTTAACAAATGTAATGCAATGAATAAGCTTAATTGTCACGGAAGCACACATAACGTCATATCTAATATTTAAAGTGGACCTATCATGCTATATTTGAATAATATAGTGTAGGACCATACCTATATAAGGCATATTTATACTTTTTTTTTTTCAAAATACCAAACAGATCATGCATTTTAGCCATGCCTCATTTTGTTCAATTTGACAATTTCTAGCTCTGGGCAGATTCAGTGAGAACAGCACCATCTACTGGCCTGGCATATGTACTACAGCGTCTCCAGCGCTTTCGAACGGCACCTGATTGGTGGAGTTGGCCCAATAGCCGTAGCGCCACCGTCCTGACGTCAGGACAGTGTTCAAATCTGGATCAGTTTTTATCAGATCCGTTGCAGCCCCTTTTTTAGAGATTTGGGTATGGAGGAAAATAGAGAGGGTTGTGATTTCTGACACTTGGTGAGTTCCCTGGAACACGGGGACACATATTCATGTATAAAAGACGTACAAAAGTGCATTTTGCATGATAGGTCCCCTTTAAACAAATCATGTCCTTGTCCCTAAAGCATTGACTGAGCTATTTTTCGTCCTTAAATGCAGGCATTAAGTTACATGTTCACGTTCTGCTGCCACAATAAGTCGGTTTCTCCAGTGTAATGATAATGCTTAGTAAGTATTGGTAATAATATGAATAAAAACAACAACGTTTGGGTTTGTTCTTTTAATATGATGAACGTTAACCAGTAAGCTTCAATAATCAACTCCAGCTCAACAAACCATATTGCAATATTTACGTTAACGTTATTTCTGGAACCAACTGGAAATGTGAGATTCATATTTTTAAGATACACAGATGTTATAGTGAGGTTAATCTCATACAGTACGCTGGTCTTCAACACTAATGTGACGCTAGCTGTCTGCATCGTCGAGCATAGCTATTTTAAATTAACAATAACAATGCATACAGTTACCTAACTAGCAAACTAACTAATGTACAAGCAAGACCTTATTTTACCAACCTCACCGAGAAGCCTTTTGTTCTACAGTAAAATCCTTCTTAATGTTTTACACTTCTCTATTATGTTTTAACTTGTATGCTACGGATAGCATCGTTAGCACAGATGTAGCTTCGTCTCGCTCGTTAGCTGAATAAAAAGACAAGTAAGAAATAAAGTGCTTGAATTTCACTTACCGAATAAACTGCATCCATGGACGGTCTGTTTGAACCGCAGAGCCATAAGATAAGTGTGATATTTCAATGAAGAATACTCCACCAGGCATCAACACAACAAACACCCGAGTAGCAGCCTGGAGCTAATGAAGCTAACAGGGCTAACGGGGCTTGCAAAGAGACCACTAGCAGTTTGGTACTTCCGTTTCATTACAATGACTTCCGTTACATTACAATGACTTCCGTTACAGCAAGAATCCCCCTCACACACACATAGGTGAAACACATGCACATTCCCTACTGAGAACCTTTCAGTAAAATGTTTTTCAGGTGTGTGAGGTTTTCAGTAGTGTGTGTGTGAGATTAATTTTCAGTAGTGTGTGTGTGAGGTTAATTTTCAGTAGTGTGTGTGTGAGGTTCATATTCAGTTGTGTGTGTGTGAGGTTAATTTTCAGTAGTGTGTGTGTGAGGTTAATTTTCAGTAGTGTGTGTGTGAGGTTAATTTTCAGTTGTGTGTGTGTGAGGTTAATTTTCAGTAGTGTGTGTGTGAGGTGTTCAGTAGTGAATGTGAGAGTATTTCAGTAGTGTGTGTACAAGGCCAGATGTTTTCAGTAGTGTGTGTGTGAGGTGTTCAGTAGTGAATGTGAGAGGATTTCAGTAGTGTGTGTGCAAGGCCCGATGTTTTCAGTCGTGTGTGTGCAAGGTGAGTTTGAATTTTGGCCTAGACGGCCCTTCATAGCGTGGTGTGTGGCAGACTAAGAATGTTACCGTTCCTGATGCTGTGGTGGACTACAACAGAAGCATGGGCGGTGTGAATGTGTCCGACGCTTTGATTGGATACTACAGCGTTCGTCACAAAACGATGAAATGGTACAAGACTTTTTTTTACCATTTTATGGACATTTCCGTGGTGAACAGCTTCCTTCTCCACAAGGAGCTGCACAAGAGGAGGGGTGACCCCGCCAGGGAGAAGCTACTCACACAGAAGTCCTTCAGGGAGCAGCTTGCTAAAGAAATGGTTGAGTTTTCTGGAGTCCCTGCAGCAGCACCACCCCGCCCACCAACCCCCCCACCATCACTGACATGCATGCCCGAGCATTATGGGGAAGATGCCACCACGGTCAGGAGGTACTGCAGAAAGTGCTCTGATGCTGGCAGCAGAAGGGTGAAGACACCTGTGTACTGCAGGAAGTGTCAGGTCCCTCTGTGCTTCACTCCCAAAAAGAACTGTTTCAGGGCATGGCATGACTTACTGGAATAATACCATAACATTCAGGGTTGGTTTGTATAAAGTTTTGAGAGTGTTTATTACCCAATTTTTTTTTTACCTAAAGTGTGGTGTTATTGTGTAGTGTGTTGCTAACATTTTTTAAATAAATCTGCTCCAGAGTCAAATGTTTCCTATGTTTCCTAATTGTTATTGTGCAAGTAAACATGCATCTCATGCAAAGAGGAAACTTCCCACACACACACACTTAAATATATATATATATTTTTTTAATTTTACAATAATTTTACAATCTTTTTTTAATTTTTTTATGGAATGAATACCTATAGTGATGATTCAATGTTATAAAATGATTTGTACTGTCTGTTACCTGAAAAAGGTCAAATGGCACTGTGCCCAAAGCTTAGTCCGCCTGGACTTTTTTTCCCTAAACCTCTCTAAAAAGGTCAATTCTCACTTGTTTTGCCTCAATCTTGATACAGGGTACTTATTATGTGTTATACTTTGGATTCCCAAAGCTGTTAGGCTACTAACCCATCATTCAAGGGTGGTTTTCACTATAAGTAATGGGTTTGTTTTAGGTGGAGGTAAGAATTTACACTTTTTTACTATGTTCCATCTGAATTTTCTCTGACACAGAAACATCTATATTGATTCTGACACTTCTACATCCAACTCACAGATGTAACCTTGCTTTGAGAAAAAAGATTATTAATTTAACCCTTTTAGAAGTGAAGTTAAAGTCATTTGTTCTGGGAATGTCATTTTCGAGCCTGAAACCTGAAAAACAGGCTTGGGGCTTAACAGGTTAAGTACAGTGTCTAAGTAAATGAGATAATGGGTGTTTCTCAATCGCGAGTACGCTTGCTTGGTAGCACATGTCTGCCGAGCATCTTGCTTCAGAAGCGAGTCAAGAATACTTCCTGACATTTGGAAAACAATGAGTGGAACAGGCTAGCAAGTGTGCAGGTGTGCGTCATATGAGAGGCCCCGCCTTACATCTTCCGCCACAGATTTGGGGAAATTGGTCCGTGCGCAAAGCATTGTGGGGATTTTAAGACCGCGAAGTCTACTCATGTGCAGCCTCGATATTTCTCCAAACGGAGTACGCCGGGCTCGGTAGATTTCCAAGTATGCTGGAGATTGGAACAGTACTTCGGCGGCACTCGATGACGTAGTATGCTTGAAATAGTGGCTCTGAAGCAGCTTTACTCGCGATTGAGAAACACCCACTGTCTACCGCTGTTCATTTACCTATTGTGAGTCGCCTCGGATAAAAGCATCACATGGAAATGTAAATTTAGCAAGAAGTGGCCATTATTACATTACATACATTACTACATTGCTGACTCTAATAAACTACACACCCGCCAGAACACTGCGATCATCAGATGCAGGTCTATTAACCGTGATTTTATAGTATGTCTGCACTTTATGTGCTCATTACATCATTCATGTATTTTATATTCTACTAAAACTGAATCAAACCATAAACAAGGTGGCCTGTTGGGATTACTATATATATAATATATCTGCATTATTTTATCCCACTTTATGCTTTGCTCTTGCTGCTTGTTTTACACTGATTGTATGTCTTATTTCTTACTGATGTAAAGCACTTTGAACTGCAATCCCCTGTATGAAAGGTGCTATACAAATAAAGTTATTATTATTCAGATGGATGTTTCTGCCCCTCTGTTCATTCGCCCATTATCCTCCTCAATCTGCCTAGAAGTATTTTAATGTTGTAGCTGTTACTATAACCAATACTAATGCTAGGGCTGCAACTGACAGTTATGTAGGCACATTGTTATTGTTTCTTATCACTGTGTGATTAAAAGAATAAACACAAATAGCAGGATAGGCAATGCAAAACTTTATTTCGTACCTTCATACACCAGGGATGCAAACTCATCAGGTATGAAAAAGGTGACAAGGATCCGAGCCCCCCGACCCCACGGAATATCGGCTTTAAAATTAGGAATAACAGAGGATTTTAGCAGTCAGAACAACTAAAGCAGTTAATAATAACAGAAACGCCAAAGAGTCACATCTAATAGAAATTTATAAAAGCATTTATTTTAATTGTGTAGCAGTCAGTTTATAATTTTGGCAGCACTGTTGAGCATTTTGAAAATGTATTTTCATGCCTCTGTGCAAGGCTTAGTCTTTCTATCTTTATAGCCAGTGGTGTAAAGTAACTAAGTTCATAAACTCAACAAGTACTCTACTTGGGTACAATTTTGAGATACTTGTACTTTATTTAAGTATTTCAATGTGTTGCTACTTTGTTCTTCTTCTCCACTACAGTCAGAGGTAAATGGTGTACTTTGACTCCAATACATGTATTTAATACCTTTAGTTACTTTACAGATGTGGATGAATGATGTGAAATATAATCAAGTGTTAAATCAGACTTTAGTTCCACCTGGAGTAAATTCACAAGCTACCCTGCAGTATACAAAGTCATTCAAACTAGCTGCACCTTTACCAGCTTTGATAACACTTTAATGATCAATCATTATAAAACATATCATATATATTATTCTGAAATGGACCAATCTGCACAATCACTACTTTTACTGTCGCTACTTTAACTATATTTTGATGAGAATACTTTTCTACTTTTACTTGAGGAACATTTTGAATGCAGGACTTTTACTGTAACAGAGTATTCCTACACTCTGGTACTTCTACTTGTACTCAAGTACAAGACCTGAGTACTTCTACTTTTACTCAAGTACAAGACCTGATTACTTCTACTTTTACTCAAGTACAAGATCTGAGTGCTTCTACTTTTACTCTAGTACAAGATCTGAGTGCTTCTACTTTTACTCAAGTACAAGATATATACTTATACCACCTCCGTTTATAGCCTATGAAAAAAACTATTTGAAAACGAAGGCTCAAGCTAACGTTAGCAGATAGTGACAATGTATGCTAGTTAGCTAGCTCAACAATTCATTAAATAATATTGCGACAGAAAAACTTTTCAGTGCACATCACGCTCTGCCGCTCCGACAGCTCTGAACACCTGAACGGCCCGTTCTAACAGCTGTTCACCAGCGGTCCAGTCTGTGCCACAGTGACTCCGGACCGCACAGTTAATATTAACGAACGCACCGTAGGTAATGTAGCTGCTGAAGCTAGACCCTCATCCCGGAGCAGCAGAGCCTTATTATACATCCATGAGCAGAGCCGACAGGCAGGAAGACTCGAGCACACAGCTCGCGCTTCATTATAATATATAAAAAAAGAACACCATGCGTGTCATGATGGCACATAACAGCTCGCGGCCGCAGATTACTCCGGGTCCCAGACCCCCCCCCATACCCCAAAAATATTTTTATTGCAGATCTACATGAATCACACAAATGACCTATTTTGGATTCAAAACGGCGAATTTCGCCGAAAGGTGACAAGTTTGCATCCCTGATACACACATAACACAACATTAGAATGAGCTTTTATCAACGCCTACATGATGATAACCTGTCAACATGACAGGAAAATCCACATGACATTAATACAGAGCGGGCAGAACCCAAATCTGCATGCAAAAAATACACTTTACCAAAGCTTGAGGAAAACATCTGAAATCTGGCATTTCATTTAACTCCAGCTCTCGACACAGGTTCGGGAAAGCCCCATGAGCTTCTCGTTGTATTTCACCCATTTAGTGCGGTTTCTCCTAATTCTTCGCTTCCGCCTCTTGACAGACTGTTGCTTGACAATGTCTTCCACAAGCAACACTCCAATGGCTGATAGCTCCAGTACCGCACGAAACATGTTTTCGATGGACGACAGTGAAAATGGAACGCACACGCTATTTGTTGTTTGTTTATATCACGCTGTCTGTTCTTCTTCTCTGTCTTCCGGTTGTTGCCTATTTTGAATGACGAATACACACTACCGCCGCCTGCTGGTAAGGCTGAAGTCTTTGCGGTGTGTTCCAGTGCGACACATGGCCAAGACGCAGGAGAACACGGCGTCGGCGTCGGCGAGTTCTCTGGTGACTGCCTGGTGTGTCAGGGCCTTAACACAACCCTTCTTAAATTTACAGGAGAGAAGTTCATAGCTGGTCTGGCCTGCACTGGTAGGCATGTCCAGAAGGGTGCATAGTAGCCCTCAGATGTCTTAGACCAGCCCCATCTACATGGTGAAGGTAGTTTTGGTGTAGATGTTACGGGTCCCCGATATGAGGACCACAGTAACAGTAATGATACCTGTAATGAGCAGGTGAGACAGGAGCAATGAGGACACGGGTTATTGGGTTTCCTTCCAGATTGCTTCTACTGGTAGTTTTATTACACAAACTTATTTAACCTCTTAAGCACGGCGGTCCCCCCATTGGACCCCTCCCACCGTTTTGTTTTTGAGATAATGTCTCAGGGCTTCTTAACATTTATGAAACTATTAATGTGTAGCACCAGATTAACGGGAAGAATCTCAGCTAACTGAAGACATGAACCATTTTTACCAAAACAAAACATAAGTCTCATAAGAAGCTAAATGACCCCTGAGCGAAAAAATTCGAACGCACTGCGGCACACAATTCAAGATAAAAATACCCTTATTACTTATAGTAGCTGCACATAAAATATAGCCGATTAAAGCTGAGACTCCACTGATTATTTAGGTATAGTATCATCACTGAGCGATCCGAACTTGCGACAGGGGAAGCAAACACAGACATCACAACACGTACCTTTACGGAGCTTTTACGGCAGATCGTCTCACCCTAGCTGTCAATTAGGTCAAAAGACGTGTTCAATGGCATTAAAACGAAGAAAAAAAAAGGCTACAACTGTTGATCCATAGGTTGATAATGTACCTGTGCCTTTGAAGAAATTATTTATAATCCATAATTTCATTTTTTATGTAAAAATCGGAGCGAAAAAGTTAGCTGCTAATGGTAGCCACCAGAGTAGCTTCTGGTTTTGGTAACGCGTCACTCTCACTCCTTATTTGTTAACGTTTTGGTGTGTATATAACTTCCCCTCGATTCCATTGGCTCTAGCGGTTATAAAGAGATTTCATTCATCAAAATCGAGCAAGGGGGGCCAGAGATAGGTCAAATCAACCCAAATGACCCCAGAAGTGGGGGTTTTTGGCTAAATCTCTCTAAAAAGGTCAAATTTCACTTGTTTTGCATCAATCTTGATACAGGGTACTTATTATATGTTGTACTTTGGATTCCTAAAGCTTTTAGTCTACTAACCCATCATCCAAGGGTAGCTTTCACTATAAGTAAAAAAGAATTTTTGGACGGACACTATAATTTACAGTTTTTTACTATGTAAAATCTGAATTTTCTTTAAAATAAAAAACATCTATATTGATTTTGACGTTTCTACATCCAACTCACAGGTTTATCATTACTTTGAGAAAAAAGATTATTAATTTAACCCTTTTAGAAGGGAAGATATGGTCATTTGTTCTGGGAATGG
This sequence comes from Trematomus bernacchii, assembly GCF_902827165.1. NCBI lineage: Eukaryota > Metazoa > Chordata > Actinopteri > Perciformes > Nototheniidae > Trematomus > Trematomus bernacchii. The sequence continues at coordinate 630,810 of NW_022987524.1, read as the reverse complement.
GCTTAAGAGGTTAAACATCTTAATTCTCTTATGTATTTCAGTGTATTTACTTAATCATTCACTTTCCTGACAGCTCCATCAACACACATCCACTGTCAATAACCCCTTCTGTGACAAACACACATTTAAGCTGAACTTTACATTCACTAATCTTTTGTACCTTTCGTACATCTTGTTTTACAGTATTAAACCTGTATTAAATATTCCTTTAAACTGTAATTTCGACTATTACCCTTCTGCCATTCATTGCAGGTCACTAAAATGCATTTAAACTAGAGAATCATAATGCTACAAACACTATAGCATACCCAGGGTTGCCAACTTTGGGTAGGTACCCAAAGCCACCGCAGGTGGCTGGAGTGAGATTTTGATATCATGGGTTTAATTACACATATGCGCACATATGCGCACTAAATGACTGCTATCGTGTCAGCAGCGGATATATATACAATATATACAAATACACAATATTGGACACAGACTATAAAGGGCACACAGTTTCATTCACTAATGAAAGTCAAACACATGTTTGATTCCACTGTTTTATTGTGTGCCTGTCGCGATAAGCAATTCATTGACTTATCGTACGATAAATAAAAATGAACTCGATACATTTCCATTTACATGAGGATGTGACTAGCAGTTTGAAAGGATGTACTTGAATTATTATTATATATTATCATTATGTCAGTGGTCTAAAACGGTCATACAACGGTGCCGACAATATTATCGTTTATCGCAATAATTTCCGGGAAAATGTATCCAACACAATTTATTATTGTGAGAGGCCTATACATGAAACACACACACACAAACAAATCTACAGACTTACTCCAAACTGCCAAATATATTAATTAACACACTCTCACTCTCATATACTCTTTGACTCTATTTTGGCCTTTTTATCATTTCTACTGGATCTTAGATCTGCGCATGTGCAATACGGGTCGGGGATTGACCAACCGGCTCCCACTGCTCTGCTGTCTGTTAACGTTGTTAAGAGTGGTGAGGGCGGGGAGGGAGCGGATCGTCAGCTTGAGCAGCTGTCAACTCAACATTGTAAATAACCAACCAAAAACGATCGCCGGTTCATCTTGTTTTTGGCGTAAGAATAGTTTGGGCAGCGTGAGAGCGTGAGATTGAGAGTGAAAGCGTGTGTCACACGCCAGATGCATGAGAGTTGGCAACCCTGGCATACCTGTGTAACAAACATCCAGTATAACACTAACTAAACTATACCTTTCATAAGGTGCATATTTATTCATAACGTCATTCATAACGTTACATAACGTTATTTCCATACACATGTATGGAAATATTTAGTGGGCGGGAGCCTTCAGACACACTATCTCACTCGCACCATCTCCGTGTCAGACCACGTTATCCCCAAGATGGCACGGCACGGGGGAAGCTAAGCTATTACGCACACACATTCATACACTCTTTTAAACATGTAAACAGCGCTACAAACACTCCATACTTTCAGTGGGCCGTCACACCATATACGCGAACATTAAGGGGGGGTTCGTATGATTTTTGCACGTTTTACCAACCTGTAATGAGCAGGTGAGACAGGAGCAATGAGGACACGGGTTATTGGGTTTCCTTCCAGATTGCTTCTGAGGAAACACCGGAAGTCCGTCCCTCTAACCGGTCCCCGGAACACAACCGTTCCGCCATACTACTAAATGCATTGCTCAACCCCTTTAATGAAATGAAAATAGACAGATGTACAAAATAAATGCATATTCTAACTCTAAATAATAATTATATCAATGTGGTCACACATCCCAGGGGTGCCACACGCTCCCCGACAACAAAAGTGGCTCCCGACACTTACTTGAAATCACATGTTCCTATTCAAGATTCATTTCATTTCATTTCAAACCTTTATTTATCCAGGTTGTATCCCATTGAGATCATTGATCTCTTTTTCAAGGGAGACCTGCTCAAGTAGGTTCCACATGAAACATTAAAAACATAAACAGAACAACAAAAGGACATCATACAAGATAACTTTAACATCTTCATAAAACACAAATATTTACAATGTCAAAACTATCACACCTCAAAATGTATGACCCTTAGGACTGACACTGTGTGTGACCTTTCAATAACCTTGTATGGGACATGTAAATGGTGAATGGGGATATGGAATGAGGGGTGTGTAGTGGAATGATGGTGGGCATGTTTGTGAATACCAAAGGTGAGTGCAGGGCATGAGGTATGTATCCATAGCATTTACTATTGGACCCGACTGGTATGTTGGGTGGCCAAGAGATGAGTAGGTGAGGATTTTACCTGGTCGTCTCTCCCGAGTAGACCGTCTCAGTGGTACAGGTGAGTAAGGTTCAGGGTCTTGTACCCGTTCCTCGGGACATGCACGTTGAGGCAACTCTTGCTCATCTTCGTTCTGAGGTACATTAGGGGTTGTCTGCTCATTTTCCTCCTCTGAGTCAGTTTGATGAGAGATTTCCGGTTCTTCCTCAAGTTGAAGTTCACCCCTGTCTGACGAGTACTCTTCTTCACAAAGACCTCTAGCCTGTTCTCCAGCTTCCCGTTGCGCCATGTCCATGTCAGGTAAAGTTTGGAACTCTAGCTGTCTCTCTACACCAGAGTTCCTGGTAGTCTTTCCAAACATCTCCTCAGAAGGCTGTTGTTCCAACACTGGTCTCTGCTCTCTTCTTAACATAATTGGTCTCTTTGGAGTACCTGTTATGATAGGCCTAGCCCGATTTGCTGGTACCAGTAACCTCCTGTTGACTCATCCTCTGAATCAGATGTCTCAGCATTTTGGTCTCTCACATCCCTTTGTCTCCTTGAATGGCTTCCTTGTTTCTGTGATGGCTTTGGGGTTGGTTTGACTAACTGTGGTGGCAATTCCACTGGCAAGTCATTGACAAGCAGAAGCAGGTTTCTGTGCAGGGTTCTGGTTTTCCCTTTTGCATCACTTTCTGGATGGACGACATATACTGGGTTATCTGAAACCTGTTCCTTTACCAAATATATCCTCTTCTCCCAATAGGAATGCAATTTACCTCACTTAGGTTCCTGACTAACACTCTATCCCCTTGCTTCAGAACCACTCCCCTCGCCTTCTGATCATAATAGGACTTGCCCTTTGCACTAGACGCCAGACTGTTATCAGTAGCAATCCGATATGCTTCTGTCATCCTTTCGCGCCATTTCTCAGCATATCCTTTGTGTGCCACTGGATCTGTCTCCTCTGACAGGCCGAACAGGAGATCCACAGGGAGACGAGGTTGACGACCATAGAGCAGAAAGTTAGGCAAATAACTGGTTGATTCGTGACGTGTGCAGTTATACGCGTGTATAACCTGTGGAAGATGTTCTTTCCATGTCTCTTTTTCTTTGTCTGTAACAGAGTTTGGTTGAACCGCTCAGCTGGATTACTTTGCGGGTGGTAAGGAGATGTTCGAGAGTGACCTACTCCAGCGAGCTGCCCGAGTGTTCGAAAGAGATCATTCTCGAATTCTCGTCCTTGATCATGGTGCAGTTTGTTGGGGAACCCAAAACGGGGGAAAAAAGTCATAAATCCGCTCTGCTGCTGTCCGTCCGGATTTATTTTTGGTTGCATAGGCCTGTGCGAACCTTGTGAAGTGGTCGACTACCACCAAGATATAGCCTCCTTTACTTTTCTCAAGGTGCAAATAGTCAATGCAGACCAGTTCAAGGGGTGAGTTAGACTTCATGCTGCTCATTGGTGCACGCACATGGACCGTTGGTTTCTTCTGTTTAATGCAACAGCATTTCTTTGTCACATAATCCTCTATGAATCCTTTCATATGAGGCCAGAAAAACCTTTCTCTGGCTAGTTGAATGACTTTAGCGCGAGGAACTCTAATTTGCCGCTGTGCAAATGATAATTCCTTTCAGCCGGTGTCAAGGTTCGTGACCCATACCCAATGACTCGCAGCTTTTCGTCCTGCTGTTGGTAAAGAACTGCTCCCAGTCCTTGCTCCGATGCATCGGTATGCAAGACAAATGGCATGTCAAAGTCTGGGTATCCGAGAACTGGAGGATGAGTTAACATGTCAACCAGTTCCTCAAGTGTAGTCTGATGCACAGCAGTCCACTCTATAGGCGCCCTGGATGACAGCTGGGGGCCTTTAGCTTTGATCTGTCGAGCTTGTGTTGAGGCTTTCACTTGGAGCAACTCGTATAATGGCTTTGCTATCTTTGAGAAGTCTTGTATGTACGACCTGTAGTAACTGAGAAAGCCGAGGACTCTTCTCAGGTCACCTACGGTCTTCAGTGTTTTCCCTTTCAGGGCCAGTACAGCTTCTAGATCTTTGGGGTCGACTCGAACACCCTCACCAGAGACCAGGCGTCCGACATAGCGAACTTCTCCCCTGAACACCTCACACTTCTCAGGGCGGAGCTTCACTCCCTGACTCTCTATCGCTTGGAGCACTTTCTGAACCACCTCCACATGATTTTCAAAGGTCTAGGAGTAACACAGGATGTCGTCCAGGTAAGGTATACAGCACTCATCCCTCAAAGAACTCAACATCTCCTCCATACTTCTCTGAAAAGCTGCTGGTGCATTCGTAAGACCAAACAGGATTCTCACCCACTCATAAAGCCCCCAGGGTGTGATGACGGCGGTCAGGGTGTCTGTCTTGCGTGGTAAGGTGACATCATGTTTGGTGTTATTGCCTACTGGAATTGTGACATAAGGCTTTGCAGGGTTCTGTATCTCAAACAAACCTGTCCCTAAATCCAGCTGCGATAATTGATGACTGTCTTCATCAGCTTACACGACACCTCACCCAGGTGACTTGACCAGCCGGAATGACGATGTCATTTACACCTGTTCTTAGGCGTCCCTGCGACGTACTTGGTTCAACTGCCTGAATAAAGCTCACAATTGCTTCGGCTTTCTCCACCGGAACACTGATGGCATCACAAAGCAGTTTAACCAGAGTGCATATCAATCGTTCTGGCTGTCTCTCAATGATTTCCTCCAAAACATTAAAACCAACCAATGGTCAAGCTTGTGACTAGGAATGGAACACTGATGGAAAGACTGGGTTCTTCATTTCCTGGCAGGTTGGTCATAATGGCTACCCAGCCATCAAATGGAATAAGGTCGCCATTAACTGCATACACCTTTAGCTCGTCCAGATCCTCGATAATCTCCGATATTGGTCGAACATCAAGATTAGGCAGATATTTTTCTTTCCAGGCACGGCTTATGATACTGACTTGAGCACGTCAAGCAATGGAGTCACTGCCAATCCGTTTAGATTACACTGTATTAGCGACTTTTTTCCTATCAGCTTGGCAACATTTCTACGTTTCACCCCTGGGGAACCAAACGAAAACTGAGTCGAGGATTCATCTTGCTGGTAACTATTCTGGGCACCAGCTACTTCAACTGTTTTGCCCTCACAACTGGTTTGCGCTTTTGCCTCACCAGCATGTTCAGCTTGGGGTCGTATTGTGGATCCGATCACTGGCAACCCCGCTGCAGTGACCGGCTTGAGTTTCCCTGACTCTCTTGTCTCTTTATACAGCCCACAGCCCTGTGTCCTCCATCCCCACAATAGAAACAGTGGTTACAATCTGGCCGGTTTTGTTCGACACATTTTGAACAACCAAAAGTTTTCTCTCTCCTGGGTCTCACTCTGTTTTGAGAGTATTGGTTATGGTTAATCATGTCTGCCGGATGTGGCTGCTTTTTTTGTCTCATAGCGCGCCGACATCCGTTTCCGGGTCACTGCCGGAGGATGTGACCCGGAAACGGATGTCGGCGCGCCGTCTCGAAGGAAAACAAATTTCTCTTAAGGCTCGTCGAGGATCGATTATCGATTGTCTGGAGGAGCCGTAACCGAGGATACACTGATTTAGAGGAGAGAGGAGAGAGGAGTCTCTCTGGAGGAGCTATAACCGAGGGTACACTGATGTATTCTCCGGAGTCGATTTCAGCCAACAGTGATGTTTAAAAGAGGCGTGACGCATGGCTGGACTTATGTCAACGAAGCACAGCTCTGCAAACTGTTTGTGTTTGTTGTACAATGTGTAGGTGTGTTTTGTAGAGTGTATGTGTGTGTTGTAAAGTAAACAGATATGGTTCTAAACTGTATTGAAGTAAACATGTATTATTTTGAATTGTATTTTAGTGAACATGTATTGTTTGAACTGTTTTAAGTAATCCTATATATATATTGTCTTCTCACTTACAACTCACTGACCCAGAGATCCTGTTACACACACATACACCTCCTCCCACCAGCACACACACATATTCTTTTCAAGGTCCTTTCTGGGCATCAATATATCTGTGTACAAGGTTTGGTTGTCTGGGAAAGAATAGTTTGTGTGAAATATTCCTTGGGAAAGTAAAGGAGTGAATACAGGTGTAGAGATAAGATTGACTCTGTCCTTGGCCCTTTCTCATGTCATCAAATGTCCCTCCTCGACTCCTCGGTCCTCCGGTAGTGACCCGGAAATGAATTTTAGCGCGCACATCTCATTTCTCGAAATGCACATCGAGGACCGAGCATCGAGCGTCGAGGAGGCTCTCTGGAGGAGCTATAACCGAGGATACACTGATGGGTCCTCCACAGTCCTCCACGGCTCCTTCGTGGATGCATTTCCGGCAACAGTGATGTTTCAAAGAGTCAAGACGCACGGCCGGACTTATCTCAGCCAATGACAGCTCTGCATGCATCCCCTGGATATTATTTTATTAACTGCTTTCATCGCGACGCGATGTTTACAGTGAGAACAGCTGTGAGGTCCGTGCAGAAAGCAGAGCTGTGTGTATAATATATATCATATCACTCAGTATAACAGGCCTACTCTCTTTATTTGCTTTAGTTTAGTAGATATCTACAAACAAAGTCGATATTTTTCTAAAACCATTTAGTGCTTCACATAATAAAATACACAACGGCTGTAGCCTGATGATATGCTTTAGGAGCTGTAGGTGCGTGTGTGTGGTGTAGGTGTGTGTGGTGCAGTGTGTGCATAGATGCAGCGGACAGACAGGTCTCAGTTGGTTTGGTGTCCTCTGCTTACTTGTAATACTTGTAAATAAAACTTTTGGCCCGTCATTTATTTCCCTCATTGTAGCGACCAGAGAGGGGGGGGGGGATATATCCAGTCTCTGATAGTGTTACGTTATTATGAGAGTGCTCTGTTTGATTCTGAAATTGTATATATTTATATAAATATATACATATATGTGTGTGTGTGTCTGTGTGTCTGTGTGTATGTCCGCATCTGTAGCCTGTTATTGTCTCATTATACGGCACTGTGAATGAATTAAAAGTAAATATATAAGTCGTCATGAACACATCTGTCCATCAGACAGAGGGCTGCTGTGCCTCCTGTCATCATTAATGGACGTCTCTTTAAAATGACCGCTCAGAGGAGAGGAGTTCTCATTTCTCTAACCACCTGCTGCTTCCCCTCCTCTCTCCTCGGTTCCCCTCCTCGGCTCCTCCACTCGCATCTCCTGTGGGCGGGACTAAGTCTCGAGGATAGGAGTCGAGGAGGGGAGTCGAGGAGGGACATTTGAAGACATGAGAAAGGGCCCTTGTGTACTTCCGAATCTCACGCTCTGCTCAGAAGAAAACATACTTTTTCCCAGAACTCTGATTCGCTGTATTGGACCCGACCAGAAGTGAATCCAACCAGTAAAAACACCTGGGGGAGTGAGCAGCTCACACAGCTCCTCCCCACGGACTCTCTGATTCGCTTTGGAGTATAATGGGAAGGAAGAGTCGACACATCTCCGCCCCAAAATATGGATATGAATACTGTTGTTTATGTATGTAGAATGCTTCCTGTTTTCTGACTGGCTGGTCCCGATACCTGTATCGCACAGCAGTAGAAACTGAAAGTCCGGAGTACTCTGTAAACTTTATACGTGTTTTGTTTCTTACCAGTAAAATCAGATTATTGTTATAACCTTTATTCCGGTGTTTTGAATTTCTTCTTTATTAAATATAACCAGCCTCATCTAACGAACGGCGCGTAGCGGAGGGGGGCTTTAAGCCACCATCCACAGTGTTTGCTACAACAGTTGTATATTGTGTAGGTGTGGGTGTGTGTGTGTGAGAGTTGATGTGCCGGGCAGACAGGCGGGTCTCAGTAGCTTAAGGTAGTATCTGACATATAAATGGTCAAAAATTGTACATTCTCCGTTAGCCTACGAGCTCCACGTTCAAGCAATCGACTATCCCTTCGCAATGTAGCAGCATCAGAATTTGCGACATGTAAATCGTCAACAATTGTGTATTGGCTGTTAGCTTACGACCTCCCTGATTGAGCTATCAAAAATTGGCAAGAATGTGCTTAAAATGCATGAAAAACGCACATTTTTCAAAATGGCCAACTTTGTCGGGGGCGGGGCTAATGGAAGCTAATTAGAAATATGTCCGCAATTCCATGAGGAATGTCTGTGCCAACATTTGTGAAGTTCTGAGAAACTATATGTGACTACCACACAATAGGGGGCGCTAGTGAGCAGTTATTTTGAAAAATTACGTTTTATTTTTACATTCTCGAAAAGGTTGTGGGCTGTGACGTGTGTTCCAAGTTTTGCGTCCGAAGCTCATTTTATGCTATCGCAATTTAAAAAAAATGTATAGGCCACGCCCACATTCTGCATTTGTTGCGACACTTTAAATCTCAGTTCGTAGTCAACCCCAGAGTATGTGCAAAAAAAAAAAAAAAATGCGTCCATCTGTTCTTGAGTTGATACATTGTTGATGAGTTATGAGCATTTCTTTCTAAGCCCCGCCTTTTTGCGAGGACGTTTTGATTCATGGCGGCAATATTTATCGTCTGAACATGCTCATTTTCTCCGGTAATGTGTTTGACCGTCCACCGATGCTGTATAGGAAGTTTGGTGTTGAAAAACTCAAAATTGAAATTTAAGTGAATATTTCACTGTTTTGAACATTATGCTAATTAGGATTATTAATAGGATTATTTGTAGAGCATGTCCACCCGGATAAGTGTGCAAAATCTCAGGTCATTTGGATTTACGGTGCGACACAGGCAGGAACATACAGGAAGAAAACACACAGATACACCCAGGAGCACAGATGTGGATCATTCCAGTTTACACGATAAATAGTTCATAGCATCACAATAATAAATAAATAAATAATCAAGTTGAAAGCCTTTCAAGAATTTAAAAGTTTGAGTGCAGAGGGGATGAATGATTTTGCAAAGCGATTAGTCTTAAGAGCAGGTAGAGCATATCTACGCCCTGATGGCAACAGACGAAATTAATCTGAAAGAACATGACCTGGAGAGGCCAGAATGCTCTCTGCTTTCCGCAGAATCTGTTGGTTACAAAAGGAGTTTAAGTCTCTGTTTCACGCCGATGACCTTAGAACAGGTTTTAACAATGTTGTTCAGGCTGTTCCTGTCTTTCAGTGTAAGGCTATGGAACCAGCATATAAAAGAAAAACAAATAAGGCTCTCAATGAATGCTTGGTAAAGCAGAGAAAGCAACCTGGTCTCACCAGAATGCGTGACTCCACCATGACTCCTTAACACCGCAGTGCGTGGTGGAGTCACGAACTTTGCTACATTTACGTGTCGGCACCACGCAAACAACCCTAATGTAAAGTGAATGAGGCTCCTTTGTCGTGGTGCACACACGCATTTCTACAACGTCCAGCAGTGAGCTTTTATTTCATAAAACGTTTTTAAAATCTACTTTATAGCTTGTAGTAACTCACGGGAGGCTTCTTTTATTTTATTTGTATTCATAATAATTTTTATTTTTCGTCAGAATGTATTATGGTGCATTAGTTACGAATTTTCGTTCTCAAAAAACAGTGCATTGTGTGTAATACAACTGTGATTTTTATTAAATGAGTTAGTTTTTAAGGAAGGCCAGAGCTTCAGCTGTGTCAAATAGATTGTTCCCTTTAGTTAACGTTATTTAAAAGATAATTATATTCCTATTTGATCATGTCCCCTTTATTGTATTACGGACGCAGAGAGCAATGTGAGCGTCCATTCCCATTGGATAACGGAGGATTTTACACCCGGAAGTAAGTATTCTCCTTACTGTCGATTGATTTTACAGTGATATCTGCACTACTCATCAACTCAAAAACACCAGATTATCCTTGTTAATTACACAACATTGATTGGTTTAAATTGTGTACAATGCTTTTGTAATTTTCCCCTTCGATTCGGAGAAACAAATATTTGTTCAGAGTTTAGGATGGCCGAAGACACTACACTACCCAGAATCCTCAGCTATTGTTCCGCTTTGCCTCAAGCTCTGTGATTGGTTGGCCTCCAACTGCATTCCATATGAAAAAAAACGTTTCGTAAAAGATAAAATCATACTTTATTCAGCAGTGCTTGCTTTACTCTTTGAAAGTCATCACATTAATGCATTGTAATGAATGGTTTGGCTTCATTAAATATTACACATCTCATTTCATTTCATTTCAAACCTTTATTTAACCAGATTGGTCCCATTGAGATCATAGATCTCTTTTTCAAGGGAGACCTGCAGCATATAGGTTCCACATGAAACATAAAACAATAAAGGACATCATACATTATATTTACAGGATACATTTACATAGTTATAGACATTTACAAGTACCCATAGTATCAACGAGCATTTCATTTAGCATAGCTTTAAAAACATGCAGAGGAATGAGATTGCTCAGTTTGAATTCTTGCTGAAGATTGTTCCAAGCAAGTGGAGCTGCACACATAAAAGCTGTCTTACCTAAGACAGTCCTTGCTCTTGGCACATCTAACAATACTACATCATGCGATCTCAGACAATAGCTGCTTGCAACTCTCTGTGTTATCAGAGAGCAGATATAATACGGGAGTTTACCCAACAAAGCTTTATAAATAAACGTGTACCAATGACTAAGCCTCGGTACAGTAAGTGATGGAAAACCTGCCTTGGCATACAGGGTACAGTGTAAGTGCTTTACAATTTTTGACAAATCTCAGTGCGCTGTGATAGGCGGCATCTAACTTGTTCAGGCAATGGGCAGGTGCATTCATATACAACAAATCACCATAGTCCAGCACAGGTAAAAAGGTCACAGTGACTAGCCTTTTCCTGGCCTCAAGTGAGAAACAGGACTTGTTTCTGAAAAAGAAACCTAGCCTAACCCTCAGCTTTTTAAGCAGGTTATTGACATGAAGTTTAAAAGTAAGACAATCATCAAGCCAGATACCTAGGTATTTATAACAGGCAACCACTTCTAGTACTTGTCCTTGCATAGTAACAATATCTAAAACAGGCTCTAGTGTCTTTTTAGCTTTTGAAAAAAGCATTACCTTGGTTTTATCAACATTTAAAAGAAGCTTAAGTTCAGAGAGCTGAGTCTGAATAATGTTAAAAACAGCCTGTAATTTAACACCAGCCTCCTTAATGGAGGGACCTGCACAATACATCACGGTATCATCCGCATAAAAATGTAAAGTAGCTTCATCCACATTTTCACCTAAACTGTTGATATATATGGAGAATAAAAGTGGACCTAAAACAGAACCTTGAGGAACACCATTAGCAATGTTTAACCACTCAGAAGACAGCCCATCAAAGTGAACACATTGGGACCTTTCAGAGAGGTAGTTCACAAACCACCCCACTGCATGGCTGGATATGCCAATACTGAGTAGCCTCTGCTTTAAGATGCGATAATCGACGGTATCAAATGCTTTGGAAAGGTCGATAAATAGAGCTGCACAACTCTGCTTATTATCTAAAATACTCGTAATGTCATTCACCACTTTCATTGTGGCAGTGATGGTGCTATGTTTCTTTCTGAAGCCTGACTGATGTTTAGACAGGATATCATTTTTACATAAAAACTCCTTTACTTGTTCACTCACTAGGCGTTTGAGCAACTTCGCCAGAACTGACAATTTCGAGATTGGCCTATAGTTATTTAAAATAGTTGCCTCCCCTCCTTTTAGCAAAGGCAAGACATAAGCTGACTTCCATACTTTTGGAATTGCATTTGTGCTGAGGGAGAGGTTAAAAAGAGTAGTGAGAGGTGGAGCAATAAAATCTGCAGCTATCTTTAAAAAGAAAGGTTCTACGTTGTCCGGGCCAGCCGGTTTCTTAGGATCTAACTTAGATAATGCTTCATGAACAACATTAACAGTAAAAGGAGTAAAACTGAAAGGGTTTTCCAGACCACATTGTTCAGAGTCACGGATTGGGGTGTTCACAGAAGCAGAGTTAGTCACAGAATCAAACAGAGAGCCACAGGACACAAAATGCTTATTAAAGCAATTGAACATGGTGGCCCTGTCCGATATAGTGCCAGATTTTATGGCTTTCCAAAATGTCCTAGTATTATTTAGTGCGAATGCTGTTTACAGCATTCCACTATAGTTCTTCAAATCTTTATTCTTCCCCTTATTATTAGTGCGAATGCTGTGCCACAAACACACACACACACACACACTCACACTCACACTCACTATCTCTCTCTCTCTCTCTCACAGACAGACAGACACACACACTCTCTCTCTCTCTCACACACACACACACTCTCCCTCTCTCTCACAGACACATCAAGAGAAGAGAGAGTGAGGGCGATCAAGAGAAGAGAGAGAGGGCGATCAAGAGGAGAGAGAGAGGGCGATCGAGAGAGGGTGATAGAAGAGTGAGAGGGTGATCAAGAGAAGAGAGAGAGGGCGATCAAGAGGAGAGAGAGAGGGCGATCAAGAGAAGAGAGAGAGGGCGATCAAGAGGAGAGAGAGAGGGCGATCAAGAGAAGAGAGAGGGCGATCAAGAGAAGAGAGAGAGGGCGAGCAAGAGAAGAGAGAGAGAAGAGAGAGAGGGCGATCAAGAGAAGAGAGAGAGGGCGATAGAAGATTGCCTTCAAATCCTCTTTTCCGACACTTTGCGCCAAATGCTTCTCCTTCCACATAATTTCAGCTAGACACTTCATTCCAACTGATCACAACACCTTCAGCTATAAAACTTGTTATTCGGATTCTTCATATCTTTTACACTTCTTGAGATATTTAACTTAGTTTGGAGCTTGGTAAAGAGGCTTTCTTCAGATTTTAACATTAGTTTGGATGGAGCAGCTCGTTAAGTCTAGAGTGCTTTGATCTCAAAACAGAGTGCAGCAGTGCTCCCCAAAAAATGTTTTAAACTTGCCATAATTCCCTAACCCTACACTCCTCAGACATATTTTTTCATGAAAAACGTAGGAAAACCTCTCCTAGGTTGAAAATTAAAAAAAATTAAGAAGAAATATTAATCAAAATGTCTCTTGAGGGCATGAAGAGACAACAAGTCCACCTAGCTCCCAATTGATTCCCATGTTAAATCTTTCTGGAACTTTCTTCAGAACAGAGAGAAGTACACTTTAGACAAACTGCTCGCATCTCCACATTTTACACACAAAACCAAAAAAAACAACATATATCAGTTCATTGGGGTTCCCTGATGCTCACGGTCTGGTAATTTTTTGATAGGAGCCATAGTTTTTGAACAGGTGGCAAAATTGTCAGATATAATCCTCAATGCATTGTTAATGGGACTCAGTGCTGCAGTTGGTAAATCGTCATAAGTCGTCACCATGGTAACCTTTCATCTCTGGGTTTACACACACAGGTGTTTGTACACATTCATTCACTACTACTTACATTTAATATCTTTATTTAACTCCTTGAGCCTAATTTCAGCTGCAGGAACCATTCAAATATCAAACTATTCAGCCTTTTCAGCACATGATGGGGAAACTTTCAACTTTTTCAAAAATGTTATACTTTTTAAAACATTCAGCTTTTTAAAGTCTTTTTTTAACATGGAAGTCATTGCAATGCATTTGAGCTGTAACAATTCACTCTCTCTCTTTCTCTCTCTCTCACAGACAGACAGACACACACTTTCTCTCTCACACACACACACACACACACACACACACACACACACACACTCTCCCTCTCTCTCACAGACACATCAAGAGAAGTGAGAGAGGGTGATAGAAGAGTGATAGGGTGATCAAGAGAAGAGAGGGCGATGAAGAGAAGAGAGAGAGGGCGATCAAGAGAAGAGAGAGAGGGCGAGCAAGAGAAGAGAGAGAGGGCGATCAAGAGAAGAGAGAGAGGGCAATCAAGAAAAGAGAGAGGGCGATCAAGAGAAGAGAGAGAGGGTGATAGAAGAGTGAGAGGGTGATCAAGAGAAGAGAGAGAGGGCGATGAAGAGAAGAGAGGGCGATCAAAAGAAGAGAGAGAGGGTGATAGAAGAGTGAGAGGGTGATCAAGAGAAGAGAGAGAGGGCGATGAAGAGAAGAGAGAGAGGGCGATCAAGAGAAGAGAGAGAGGGCGAGCAAGAGAAGAGAGAGAGAAGAGAGAGAGGGCGATCAAGAGAAGAGAGAGAGAAGAGAGAGAGGGCAATCAAGAAAAGAGAGAGAGGGCGATCAAGAGAAGAGAGAGAGGGCGATAGAAGAGTGAGAGGGTGATCAAGAGAAGAGAGAGAGAGCGATCAAGAGGAGAGAGAGAGGGCGATCAAGAGAAGAGAGAGGGCGATCAAGAGAAGAGAGAGAGGGCGATGAAGAGAAGAGAGAGAGGGCGATCAAGAGAAGAGAGAGAGGGCGAGCAAGAGAAGAGAGAGAGAAGAGAGAGAGGGCGATCAAGAGAAGAGAGAGAGAAGAGAGAGAGGGCAATCAAGAAAAGAGAGAGAGGGCGATCAAGAGAAGAGAGAGAGGGCGATAGAAGAGTGAGAGGGTGATCAAGAGAAGAGAGAGAGAGCGATCAAGAGGAGAGAGAGAGGGCGATCAAGAGAAGAGAGAGGGCGATCAAGAGAAGAGAGAGGGCGATCAAGAGAAGAGAGAGGGCGATCAAGAGAAGAGAGAGAGGGCGAGCAAGAGAAGAGAGAGGGCGATCAAGAGAAGAGAGAGAGGGCGATAGAAGATTGAGAGGGTGATCAAGAGGAGAGGGCGATCAAGAGAAGAGAGAGAGTAATGTAACCTCCTAATGTAATGTATAACTCCTATGAAAATGTTCAAAAAGTGCTCAAACTTCACATGTGTGCTAACCAGTGTTGTAGTCAAGTCACCAATTCACGAGTCCAAGTCACTCTCGAGTCACCACTCTTCGAGTCCGAGTCCAAGTCCGAGTCACCAAGGGAGAGTCGTAGTCGAGTCCGAGTCCAAGTCCGAGTCACCCAAGGAGTGTCCGAGTCGAGTCCGAGTCATCATTACCTGTGTTCGAGTCCGAGTCCAAGTCCGAGTCACCCAAGGAGTGTCCGAGTCGAGTCCGAGTCATCATTACCTGTGTTCGAGTCCGAGTCCAAGTCCGAGTCACCTAAGAAGAGTCCAAGTCAAGTCTGAGTCACAAGTCTTCATGTATTAATCTTCGTGGATATATGTGTTGAAATGTAGCTGCTCCTCTACATTGCTTTTATCCTGTCATGTTATACTAATCTGTCTATTGAACTGCTGTGAAGCGAGTTTGGCTACAATTCTTGTAATAGGTGCGATACAAATATAAAGCTTATTACTAATATTAATATTATTATTATTATTATATATAAATAAACTATGTTTAAAATGAGTTACCTTTTAGAGAAGTGATTATATTTGTATGCCAATATTTTCCTATGGTAAAGTTTTCGTTTTGCACTTTTATTTTGATAGTAATAAGATCGGGACTCTTATTTTGAAGGAACTTTTACCGGTTAAATCGGTTTACTGATAAAGATTTAGCCCCAGAAAGCACATGGCTACTTAGCATGCAAAATGACGTCATTCTGCATGTTAAGTAGCCGTGTGCTTTCGTGTTATCGGCTGAATCTTTATTTATTGATTAGATCACGTTACTCTGATGATAGTGTTCAAGACAGCCTATATGTCTGAACTCGATGTTTAGAGTAATGTGTTACGGAGCCTTCTCTTCAATATTGTTTCCACATAGAGCATTTTGCGCTGCTCTTTTCCAATGTCGAAGCAGAATGTGTGAAAGCATACAGCACGATGCGGGGTGTGTCTCTAGACATCTTTAGACTGGAATAGCGGGGCCCAGTACGTGAACTCGCCTCGCAGCCGGTGCACACGCCAGGATAGAGGACATCAGACTCCATAGAAAACTTGCTCGAGTCCGAGTCCGAGTCCAAGTCGGAGCGTCAATGTACAAGTCGAGTCCGAGTCATCGTGGGGGGAAAAATGCACGAGTCCGAGTCCAAGTCAGCATACGCGATAATTCACGAGTCCGAGTCCGAGTCCAAGTCATCGTGTGCGAGAATTCACGAGTCCAAGTCCGAGTCGCGTCAATCAGTGCGCGAGTCCGAGTCGAGTCACGAGTCCCGAAAATCGGCACTCGAGTCCGAGTCCAGGACTCGAGTACTCCATCTCTGGTGCTAACAGTCCAGCCGTGAAGACATCTACGGGACAGTTTGAGATTTCTTCAAATGCCGTTGTGGCAACACAATGCTCACCATGAAACACGGTTTTCTCATAAATTCAGTGAAAATGCTCGAAATGGCCGAAAACTTCACAGGTTTGGTAACGATGCAGCCATCAACACATCTAAGCGTATTATGGGGTGTCATCAAATGCCGTTGCCATGGTGACAGATAATTCACCATCAAGTTAGTTCAAAAGTTTGTAGTTCAAATATTCTGCTGCTTTCCCAAGCCTTTTTACTTTCTTTTCTCATCTTAATACAAATTCATTCACTACTACTTACATATGATATTTAACTCCTTCAGCCTATTTTCAGCTGCAGAAACCATTCAACTATTACATTATTCAGCTATTTCAGGACATCAAGGCTATACATGTTTTTTTAAACCTTTTCCTTTAAATATTAAGCTTTTTCTGCATTGTTGTAGCTAAAAGCAGCTACCATTCGCTAATAACATATTCAGCTTTTTCTGCATTTTCAGCTAAATTCAGCCACAAATGTTCACAGTTTACAGCATTTGCACGCATTTTCTGCAGGAATATTTTCTAGTTATTTCACCAATAGTTTGGCTCTCCATAACTTCAGCTTACTTTTAGCTACAGAAACCATTCAAATATCAAACTATTCAGCCTGTTCAGGAATCGATGGGAAACCTTCAACTTTTAAAAAATATTTTATACTTTTTGAAATATTCAGCTTTTTAAACTCTTTTTTTTAACATTGAAGCCAATGGGAGATGCCTTCAAGTCCTCTTTTCCTACACTTTGCGCCAAATGCTTCTCCTTCCACATAATTTCAGCTAGACACTTCATTCCAACTGTCAAATGATCACAACACCTTCAGCTATAAAACTTGTTATTCGGATTCTTCATATCTTTTACACTTCTTGAGATATTTAACTTAGTTTGGAGCTTGGTAAAGAGGCTTTCTTCAGATTTTAACATTAGTGTGGATGGAGCAGCTCGTTAAGTCTAGAGTGCTTTGATCTCAAAACAGAGTGCAGCAGTGCTCCCCAAAAAATGTTTTAAACTTGCCATAATTCCCAAACCCTACACTCCTCAGACATATTTTTTCATGAAAAACGTAGGAAAACCTCTCCTAGGTTGGAAAATAAAAAAAAATTAAGAAGAAATATTAATCAAAATGCCTCTTGAGGGCATGAAGAGACAACAAGTCCACCTAGCTCCCAATTGATTCCGATGTTAAATCTTTCCGGAACTTTCTTCAGAACAGAGAGAAGTACACTTTAGACAAACTGCTCGCATCTCCACATTTTACACACAAAACCAAAAAAAACAACATATATTAGTTAATTGGGGGTCCTTGATGCTCACGGTCTGGTCATTTTTTGATAGGAGCCATAGTTTTTGAACAGGTGGCAAAATTGTCAGATATAATCCTCAATGCATTCTTAATGGGACTCAGTGCTGCAGTTGGTAAATCGTCATAAGTCGTCACCATGGTAACCTTTCATCTCTGGGTTTACACACACAGGTGTTTGTAAACATTAATTCACTACTACTTACATTTAATATCTTTATTTAACTCCTTGAGCCTAATTTCAGCTGCAGGAACCATTCAAATATCAAACTATTCAGCCTTTTCAGCACATGATGGGGAAACTTTCAACTTTTTCAAAATATGTTATACTTTTTAAAACATTCAGCTTTTTAAAGTCTTTTTTTAACATGGAAGTCATTGCAATGCATTTGAGCTGTAACAATTCACACACACACACACACACACACACACACACACACACACACACACACACACACACACACACACACACACACTCTCACTCACTCACACTCACTCTCTCTCTCTCTCTCTCTCTCTCACAGACAGACACACACTCTCTCTCTCACACACACACACACACACTCTCCCTCTCTCTCACAGACACATCAAGAGAAGAGAGAGAGGGCGATCAAGAGAAGAGAGTGATAGAAGAGTGAGAGGGTGATCAAGAGAAGAGAGAGAGGGCGATCAAGAGAAGAGAGAGAGAGGGTGATAGAGTGAGAGGGTGATCAAGAGAAGAGAGAGAGGGCGATCAAGAGAAGAGAGTGATAGAAGAGTGAGAGGGTGATCAAGAGAAGAGAGAGAGGGCGATCAAGAGAAGAGAGAGAGGGCGATCAAGAGGAGAGAGAGAGGGCGATCAAGAGAAGAGAGAGGGCGATCAAGAGAAGAGAGAGAGGGCGAGCAAGAGAAGAGAGAGAGAAGAGAGAGAGGGGCGATCAAGAGAAGAGAGAGAGGGCGATCAAGAGAAGAGAGAGAGAAGAGAGAGAGGGCGATCAAGAGAAGAGAGAGAGGGCGATCAAGAGAAGAGAGAGGGCGATCAAGAGAAGAGAGAGAGTAATGTATAACTCCTATGAAAATGTTCAAAAAGTGCTCAAACTTCACATGTGTGCTAACAGTCCAGCCGTGAAGACATCTACGGGACAGTTTGAGATTTCTTCAAATGCCGTTGTGGCAACACAATGCTCACCATGAAACACGGTTTTCTCATAACTTCAGTGAAAATGCTCGAAATGGCCCAAAACTTCACAGGTTTGGTAACGATGCAGCCATCAACACATCTAAGCGTATTATGGGGTGTCATCAAATGCCGTTGCCATGGCGACAGATAATTCACCATCAAGTTAGTTCAAAAGTTTGTAGTTCAAATATTCTGCTGCTTTCCCAAGCCTTTTTACTTTCTTTTCTCATCTTAATACAAATTCATTCACTATTACTTACATCTGATATTTAACTCCTTCAGCCTATTTTCAGCTGCAGAAACCATTCAACTATTACATTATTCAGCTATTTCAGGACATCAAGGCTAGACATGTTTTTTTAAACCTTTTCTTTTAAATATTAAGCTTTTTCTGCATTTTTGTAGCTAAAAGCAGCTACCATTCAGCTAATAACATATTCAGCTTTTTCTGCATTTTCAGCTAAATTCAGCCACAAATGTTCACAGTTTACAGCATTCGCACGCATTTTCTGCAGGAAATGCATTTTCTAGTTACATCTGTCGTAGTTCTTTATTTATCTACAGAGATCGGGCCTCAGAATAGACCGGAAACTATTCTTTTACCGTTCTCTTTTAATTTCACAATAAAGTTAGTAGTAATAATTATTGTTTTTTATTAACTACTAGACCTCTGGGTCATGTTAAGACCATCTTTTCTGTGTTGCTGTGGGTTTTTTACATCGCTTTTGTGTTACAAATATCAAAACAATAACAGAATATATCCGTCGTAAACTAAACCAGAAACAGCAGTATATTTTATTTTGTTAACACTGTAAACTTGACAGCTTTTTAACCCGCACCTCCTACTGGTTAAAGCACATTATTGCACGTTTAGAGTAATGCAATGCAGGTAGATTGTGTTGCTTTTTAATGACTGTTTTAAAATGCCTTTTTCTTAATGTCTTTCATTTTTGTAAAGCACTTTTGAATGTGTTATATTTGATGAAAACATTTAAATATTAAGAGTACATACTCTTAATATAGTGGGAAAGTGGAAGGTCAATGATATAAATAATATAGAATAGAAAATATCAAGAAGATACTGTAAGTGATCTCTACAATAAAACAGTTTAGTGCCTGATAGGAGGATGTGCAAAACAGACAAACTAATAAGGCTTTATTTAAACATTAAAGAATACTTTAGGTTAAGGTCTTCTTTTAAATAAGAAAAAAGCTTTGGGGGTATCTACAGATATTAAGCCTGACAAAGTACTTAACGTCTAATATATTGCATGGTTTGTTTTGGAACTTGACAATCAACTTTCCTTCAATGTTAACTATGTTGAAGCACTTATTTTAACTGATATTATACATATTAATTATACTCTTATAAGATGTATGTAGATAGTATAAGAAATGTGCAGAATATGTTTAATGGTGGAGGTACACAGATATCGATAGATGTCTTGTAATGCACTGTTGAGGAACCTGTGACCCAAGTTTTTAATTCATTGCATAACTACACCGTAGTTGTGTATATGATATGTCAATAAACCTTAGAAAATCTGGAAATCTTGAAAGGGATCTGCAAAATAGCCATTATATACAGTTTTTAATTAACTATTAGTAGACAATAACGAGTAATGAATATACTTTATAGGGATCTGCAGATAAATATTTAGTCTTCTCAAGCACCCACTACCAAATATCTCACCTGATTGTTGGCACTTGACAATCACCTTCACTTACTCAGGTGTAACTAAAGTCTGCTTTAAGGGTTGTTTATATTTCACATCATTAATCCAAATCTGTAAAGTAACTAAAATAAATGTAGTGGAGTAAAAATACCAGGTTAACCTTAAAGAAAGCCCCCAGGATTATAAAAGACCCCCATCACCCCAGCCACAAACTGTTCTGTCTGCTGCCGTCTGGCAGGCGGTACCGCAGCATCCGGACTAAAACCACCAGACTCAGGGACAGTTTCATCCCACAGGCCATAAGACTATTAAACACCTGAACTTAGAAACAACATTCATCTGGCTGCTACTTAGAAATTATTTATCTAATATATCATATTACAATCACTTGTATATAGACTCTTATTGCACTATTTCACTTTTTACTATTTTACTATTTTTCTTTTTGTATTTACTTGCACTATTTTTTCTGTGTATCTGTTTTATTGTGTTGCACTGTTGGAGGAGCCTGTGACCTAAGGGGGGGGGGGGGGGGGGTAGGGGGTAGGACACGTTCGATTCCTGTTTTGGATAGTGTGCCGTCGATGGGTTTCATTCCATTTCAAAGTGCTTTTTCACGCTCCGTGTAAACTTCGCGCACTGCCACTCCAACATCCAATCACAGAGCTTGAGGACTGATCACCGGGTTTGTCAAGCTAAGCACATGGTGTAGTCCCATAGCTGAGGATTCAGGGTAGTGTAGTGTCTTCTGCCATTTCTCCAAATCGAAAGGGGAAAATACAAAAGCATTGTACACAATTTAAACCAATCAATGTTGTGTAATTAACAAGGATAATCTGGTGTTTTTGAGTTGATGAGTAGTGCAGATATCACTGTAAAATCAATCGACAGTAAGGAGAATACTTACTTCCGGGTGTAAAATCCTCCGTTATCCAATGGGAATGGACGCTCACATTGCTCTTTGGGTCCGTAATACAATAAAGGGGACATGATCAAATAGGAATATAATTATCTTTTAAATAACGTTAACTAAAGGGAACAATCTATTTGACACAGCTGAAGCTCTGGCCTTCCTTAAAAACTAACTCATTTAATAAAAATCACAGTTGTATTACACACAATGCACTGTTTTTTGAGAACAAAAATTGGTAAATAATGCACCATAATACATTCTGACGAAAGATACAAATTATTATGAATACAAATCAAATAAAAGAAGCCTCCCGTGAGTTACTACAAGCTATAAAGTAGATTTTAAAAACGTTTTATAGAATAAAAGCTCACTGCGGGACGTTGTAGAAATGCGTGTGTGCACCACGACAAAGGAGCCTCATTCACTTTACATTGGGGTTGTTTGCGTGGTGCAGACACGTAAATGTAGCAAAGTTCGTGACTCCACCACGCAATGCGGTGTTAAGGAGTCGTGGTGGAGTCACGCATTCTGGTGAGACCAGGTTGAGAGAAAGAGTTCAGTTTGCGAAGAATGTGCATTCTCTGTTGACCCCGCTTCACAATACACTCAGTATTCACATCAAATTTGAGGTGGTCATCGAAAATGGTGCCTAAGTATTTATATGATGTGACAATTTCAACCTTGTCATTGTGTATGATGCACTCCTTAGGAACATCCTTGTGACGTCTAAAATCAATGATCAATTCCTGGGTTTTAGAGACATTTAAATCCAGAAAACTGTCATCACACCAGGAAATAAAATCAGTAAGAGCAGACTCGTGGCCTGATTCTGAGCCGCTAAGGAGGGACAAGAGGGCGGTATCATCAGAGAATTTAACCAGGTAGCTGTTGTCTTGCATGCTCCTGCATTTATCAGTGTACATTATAAAAAGTAGGGGCGAAAGAACGCATCCTTGAGGCGAGCCTGTGGAAGTGATGACAGAGACAGAGAGGCGTCCATTGACAGAGACAGATTACAGTGTCACAGCCCGTCAATGCATGGAACACTGGAAGTGCATGTGCCTTCTCAGGCCCCAGCCCTGCTGCAATTTCATGGGATGCAAGGTATCGAAAACCCTTTCCAGTTCCAAATGCCAGCCAAAGCTCATCTTTTGGCTGGAGACCCTGAGCAACTGCCACAGCCAGCACCACAACATCAGTATCAACAGTTTGTATCATGATTTTCTGCTGGCCATTTCTTGCTGCATGGGCCACATGTAATAACATGCGACTATCAGCTTCCTCGTGTGTACATGGAGCAATTGAAGACAGATCCTGAAGTGGTGGCTTGCTGAGGACATCTACATCATTTGTGACAACAAGCTGTTTGTTGTCCAGCACAAACTCCCTGAGCAGAGCATCTGAGAGTAAGGTGAACAACTCAGTCTTATTGCTGTCAACTCTGAGAAAGCTTTGCCAGTTCCTGGGAATGGGTGTGTACTCATTGAAGGTCTTTACAGATGTTGGTTTGAGCATCTGGATAATAATAATAATAATAATACATTTATTTTATATAGGCGCCTTTCAAGGCTCTCAAGGTCGCCGTACAAATACATAAAAAACAAGATACACAATAGATAACACCAGCATTTTTTTTTTTTATTTAACCTTTATTTAACCAGATAAAAAACATTGAGATAAAATCTCATTTTCAAATAAGAAAGAATAAGAAACATAAACAAGACAATGCAGTATATAAATCAATCAGATAACCAAATAAATAAAAAACAGAGGATGTGTGATGGATAATGATCAGGGTGGATATGCGAGTGTGAAGAGATATGTTTTGAGGCGTGATTTGAAAATGGGGAGAGAGTCAGTGTTGCGGATGTCAGGTGGGAGGGAGTTCCAGAGGCGGGGTGCAGAGCGGCTGAAGGCTCTGGACCCCATGGTGGTTAAACGGAAGGGGGGTGCAGTGAGGTGGAGGGAAGCAGAAGACCTGAGTGTGCGGATGGGTGTGTTGATGTGCAGGAGGTCGGAGATGTACAGAGGAGTGAGGTTATGGATGGCCTTAAAGGCGAGGAGCAGAATCTTAAAAACTATACAGGATTTGACGGGGAGCCAGTGAAGTTGCTGAAGAACAGGAGTGATGTGGTTAATGGAGGGGGTTCTGGTAATGATGCGGGCGGCAGAGTTCTGAACCAGTTGAAGTCTGTGGATGGATTTGAGAGGGAGACCAAAGAGAAGGGAGTTGTAGTAGTCGATGCGGGAAGTGACCAGGGTGTGAACAAGAATGGCGGTGGTCTTAGGGTTAAGGGACGGGCGGAGGCGGTTGATGTTGCGTAGATGGAAATAGGCAGACCGAGTGATATTACTGATGTGAGATTTGAATGAAAGTGTGCCGTTGAGGATGACACCCAGACTCTTAACCTGAGGGGAGGGGGAGACTGAAGAGTTGTCTATTGTAATGGAGAAACTGTCTGGTTTGGTTAGGGTGGATTTTGTGCCAATGAGGAGAACCTCTGTTTTATTGTCGTTAAGTTTGAGAAAGTTAGAGGAAAACCAGGATTTGATGTCCTGTAAGCAGTCCGACAGGGTGGATGGAGGGAGGATGGTGGTTGGTTTGGAGGACAAGTAGAGCTGGGTGTCATCCGCGTAGCAATGAAAGTGGATGTTGTGTTTACGGAAGATATTGCCAAGAGGAAGTAAATAGATGATAAAAAGAAGAGGCCCCAGGACAGAGCCCTGGGGAACACCGGTCGTGACTGGAAGTGGCTGTGATTTGAAGGTTTTGAGTTGGATGAACTGAGTGCGGCCAGAGAGATATGATTTAAACCAGAGGAGGGGTGTGTCAGTGATCCCGATGGAGGTCAGTCTGTCAATGAGGATGCTGTGGGAAATGGTGTCAAAAGCTGCAGTAAGATCAAGGAGGATGAGGATAGTTAATAGTCCGGAGTCAGCGGCCATGAGGAGGTCGTTAGTGATTTTCACCAGTGCAGTTTCTGTGCTGTGATGGGGGCGGAAACCAGATTGAAATTGTTCGTACAGGTTATTGTCAGACAAGTGGGAATGGATCTGGGATGCAACAGTTTTTTCCAGGATTTTTGAGAGAAATGGTAGGTTAGATATGGGACGAAAGTTATTAAAGTTGTTGGGGTCTGCACCAGGTTTCTTCAGTATGGGCGTGATGGCGGCTGATTTGAAAAGTGAGGGAACAAGACCAGAGGTGAGGGAGGAGTGTATGATGACAGTTATAAGGGCGGACAATGAAGGTAGACAGGCTTTTACCAGGGGGGTAGGAAGAGGGTCTAACTGACAGGTAGATGGCTTGGATTTAATGATGAGGTCAGATATTACAACAGCAGAGGGAAGTGTGAAATAATGGCTGCCCCATCTACAATAGTGCAGGTAACCTTGGGGCCATCAGAATATGCACTATGAACATCTTTCAGGCATTAAAGAAGATCACTCTTCTTTCCGAAGCGAAGGCCTCCCCCTTCAGATAGCGCTGGGGGACATGGCTGGTTCTTGTGTCGGAAGAACTCATGAAGGTTTCCTTCTCTGGTCTGGCAAGCAATGTAGAGCCTTGAAAAGAGCTGCATGTCTTGTTTGAGAGAGACCAATGCTGCTTGTCTTTTCATACTCTCCTCACAGGTGAAGTCCCAAACACTATCAGCTTATTCATTGTTATGGGATCATCTATTGGCTTTGTTCTTTTCACAAGACACTCTCTAGTAAAAGCTTCAAACTGGTGCTGTCCTGTCTGCTTCACCTTGCTGATTGCCTCAACAGCTGTTGCAATGAGGTCCTTGCTTTCCTCTTCAAAGGGCTTTCCAAGGTGTTCCATTGCGCTGACCAGAGAGCGGACATCCTTGATGAATGCAACTTGGACACTTGCTGTTTGATCATGGTGACGTGTGTCATCTGGTCTTCCCGGTTTCTTGGAGCTAGTCTCAAACTCCTGTATGGTTCGGGAAACTTCTGGTCCTGCTACCATCCAACGCAGCAGTGCAGAGGGGTTGTCAGTAAGGCCCACAGCACCACCATCTCCTTTGATGCAAGCATTTATTTGCTCATTGGCCTGGTCAATGGCTATGGAGGAAAACACCCTCTTAGTCTTCTGGACAGTGAAGTTACCTGCTCTGAATTCTTGGTCTATCTTAGGGTGTGTCCTTGGGAGTTCAGCCATGTCTCTCAGGTGAACTGGGATCCACCTTGCATAATGGGTATGGTCCATTGCATGAAACAATTTGGCTAGTTCTGTTAGCGCATCAAGGTACATGGGAAAAGATGCCTCTCGCAATGACCGCACAAAGACCAGCATGAGGAGTTCTAGTTCAAGTACAATAGACCAATGCTAAAACTGTGGGATGGTTTCTGCTTGGTGGCTGCACCATGCCTCAAACTTCAGAGGAACTCCATCTGTTTGTGTTTGACAATAGTTCTCATAAGCCCGGTGTTGCAGAACATTCAGAGCTGCTGCTGTGATTTGATGGGCTCTCCTTGTGCGTGATACATGTGCTGCTTTGAGGAAGGAGTCGGCTGTCTCTGGAGTTGTGATGTCAGCATGTAACCCAACCACTTCCCTGCAACCAGTTCCCTAGCATCTTCAGTGCTGCCATCTCAATATGCAGCCCACCAAACATAACAACCAGCTTGTCTTCACCATATTTCTCTGGCCACTTGAACTGGATTTGTTTTGCCAAAGCATACAATGGTTGGTCAAATGTGACCACAAGACTCTGGCCAGGATTCAGGTGTTCCACAGCTTTATTGATGACATCAAGAGAATGCTTGATCATGGTCGCAGTGTGAGCGCTTTCCTGAATAGTGGAAGGAGAGCAGTGCGACTTGTGGGACGAGTGCCTTGTGTCTGTCAGCTAGCATGGAAGGCAGCCCAAGAGGTATTCAATGCATCATCGGCACTGATTTTGTTTTCAACAACCTCCCTTGCATTAACCAACCACTGGTACTCTTCCGTGGTATTCTGGGTGAAGCCATCTCTACTGAGTGTTTCAACCCTGCTTTGTGGGACATGTGACACTTTGATATTGCCAGCGACAGGGGGCACCTCTGTGTAGTACTTTGGCAAGCGGTCAAGGGTTTTGGAAAGCCCACTGAGAACAGGAATGCTTCGGTCAGCCCCTTCACCAACAAAGGTGGGATGCTGGAGCAGAGAGATTGCCGTGCCATGGAAAGAATCCCTGGATGTTGTTGAAGTTAGAGCCTCAATATCACATTATATCCATTGTTAACCTGTTACGCACGGCCCCCCCGGTACCGGGCGGATAAACGCGTCATTTGCAGGAAACAACGTCTAAGGAACCTTAATATTTAATAAACTATGAATGTTTTATATCCATGTAACGGGAAGAAACTCAGCTAACTGATTTAAAAAAAAAAAAAAATCCAAAAAAAACCCACAATGCTAACACTCAGCCTCTGAATTAGCCACGAGCGAAAAAATGTAACCTAAAACGGCACTTAAACTCACAATAACTCCCTTACAGGGTTCTTACACCTTTTCCAAAGTCAAATTCAAGCACTTTTCAAGCATTTTCAAGGTGCATTTTCAAGCTTTTCAAGCATCTTACAGCTGTTGTAAATTACATATTTATATACACATACTTATACTCAAATGATTATTTCCCTACCTCACATTAAATCAGATGTTCTTTATGCTATAAACAACCAAATGTGTGTTTCATAATAGCATTCTATATGAGGATGAAAAATTAAAAATGTTAGAAAAGAAAACTAAGTTTAATATTTCAAAATGAGTGACCCATCTGTACGTAGACTGGGCATCCCATATAACCTGGCTGAGCCAATATAAAACAATCAGCCAAATAACTTTTCAATATATTATTGATTACTATTTTTGAGGTACTTTTAGGTTGGCAGTAAACACAAGTCAGAGGTAAATGGTGTACTTTGACTCCACTACATGTATTTAATACCTTTAGTTACTTTACAGATGTGGATGAATGATGTGAAATATAATCAAGTGTTAAATCAGACTTTAGTTCCACCTGGAGTAAATTCACAAGCTACTCTGTAGTATACAAAGTCATTCGAACTAGCTGCAACTTTACCAGCTTTGATAACACTTTCATGATCAATCATTATAAAACATATCATATACAATTATTAGGGATGCTCCGATCGCCAATTTTGGGGCCGATCGCCGGAATCAGTATAGGCCGATACCGCTCTCTTTTCCTCTCTCCCCCTCTCTCTCTCTCCTGACAGCCCGTCAGTATCTCCTGCAGCTCACTGATCCAGTAATGAGCGACCCGACAGTGAAGAATAAATATATTTATAACTAGTTTAGCTTGTTCCAGAGGTAGATAAAATAGCTAAGTGTGTTAGGTCTAACTCTTAATGTGTGTTCTGCTTCGCTCACCGGTCCGTCACAGCGGGTGGAGCTGCAGGATTTCTGCTTCACACACACGTTGCATACCGCTATTTTATTGTCATTTTCGGACACTTAAAATACTGCCAGACTAGTGAAGCCATTTTGGCGAGCTTGTTTTGCCGCGCACAGAGAAAAGTGTCATGTATTTTACATGCAACGATAGCCTAATCTAAAATGCTCTACTCTGGCGTACCTTTCGTGTGGTGTGTTGCGTCAGCGCAGACTCTCGCATCGTTATTGTTGCACACTTTGCAGGAGGCTACTCTTGGGCTTCGCTTGACCCTCGTCTTAGCCATGGCTTGTATTTGTCTTCTGCTAGCCAACGCTCGTTGAAACGGCAACCTCCTGGCATACTGTCATCTATCACTCTCATCAGAATTCCCAGGTCACACACGTAACAAAAACACTTGCCGGTCACGCGCATAGCGCGGGAAGGCCGGAGCGGAGCTGTTTTATGTAAAAGCGAAGCAATTAAGCGCGCTCCGACTTCTTTATTTTCTTTTAATCTAAAAAGCGAAGTAAAGCATTTACAATTTCAAGCACTTTATCCCAAATTCAAGCACCATTCCCAAAATTCAAGCACTTTTCAAACCTTGAAAACACCTCGTACAATTTCAAGCATTTTCAAGGATTTCCAGCACCCGTACGCACCCTGCCTTATTACTTATCCTAGATGCACAGCCAACCACTCGTTTTTGGTCTCCTGGAGACACAGAATCTGTGTAAAAAACCTCAACACTCAGTGATAAACATTTGCGACGCTATAAACAAAAGCGTACATCATAACATGTGGAGCTAGGTAGCTAGAAACGCTAACATGGCTTACCTTGGTCAAAACTGGTCTTCAATGGCATTAAAACGATAAAAAACGATGCTGCAGTTAATCCATAGGTTCATCCAATGTATCTGTGCCTTCTTTGAAATTATTTCTGATAATCCATAAGCAATAAAACTGCTTTTTCGTTTCCAAATGCCAGAGCTAGAGATCGCTTCACTCTGCTGCACATTTACATGCGCGCAGCCCCCACCTTTTCTCTTCACAACGTGTGTGTGTGGGGGCCTCCCCCTTCGATTCTATTGGCTCTAACGGTCAGAAAGAGGTGTCAACCATCCAAATCGACCAAGGGGGGCCAGAGATATGGAAAAAAAAACATTTTCACCCAAATCACCTCAGAGGTGGGGTGGTTTTGGCTAAACCTCTCTAAAAAGGTCAAATGTCACTTGTTTTGCATCAATCTTGATACAGGGTACTTATTATATGTTGTACTTTGGATTCCTAAAGCTTTTAGTCTACTAACCCATCATCCAAGGGTAGTTTTCACTATCTGTAAAAAATAATCTTTGGACGGACACTATAATTTACAGTTTTTTACTATGTAAAATCTGAATTTTCTTTAAAATAAAAAACATTTATATTGATTCTGACACTTCTACATCCAACTCACAGATGTAACCTTGCTTTGATAAAAGAAATTATTCATATAACCCTTTTAGAAGTTAAGTTGTAGTCATTTGTTTTGGGCATGTCATTTTCGAGCCTGAAACATGAAAAACAGGCTTGGTGCTTAACATGAAAATTGACCTAACATTTTTTCAAAATGGCTGCCATATTGAAAATTCATGATGGCTTCATGTTCTGCATGTCTTTGGCTATAACTGTACCAAATTTGATGATTCTATCACATAATATTCAATAACAGTTGTCGCTGGCGGCCATCTTGAAAAATGACCGCCATATTGAAAATTCATGATGCCTCCATATCTAATTTTTTTCTATATGTCTTTGGCTACAAGTGTACCGAATTTGATGCTTGTATCACAAAATGCACAATTGTTGTGGAATTTCTAGCTAAGCTGCCCCACTAGGACACAAAGTATGCACCTGGTCAAATTAAAAGAGATAAAGGGAAACAAAAAAACAGGCATGAAGGAGGTAGGGAAGGAGATATGAAGGGTCTACGGGATGCAGGGAGGTGGGCTGAATGGACAAAGAGATTTAGGAAAGGGAGGGAAGTGGGGTAGAAGGAATGTAGAAAATGGAGTGTGGGTCGTTAAACAGAGACAAGTGAGGCTGGATGTGTTGACCCTGGATAAGTAGCGCAGCAGGATAAGAGGTGTAGTTGAAGCTGGCCATGCTCCCGAGCCTAAGTTAACTAATTAACTTCATTAATACTTTGTCAGGTTAATCAGTCTAACACTCACACACTGCTGTCATGCTCCAACTGTTAGCATTTAGCATGTCTGAGCAGCTCATCTAGATTGTTTGTTATTGGTGATTTATTAGCTGCTTAAAAAATGGTTTGCATACCTGTCTGTTTCTGCAGGACATTTTATTTAGAAACACTTATAGTTATTTCCTAAACCTTATGTGTTTCTTGTTTGAGATCTGCTTTTAGTTTGTTAATGACAAATAAGGACATATTGTACAGAAGTACATGTAGCCCATATAATTTGGATCACATTTCTTTTTTCAAAGAAAAATAAATATACAGCATGTTTTAACACAGAAAAATGTGTGAAGCAGTCATTGGAAACAGTGCAGGCACTTAAAATATTAATTGTAAGGGAATTGTCTAACGGACTAGAGTAGCCTGCTAACATCACATTTATCTAAAAGGTTCGGATTCCCGGCCACACCAACACAGCGAGAATGACACAACGAAATGTATAAAATGATTTGTCTATATTACAAAATTACTTTAAAACACCTCGTTAATAAATAGTTAAATGAGGCACAGTTAAAATAATGTTCAATGCGTCAAGCAATAAATAGTTCAGGGGAATGGTTTAAAAATACCCAAAGTCCCGTCCAGTTCATATGGAAAATCCGCTCCGCGTTCCCCCTTGCGCCAGGGAAAGGGCGTGCTTCAGCGGGACTTTCGGTAGAGTGCGGCCACTCCGGGAAATTGTAAGAAATTAAAATTAATATTGAATGACGTAACTCAGTTTAAACATAGAGTAAGCTTAAAACTGTTTTATTCTGAAAATATTTCCGCTACAGTTTATTTTGAAAAGCTTTATTGAAAGGCGTCAACATTGTCAACAGTGACCACTTCCGGTTTTACGTTAACAACGATTACAGCCGTTAAAATGCATTAAATAAAAAGTCATGAATGAGTGTATGAGGAGAAAAGGCGTGTGGAGTTATACAATGAACACACAACGTCTAAATCCTCTGTTATGCGCGATATCGGACCTTGGAGAAAGAGGAGGGCGGACCATGGATGTATAATAAGAACTGGATACAGCGAGAGTTGCTCATTCGCGCATGATGATAAAATGGCCCAACTTTTGAGAGAGCGAAATGTCACAGATTACCCGGCATGCCTGAGAAGTACCCGTATGTGCGCTCATAGCGCATGCGCAACTTTAACCATGCCCCCCAAAATGCTTGTTCACATCAAGCACGTACATTTGCGTACACGTAACAGCACCGCACGTTCATGACAGCATGGTAATGGTTTGTTATTATGATAGATTTGATATTAACGAGGCGGCAGTTAGCAGCTAGCGGTTAGCTAGTAATTATGCTAATTTACACATCAATCGTTATGTACTTTTATATTACGCTGTAACAGGATCTAGTGATATCCAAGCAACAGAGCTTCATTTAGCATGAAAAAATTATTGCACTGTATATATATATATATACAGTGCAATAAACTTCTTAGTGCAATAAGAAGCTACAGGGACGTTAATCTACGTCGGTAATATTAACTTTATTTAATACAACATTTACGGTACAAGATTTAATCATACAGCCCATGTAGTATAATATTTTACAAATGATGAATTACAGCAAACATGTGCAATATATCCATTATTACAGCTCCGTGGGCTGGCAGTAAGGCGATATGGGTCCGTTCTTATTGTGCATCCATGGGTAAAGATAAACGCATGTAGTGCTGAACACGTAACATGAACGTGCCGGGCGGCGCGGTCCCGTGGGTTAGATGCGCGTTCATAATGCAGAGGGAATTAACTCTCAGAATAACGTTATTAGCACATTTTTACAACTTGAGGAACGAATGTTTTTAATAAGGGCTATACAAGTGTTCATACTGGGTAGTTTATTTAGTTTAAACAAAATTATCCAACGATTTACAGACCACTCTTTCCCCATGTAAGTCAATGGGAAAAAGTGTTTCCGGGCCTGGCAACCAAAAGGAAGTGTAGTACCGCCGTTTGGCCAGCACGAATATTTTCATCTGAGTCCGGCGCACTTCCTGGGGGCTTGGGGCGGACCCCCTACGTCACAGCCGCCATTGAGAGGAGGAGCGAAGGAATAGATACAGACTGAGAAAGAACGTGATCTCGCTCTCTTTTCACTGCCGCCACCTCGGGACCACAGCTGTTGTCCCTTATCGCTCTGTTTGTTTCAGAACCACGTTACTTAATTAAAGTACCAATTTGAACCTTTTCAGAGACTACATTGTCTCTTATTTTAACTTCCTCCTGGACGCGAGAGAACCAACACAAATCAACAAAATCCAGTGCCGGATATTCCACGTGGCCAGCCAGCCGAAATCGTCACTGCCACTCTGCCGTCGCCCCCTGGTCACGGAACCCTCGGTACACAGAAGGGGGACTCAGGATACACCAAATACATTTGAGTGAAAGGACACAAGCTCAACAAGGAGGAGATTATCACTTCCCTTAGTTTGGAGATTTAGATCGGTTGAAACAACAACAATGGTTGGAGGCCGCTTCACCAGGGCGAGAGGAGATACAAGATACTTTCTCGTGTGCAAGTAGGAAGTGGAGCACACAGGAGACAACCGTTTAATTGCAGACTGTTATGTTTATGTGGGGAAATGGCAGTGCATACATTATTTGAGATATATTTCAAACTCGGACTTTATTTTAGGGACATTTCGGCCAGAGGTGTACAATACAATACAGCTTTATTTATATAGCACTTTAAACCTCCAGACCAAAGTGCTGTACAGGCTAATAAACAAAACAAAACATACAAAAAGTAACACAGCTCAACTCACACACCATAAAACAAGTACAAGTAAAAACAATAGACAATTTAAAAGGAATAAAAGCAACGCTCTCAAAGATGTTAATACGCTAAGGAGAAGAGGTGGGTTTTAAGAAGCAATTTAAAAGCAGGCAGTGTGGCGGCCTCTCTGATGTGCAGGGGCAGATCGTTCCGCAGTGTGGGAGCCGCTACAGAGAAGCAACGGCCCCCTCTGAGCTTTGACTTGGTTCTGGGCACATTCAGGAGCAGTTGATCCGCTGAGCTGAGAGGGCGGTTGGGCGTGTAAGGGTGTAGCAGCTCAGAAAGATATGGTGGGGTCATGCCATTTAGGGATTTAAAAGTAAACAAAAGGATTTTGAAATGAATCCTAAAATGTATTGGCAGCCAGTGGAGCGAAGCCAAAATGGGGGAAATGTGGTCATATTTCCGTGTGCCAGTTAAAAGCCTTGCTGCGGCATTTTGCACCCGCTGCAGACGAGCGAGGGAGGACCCACTGACCCCCATGTAGAGAGAGTTACAGTAATCCAGCCGAGTGGTGACAAAGGCGTGGATTACTGTCTCAAACTGCTGTCTGGAGAGAAAAAGTTTTACTTTGGCTAGCTGCTTCAGGTGATAAAAGCTTGTTTTTACCACAGATTTAATCTGACTCAAGTTTTAGTTCACGGTCCATTTTAATGCCAAGGTTCGTAATGGTGGGCTTGGTGTACTGAGCCAGGCAGAAGTGGTGCCAGTGGTGCTACCAAAAACCATTACTTCTGTTTTTCCTTCATTCAGTTTAAGGAAGTTGCACGCCATCCAGGCTTTTATGTCCTCTAGACACTTTAGCAGTGGGCTAATTGAGTAACCCTCCTTCTTTGTTAGTGGGACATAAATCTGGCTATCATCAGCATAGCAGTGGAATGCGATGCCGTGCTTTCTAAATATGGACCCAAGAGGGAGCAAATAGAGGGAGAATAGCAGGGGGCCTAATACTGAGCCCTGTGGGACCCCATACAGGAGTGGAGCAGAGGAAGACTCGGAGTCACCAAGGCTGACAGAGAAAGTTCTGTCCGTCAGATATGACCTGAACCATTCCAGGGCTTTCCCCTCAATGCCCACCCACTTCTCCAAGCGAGAGATCAGGATGTCATGGTCGACTGTATCGAAAGCAGCAGTTAAATCAATAAGTAGAAGCACAACGCAGTCCCCAGAGTCAGTAGATAAAAGGATGTCATTAAAAACTCTTAAAACCGGATTGGAAAACCTCCAGTATATTGTTCTCTTCCAGAAAAAACATAATTTGACTGTCGACAATCTTCTCCAGGATTTTTGACATAAAAGGCATTTTGGAAATGGGCCTAAAATTAGCCAGAACTGTGGGGTCCAGACTGGGTTTTTTAATACGAGGTTGCACTACTGCATGCTTCAGGTTTTCAGGGACCTTCCCTGAGAGCAGACTGCTGTTTATAACTGCCAGCACAGATGGTCCAACAGTGGGGAAAACCTCTTTAAAAAGTTGAGGTGCGACAGGGTCATTTGGAGAACCAGAGGGCTTTAACTTGGAGACAATCTCCTCACAAAAGACAGTGCTACAGGCTCAAACTGATTAAAGACAGCAGAGCACAGTGCAGGAACTGAGGGGTCATTTGCAGGAGCAGAGATTTGAGCTCTAGTGGAGTTTACCTTATTAATAAAAAAGTAAAGAAAGTCTTCACAGGCCGCAATAGAGGTCTCCATAACGGTATTTTGGGGGGCATTAAGGACCAAATCAATAGTCTGAAACAGAACACATGGCTTGTGACGGTTTGACAGAAAGATGTCAGATAAATGCAGTGTTGTAGTCAAGTCACAAATTCACGAGTCCAAGTCACTCTCGAGTCACCACTCTCGAGTCACCACTCTTCGAGTCCGAGTCACCAAGGGAGAGTCGTAGTTGAGTCCAAGTCACCCAAGGAGTGTCCGAGTCGAGTCCGAGTCATCATTACCTGTGTTCGAGTCCGAGTCCAAGTCCGAGTCACCCAAGGAGTGTCCGAGTCGAGTCAGAGTCATCATTACCTGTGTTCGAGTTTGAGTCCAAGTCACCTAAGAAGAGTCCAAGTCAAGTCCGAGTCACAAGTCTTCATGTATTAATCTTCGTGGATATATGTGTTGAAATGTAGCTGCTCCTCCACATTACTTTTATCCTGTCATGTTATACTAATGTGTCTATTGAACTGCTGTGAAGCCAGTTTGGCTACAATTCTTGTAATAGGTGCTATACAAATGTAAAGCTTATTACTAATATTAATATTATTATTATTATTATTGTAAATGACCTATAATATGTCTAACTATATTTAAAATGAGTTACCTTTTAGAGAAGTGATTATATTTGTATGTCAATATTTTCCTATGGTAAAGTTTTCGTTTTGCACTTTTATTTTGATAGTAATAAGATCGGGACTCTTATTTTGATGGAACTTTTACCGGTTAAATCGGTTTACTGATAAAGATTAAGCCCCAGAAAGCACATGGCTACTTAGCATGCAAAAATGTTAAGTAGCCATGTGCTTTCGTGTTATCGGCTGAATCTTTATGTATTGATTAGATCACGTTACTCTGATGATAGTGTTCAAGACAGCCTATATGTCTGAACTCGATCCTTAGAGTAATGTGTTATGGAGCCTTCTCTTCAATATTTTTTCCACATAACGAGCATTTTGCGCTGCTCTTTTCCAATGTGGAAGCAGAATGTGTGAAAGCATACAGCACGATGCGGGGTGTGTCTCTAGACATCTTTAGACTGGAATAGCGTGGCCCAGTACGTGAACTCGCCTCGCAAGTGCACACGCCAGGATAGAGGACATCAGACTCCAGAGAAAACTTGCTCGAGTCCGAGTCCAAGTCGGAGCGTCAATGTACAAGTCGAGTCCGAGTCATCGTGGTGGGAAAAATTCACGAGTCCGAGTCCAAGTCATCGTACGCGAGAATTCATGAGTCCGAATCCGAGTCCAAGTCATCGTGCGCGAGAATTCACGAGTCCAAGTCCGAGTCGCGTCAATCAGTGCGCGAGTTGAGTCACGAGTCCCGAAAATCGGCACTCGAGTCCGAGTCCAGGACTCGAGTACTCCATCTCTGGATAAATGTTTGCTTTTTGCCTCTTTCACAGTGATCTGATAGAGACGCTAACACTCCCTCAACATTTGAAATGAAACTTGCAGTTTGTCCTTTTTCCATTTACGCTCAGCTCTACGGCAATCCCGTCGGACAGCCCGAGTCGTGTCATTTAACCAAGGCTCAGATTTAGTTTTAGGTTGCCTGGTTTTTAAAGGAGCAACAGTGTCTATGGCAACTTTGCAAGTGGAGTGAAACCATGAGCTAAGCTCATCCGTTTCAGGTGACATAGGTCATGGGCGTCGCAGCCATTATATGAGGGTGGGACAAGTCCCCCCCACTTTTTCAAATGATTAGTTTAGACCCCCCCACTTTTACTATGCGGAAAGTCCGTGAATCGGTCTATCCACTCGCCGCACTTTGTAGAGCGCTGTGTCAGTGCTTCACTATCAAATGAAATCCATTCCACTTGCGAATGAGAGAATGCCCAAATCAATGAAACTCCGTACCATGTTTTCACTGCTACGTTGTACCAAGGCAGATTCTCACATAGCGCGCGCATGTTCAAGGAGTGTTGTCATAGTTGGACAGCTCAGATCTGTTGTATGAAGCGATGCCGGTAGCGGAGGTAAGGCACACACACCAAATGTTCAGGAAATGGTTAATACAGCGAAAATCAAAGCTGACGATCTCTTGGTTTGATATGTTTTCTCCCCCAGACAACAAGGACATAAGAAAAACATTTTCAAAGAAGAGGAAAGTAAGTCATCAGCTGGTAGCAGTTAATCAGTTAACAGTGATGGCGGCGTCTCACTTCTGGAGAGGAGTTTCGTCTTTATGTCATGGTAGAGAGATACAAATACTGAATAGTTTAGATGAGAAAAGGCATCGAAATGCCAGGTTACTAGTATTTATCATGTAAACAGGGAACATGAATAACCCGATCTCTCTGTGCTCATGTAAACACCATATCCCCAATATGATCATACCCGGGATAATACTCATAAACGGCTTACTGATGTCCATGTAGAGACGCAGTCAGTGTGTTTTACTGGAGCCTCAGTTCGATAAGAGATTATTTTCTGAGTTCTTTAACTTAGGTACTCTCTTTCAAAAATGGTAATGTGCGTTATGTTTTAATTATACTTCTTATCATTCAGAAGCTTTTTGTGTGTGTTTATGTTTTACTGCTAAATAAATAATTATCACTTCGCCACCTCTCTTGACATCTAGGCACTTGAGAGTGAGTCAGAGGCAGAATACAGGGACAGTGGAGAGGTCCATTGCTGAGGTGAGTGATGAAAGGGAAATGACAGTTGAGAGTCAATTGTGATGTGGACTCTCATCCCAGGATTTTAAGGAAATCAGTGGGGATATTGAACAGGAAACATTTCAGTCAAGGGGCATCATATGACCAATATAGACAGAAGAGCAACATTTATTTGAACGTTTAAGTCAATGATACCATTCCTAGGTGGAGTCAGATCAGTCTCAATATTAATAAATGCTCACAGAAGGATTCACAAATGTATTTTGCGATTTATATATAAATGACTCTCCACAACAATATCTCTCAATGCACTCACAAATATTTATTGTTTTGTACATATAAATGTACAAAAAATGGGCATTTAAACTGCTTTTTATTAATTCAAAGACAGCTCTGAATTAATAATCAAATATGTTTCCTTTCTTTACTACTGGATGAAATTACAAAATGTACCCATCATTTTCCTCATGCTAAGTATAGCCACATAAAAGTATCAAACCACCTGTTAAAATGCACCAGAATACAGGAAATCTATTTTTTTTTTCACCCCCCGTTAAAAATGTCCCCCCCACATTCAGGATGCTTCCTACGCCCATGACATAGGTTCCCGATGAACACAGTTCTGTTTAAAAGCGACAGAGAACTGACCAGCAGTGGACGGGCGAGCGCGCCAAGGAGCAGTTTAACAGTTTCACAAGCAAGACTCACATCAAATAATACAGGCATATGATCAGAGAAAAAGGCTACACAAATCTCCAGGTTATATTAAGAACAGGCAAACCATAAGATAAAACAAGATCAAGTGTGTGTCTGCGTTCCTGCGTGGGGCCAGACACAGACTGCACAAGATTAAAGGAATCAACAAGGTTTAAAAAGTCCTTTGCCATAGGTTTGTTGGGACAACACACATGAATATTAAAATCCCTAACAATAAGAACACGGTCATATTTTGGCATAATTTCAGCCAAGAAATCAGAGAAATAATTTAGAAATCCCTTATTGTATTTGGGAGGTCTATAGACCACAGCACACAGCACTGTATGAGAGCGACCATGCTCGAACACGCTCAGTTCTGTTGATAAATTGTGATCTTCTCGCTCCCAGGAAAGAAACTTAAAATAATGAGACTAATGGAGTCTCTGAAAAGGTTCAAATTGGTACTTTAATTAAGTAACGTGGTTAAAGAACAAGCATAAGGTAAGGAAGAGACAAAGCCGGTGATGTCCCTGGGGAGGCTGCAGCGAAGTTAAGAGCGCGGGTTGTCCTTTCCGATCTCCTTTATACTTTTCTTGTTCTCTCCCGCTGTGCAGATAGGGGGACCGCCCTCCTCCTCTGCATGGTTCGACATCGCGTGAAACAGAGGATTTCGACATTCTGTATTCCCTGCCTACTTCCTTAAGCCTTTTCTCCTCCTTATCTCTGTCATGACTTTCTATTTAATACCTTATAAACGGCTGTAATAGTTAGTTTAGAAATCCTAGAAACACCTCTACGGCACAGTTCTCATTTACGGTAACTCCCTCTGACGTCATAGCTACTCACGTATGTGAAAAGACTCTACGATCAACTGTACCTTCATTTAATATTCAGCAGTAGGTTTTGGTGTGCAACACTCCATGTCATTTTCACTTTACATTCAGAAAACGTATTATTATTAGCCACATGCTAACTGCTAACCGGATATGAAGGATTTTCAGAATAAAAGCTTGGCATTGAGATTTCCTGAGAACTTCCGGGTTTTTTCACAATAAAACAGCTTTTAAACTGACGATATGTTTTAGACTAAATTATGCTATTAAACATTGATTTTAATTTCTAACAGTTCAAAGCTGCCGGGTGAGAATGACAGTGAAAGTTGCTGGCATTTATAGTCACTCTTAAAAACAGTTGCTATGCCTCCACCTCGGCCTGACGTCCGCGGAGAGTTAAAATAGCAGCAATGCTGCGGTACAAGTTTGGTAAACGCGCTGGACTCACCAATACTGAGCCATGTCTCAGTCACCAAGAGGAAGTCCAAACCCTTAGAAGTGAAGAAATCCTTTAGGACAAAAGTCTTGTTTGTTAGCGATCTTGCGTTGATCAGGCCAAACCTGGCAGGGCCCGGCAGATCGGCGGCGTTAGAGGTCCGGGGAGCCCGACACAGAGACCTCAGGTTATGCAGATTAACCCAGCGGAAGCGGGGACGAGGGGAGCAGGTCCCGCGGTGCAGGAATGCCTCATCCGGTCTGACACACACACACACACACACACACACACACACACACACACACACACACACACACACACACACACACACACACACACACACACACACACACACACACACACACACACACACACACACACACACACACACACACACACACACACACACACACACACACACACACACACACACACTGCCCGATTATTCCCCCTATTACTCGTTTTATGAAGGTCACCAGGGCGCATCATGTTTGTGCTCTGCTCAGCTCCGCTGTGTGCGTGTGTTCGGTGTATGTGTGTGTCCGACACCGGCATTTGTTTTCAAATTACCATGAACAGTAATTTACACACATCTGGCTAACTCCATAGGTATATGTGTATTCCCAAGTGAAAGAAGTTTGTTTAATCTTAATCTCGATGTAGTGCTTAGTCCTGTCGGAGTGCACCGGATCGAACTACACTATCATAATATCTTCTGAAAACAAATGCACACACACACACAAACACACACACACCATACTTGCCAACCCTCCCGATTTTCGCGGGAGACTCCCGATTTCATTGCCCTCTCCCTGTTTCCTCCCGGGGACATATTTCTCCCGCATTTCTCCCGATTTCTGACAAAATCAGATTTACTCAGGACTGTTTCCACTCGGACTTTAATACAGCTACACCATTGTTTGGTTTCCATGGTAGCGCGTCTCTTTAGTAGCGCGTCTCGTCTCTTTAGTAGCGCGTCTCTTTAGTAGCGCGCGCAACTGAAAGTCTGAGAGGGTGGGGAAAATAGTCACAGAAAACAGAACAAGAATCGACAACTCCACCCTCTGCTCACTCCTGTCCTTCACATATGCTCCATAAAGGATGGTGCTACAGGCCGCGAGGCAGTGCCCTTACAACTACAATAAGCATGTTAATGTTAATCTAATCTAATGTTAAAAATCAGCTCCGGCGATCCACTAGCAGCCCCCCCCCCCCCCCCCCCCCCCCCCCCCCCCGCGATGGTTTTGAAATGCTCCCGATTTCTGAGGTCTCAAGGTTGGCAAGTATGACACACACACGCCCTCGTGACCTCGTGACATCTGCGCACGAGAAAGTATATCGTGTGCACAAGATTTTTTTACCATGAACCTTTAGAGGCTCCGTATTTAAGAACTAAGCACACACTAAAACTTTCTTTCACATACTTTCAAGACCTACCTTTAACACACATGCCTTCCTGCAGTACCTGTCATGTTTTGACCGAACTCTGTGAAGTGTTTGACAAATCTGCTTTTCTTTACCACATTCATTGTTTTCCCACTCATGCTTCACTAATGTCTTGTTGTAAACTGTCACTCAAGCTGGCTGAAAGTGTGAGTGTGTGCCAGAAAATGTAGTATGTACGTGTGTGTGCTCAATATGGAAACGTTGCAGCCAATTAGTATGTGTGTGTGTAGTTTAAGTACTGCAACGTTTACTATACTTTTATGACTGTGACATGATATGAGTGATGGATGAGAGAGAGAACGTGTTAAAGATCTTTTATGTGAATTTGTTTGAGGAGAATTCTCACCCTCACAGCAGAGCTCCTGTTGAACTTCAGACTGCTGATTTGTGAAGACTCAGGCGGCTTTCTTTCCTCACGAGCCCTGTGCTGTGTCTTGTTAGGATTTCTTAAACCCCGAGACTAGGATAAACTGAAAAGAGTCCAAGGAAGCTTATAAAAGTTAACAGCATTTAATTAAACAAATAATGCGATGATATACAAATGAAAATATGCGAGTGGCGCGGCTCCCCCCCTCAGGTCCGCTTGCTACCCGTTTGCGTGGGGTGCTGGGCGGAAGAGAGATCGATTCTTGACTTGATTCCTCTGTTATCAACTGTAGTCTTCTCCTATTGGCCAGTCTAGATGGGGGCGGGTCCAAGAAACATAAAACAGCTTTAAATTAAAACAGTGTATTTAATTTAAATTACGCCATATAAACATTGATTTTATTTCTTACAGTCTCCATACAGATACTTCCCTTAGTCAGTGGTGGAAAGTAACTAAGTACATTTAAGTACACTAACTCCTAGTTAGTCCATCAATTACTGTAACAGGAATCTTATGTAACTATGTGCAATAATAATTTAACTCCTGTTATATACGCCCAGTTCCCTCTACAGTGCTTGACTTGAGTAATTTAAATGCTACTTCTACACCACTATATTCCAGAGGAAAATATCGTACTTTTTACTGCACTACATTTATTTTAACAGTTACTTTGTGCATATAAATAAGAGATAAGATAAGATAAGATATTACTTTATTGATCCCAATTTGGGAAATGTTTGTGTTGCAGCAGCATAAAAAGACATGGCATTGTACAATAAAAATTAAAAGACAAGAAATAAACAAGAAAGTAGAAAATATACATGTTGGGAGGCGTTTTTGGTGCAGTGGGTTGAGTGTTGGTGTTCGGATCAGGGGGTCACAGGTTCAAACCCCACTGCAGTCAACATGTCGTTGTGTCCCTGGGCAAGACACTTCACCCCAAATTGCTCCTGTGGGGATTGCCCACAGTGTTGAGTATGTAAGTCGCTTTGGATATAAGTGTCTGACAAGTGACATGTAATGTAATGTAATGTTGAATTTACAAATTAACAATAACAAGATATAAAGCAAGGTATTATATATACATATGTTTGTGACAGATGGAATATTAAATATTAAACTGAATATATAAATGTAAAATGTACAGTGTGGTTTTATTCCAAGAGAAGCTATGGAGCAGAGAGTTCTCTGCCAGCCAGAGGTAATTTGTTATAGATTTATTGCAGTAGGCAGGAATGTTTTCTGTATCGGTCCTTGTGACAACGGAGCTGCAGCAGTCTGTTGGATAAGGAACTCCGCTGTCTGTCCAGCTGCAGGTGGAGAGGGGGGAGGGGGGGGTTATCTGTCTGTCCAGCTGCAGGTGGAGAGGGGGGGGTGGGGTTATCCATGATGGACAACATCCTGTTCAGTGTCCTCCTCTCCACCACAGCTTGAAAAGGGTCCAGCTTGATGCTGATGACAGAGCCAGCTGAGCACACTGCCCAGCCGGACGTACTGTTATGGAGCTAATTTCCTGCCATAACTCCACAAACAAACTAAACAGGTTTTACAAATGCCTTATGATTCACTAACAAACACAATGTGGTTTGCAAATACAAAACACCATCTACAAACTAATGAATTTAGTTTTGCAAAGAAAAAACGTATCTATCAAACAAACACATAACATTTTTCTAATAAATCATGTTTCAGAGACAAATTCAGCAAAGTACACAACTTTTTTTTACAAGTGCACAAATTTGTTTTACAACTACAACACTTTGTTTTACAACTACAAAACTTTTTTTTACAACTACAAAACTTTTTTTTACAAGTACAAAACTTTTTCTTCTCACGGCGGAATATTACTGCCAAAAGTCACGTGAGTGAGTCACGTGACTTTTGGCAGTAATATTCCGCCGTGGCTGGCTCATACACAGTCACACATGCTCACTCACACATGCTACACGGCAGCAGGGGGCGCTACTGAGTCCATTGGGAAGACGGGAGGTTGAGCAGAGCATGGAACAGCCCTTGCCAGTCTGATGACAGGTGTTATAGTGATAATATTATAAACAAGGTGAATTTAGCGATCACAACGAAAACAGCCAAGACACATATTGAGCCCAGAAAATAAATGTTATTAGGGGCTGTAAATATAATAAGCCTTTGTCTAAAATGGACAACATTGTAACTAAGGAGATTTAAACTATATATACAGCCAGGGGACGTTCGGGACGAATCCCGATGGGCCGGTACTGAAGTGGGCCGGTCGGATAAGTCACTGCTCACCCCCCCTTCCCCCCCGTCGACAATTTCCTCGCGGTATTTACTTGCGGCACCACCGAGGTGGGCCGCTTACTTGCGGTACCGAGGTGGGCCGGCGGTACCGAAGTGGGCCGGTACGAGTCCCGGGCTGATTTGTAGTCCCAGTCCGCCCCTGTATACAGCGATTCTGCACTCGGTCAATCAGCTGCTTTTCATTTTTATTCCTGCTATATTCAATGAGTGATACAAATATTTTTTACCACAAGTTCTTAATAAAACTGACACTGTTGGACTTGGTACTAGTTGACTGCAACCAGAAATAAAATGAAGTACTTTACTGTGTACTTTGTGAGTAATCCTCTGTCAGAGTCCCCTCCATAGTACATAATGCATGTTTTTTGCTATCTTTGATGAATGATAAAAATAAAATGTTACCATTAGTTCTTAATGAAATTGATACGGTTTGACTTTGTATTAGTAAGCCTACTACTAACAATACATTGAAGTACTTTTACTGTGTATTTTTTGAGAAATACTCTGTCAAAGTCCCCTCCTGTGAACAAAATCAAGCCACTTCTGCTAAGTTTGATGAGGGAATTCTTTTTTGTTGCCATTAGTTCTTCGTGAGATTGATCCTGTTGGACTCAGTACTACTGAAACTACCCCCACAAGTACTATGAAGTACTTATTGTGTACTTTTCCAGTAATCCTCTGTCAATGTCCCCTCCTGAGTACAAGAATGCATGTTTTTCTTTTAATAAGCGTTAAAAAACATTTCTTCCTGAGACTGATATTGTTGGACAGAGTATTTTAAGAGGATGGTAGACATGATATCAGCAATACTTCCAGTCAGTACTCCGGCAGCAGCATTTTCACACCTTGGAAAGTCTTTAGAGTCTGGCCTGGAATGGATAGCTGGTCACAAATATCCTTCAGCAAAGTAACACACTCTGTCACATGGTTGCCCTCTTATGATGCTGCTGTCTTTTAATATATAATTATTCCTCTGCCGCTAGTTCGTTCCTCGCAGATTCTTCAGTCTCATCAGCCTCATCCTTCCATCAGTCCCAGTTAACGCCTCCAGCCCACTTCCAGTATCTGACTCCATATGATATTGTCCTGATGCTGTAAGGGTGATGCCCCATGATCACAAAATGACCCCTCTAGAGTGCCAAGGACCTCATATTATGTCTGTCATTAATGTTACATCACCCATTAAATCACCCAAAAAAGAAGTGGCTTGATTTTGTTCTCAGGAGGGGACTTTGACAGAGTATTTCTCAAAAAATACACAGTAAAAGTACTTCAATGTATTGTTAGTAGTAGGCTTACTAATACAAAGTCAAACCGTATCAATTTCATTAAGAACTAATGGTAACATTTTATTTTTGGGTCATTCCAGAATTGGAGGACATTTCATGTCCCCCATATAAAAAATCTAATAATCCATGCCCAAAAAG
The DNA here is from genome assembly GCF_902827165.1 of Trematomus bernacchii. NCBI lineage: Eukaryota > Metazoa > Chordata > Actinopteri > Perciformes > Nototheniidae > Trematomus > Trematomus bernacchii. Next base: position 586,124 of record NW_022987524.1, on the reverse strand, counting down.
CTAAGATATGCACTTGTTGTGTTAAATATACTTGTCTTGAGACAAGATGCATATAAAGTTGTAGAAAAAGTGGTTTCAAAATATTATTTAAAATATGAAATAGCTCTCGAACACCCCCTAAAATTGCCCTTTTCTCTTGTCCCAGCTTCTTGGTGACCAACTTGCATGTCAACTATAACATTTAAAATAGGGTTTTTATTTACTTTTTTGGTATTATTCTATTGATATATGTGTCTTGTAATGGTAAAATCAATTTGTTAAATCATAAACACATTTTAAATAACAGTAATTTTGCACAGAAGGTGTGTCCCTCAACATGCGCGCAACCCTGTTACCGAAACCTTTTTAGCTTGGCAGAGGAAGTGAAAAAACTGTTTGTCGCATGACACAGTGGAAAGGACATCAGCAAGCCATGTGCTACTACCATGGGTAGACCAAAACTAAGTCCTCTCTTTTATTTGTAATATATTTCCAATCTTGTCACTCTTGAAGGAGTGTGGCACTCATACAAACGCAACCCTGTTACTCAAATTATGAGACAAAAACAAATTAATTTCAAATGTATCTTTCTTTTGTTAAATATATATAAATATAAATATAATATAAAGTGTGTCCATTCCTTGACAATAGCATTACATTGTGCAGCTAGCATTAATTCCTGAGGTAAAAGCTAAAATTAGCATTGATTTTCAACCCTGTTACTTGCAACCCTGTTACTATAATTAGAGTAACAGGGTTAATTCTTCATTGGAAAATATACATTTGATGCCTTAGCTGGGCAAATCACTTTTTTTTTATGGTTTATTATCTGTTTTTCCTAAATACATAACAAAAAATAATCAAATGAAAGGTTCATTTTTCAAAAATGTTGGTGTCTAAATTGTCCTCCAATTCTGGAATGACCCTTTTATCATTCATCAAAGATAGCAAAAAACATGCATTATGTACTATGGAGGGGACTCTGACAGAGGATTACTCACAAAGTACACAGTAAAGTACTTCCTTTTATTTCTGGTAGCAGTCAACTAGTACCGAGTCCAACAGTATCAGTTTTATTCAGAACGTATGGTAAAAAATATTTGTATCACTCATTGAATATAGCAGGAAAGAAAATGAAGAGCAGCTGATTGACCGAGTGCAGAATCGCTGTATAGTTTAAATCTCCTTAGTTACAATGTTGTCTATTTTAGACAAAGGCTTATTATATTTACAGCCCTAAGAACATTCATTTTCTGGGCTCAATATGTGTCTTTTGCTGTTTTCGTTGTGATCGCTAAATTCAGATGCTGGATCGCTAGAAACACCGCTGTCATGATCAGGCTGGCAAGGGCTGTTCCATGCTCTGCTCAACCTCCCGCCTTCCCAATGGACTCAGTAGTGCCCCCTGCTGCCGTGGAGCATGTGTGAGTGAGCATGTGTGAGTGTGTATGAGCACAACCACGGCGGAATATTACTGCCAAAAGTCACGTGACTCACTCACGTGACTTTTGGCAGTAATATTCCGCCGTGAGAAGAAAAAGTTTTGTAGTTGTAAAAACAAGTTTTGTACTTGTAAAAAAAAGTGTTGTAGTTGTAAAAACAAGTTTTGTACTTGTAAAAATAAGTGTTGTAGTTGTAAAAAAAATGTGTGTACTTGTAAAACCTATGCTGAATTTGTCTATGAAACATGATTTATTAGAATAATGGTATGTGTTTATTTGATAGATACGTTTTTTCTTTGCAAAACTAAATGCATTAGTTTGTAGATGGTGTTTTGTATTTGCAAACCACATTGTGTTTGTTAGTGAATCATGAGGCATTTGTAAAACCTGTTTAGTTTGTTTGTGGAGTTATGGCAGGAAATTAGCTCCATATACTGTGGTCTGTCTGTGAGGTATTTGGTAATCCAGGAGATCCTGATGATGGATCCCGATCCATCAGGTATGAGTGAGCACGCTGCAGCTGGTAAATAATGGCGTCGTCCACCCCCAGGTGAGGCTGGTAGGCAAATTGCAGAGGGTCTAGAAATGATCTCACCTGCGGTCTTAGATGGGCCAAGACCAGTCTGATGATATGATATGGTGTAGTGCAGTATTTAGAGTACTAATCTACACGTTATTTCCATAAAGGTATAGTACAGCGAAATTATCCAATCTGCATAAGAAGTACTTTTACTTTTGATACGTGAAGTACATTTTTCTGATTATACTTCTGTACTCCATATAATTCTGAAATGGATCATTGGGCAGAATAAGTTATTTTACTTTTTGTACTTTAAGTACTTTATGATGCTGATACTTTTGTACTTTTACATGAGTCAAATTTTGAAATAAGGACATTTTTATTTGCTTGAGTATTTTAAGACCATCATATTTGTACTTTTACTTAAGTAAAGATTTAGAGTACTTCTAAAAAATGCACAGCCAACCCCTCGATTAGCATATCCTGGAGACACAGAATCTGTGTAAAAAACCTCAACACTCAGTGATAAACATTTGCGACGCTATAAACGAAAGCGTACATCAGAACATGTGGAGCTAGGTAGCTAGAAACGCTAACATGGCTTACCTTGGTCAAAACTGGTCTTCAATGGCATTAAAACGATAAAAAAACGATGCTGCAGTTAATCCATAGGTTAATCCAATGTATCTGTGTCCTCTTTGAAATTATTTCTGATAATCCATAAGCAATAAAACTGCTTTTTCGTTTCCAAATGTCAGAGCTAGAGATAGGTCCACTCTGACGCAAAAGTACATGCGCGAAGCCCCCACCTCTTCTCTTCACAACGTGTGTGTGTGTGTGGGGGACTCCCCCTTCGATTATATTGGCTCTAACGGTCAGAAAGAGGTGTCAACCATCCAAATCGAGCAAGGGGGGCCAGATATATGAAAAAAAAACTATTTTCACCCAAATCACCTCAGAGGTGGAGTGGTTTTGGCTAAACCTCTCTAAAAAGGTCAAATGTCACTTGTTTTGCATCAATCTTGATACAGGGTACTTATTATATGTTGTACTTTGGATTCCTATAGCTTTTAGTCTACTAGCCCATCATCCAAGGGTAGTTTTCACTATAAGTAAAAAAGAATTTATGGACGGACACTATAATTTACAGTTTTTTACTATGTAAAATCTGAATTTTCTTTAAAATAAAAAACATCTATATTGATTCTGACACTTCTACATCCAACTCACAGATGTAACCTTGCTTTGATAAAAGAAATTATTCATATAACCCTTTTAGAAGTTAAGTTGTAGTCATTTGTTTTGGACATGTCATTTTCGAGCCTGAAACATGAAAAACAGGCTTGGTGCTTAACAGGTTAATGTATAACTTTTTTGTGTGTAGTTCTGTGTTTAATGGAGCCTCCGCAATTGGCCCTATTTGCATGACTCCTGTTGCGTAGCCAATATGGTCAATGTTGAATGAAAAGAGTGTCAGCATTCTACACAACTTTTGTGACACAGCAATTTTAAGTACAGAAGTTCATGATTCGAGATATAGCCCTGGTCAACGTCGCTGTCACATGGTTCAACCTTTACCTTCTATAAAACTGACCACAGGTGTTTTACAAACCCCATGCTCATCCCTGAACTCTGAGGGATAAGGGAATGCTCTGGTTTTTGGACAAAATTAACATGGGATCACTCCCGTCACCGGACGTACTTCGTCTCACTGGAATAGTAACGGTCATAGTGAATATAAAATCGTCCCCATGTATCCGGCCAATGACGGGAGAGTTTTGAAAGAGACAAAACACTGTTCCATACATTTAAAAACACTTAAACAATTAAACAATGTTTACCCCAGGATTCAGGCCTCTTCCCTGGCTTGTAAAGTGCAGTTATGCGCCTTGGAGGTATTGCACTATTTACAAAATGTATACCCAGGATTCTGGCCCCTTCCCTGGCTTGTAAAGTGCAGTTATGCGCCCTGGAGATATTATACTATTTCAAACAACTTTTCCCCTCCTTTCAAACACTTATTCCTGGGTACAAGTGTTATATTTCTTCCCCCTGGGTGTGTGTGAAACAAGTGAAGTGAGTCAGCCTGCCAACAAGCAGCAGTGTGCTGTCATTTCAAACATGTTACCCCACTGTTTAACACACTTTTACCTGTGTTTTGAAGACTCTTTCCTGGGTCATTGTGTGCTCTTTCACCCCCCTGGGTGTGTGTGAGACAAGTGAAGTGAGTCAGCCTGCCAACAAGCAGCAGTGTGCTGTCATTTCAAACATGTTACCCCACTGTTTAACACACTTTTACCTGTGTTTTGAAGACTCTTTCCTGGGTCATTGTGTGCTCTTTCACCCCCCTGGGTGTGTGTGAGACAAGTGAAGTGAGTCAGCCTGCCAACAAGCAGCAGTGTGCTGTCATTTGAAACATGTTACCCCACTGTTTAACACACTTTTACCTGTGTTTTGAAGACTCTTTCCTGGGTCAATGTGTGCTCTTTCACCCCCCCTGGGTGTGTGTGAGACAAGTGAAGTGAGTCAGCCTGCCAACAAGCAGCAGTGTGCTGTCATTTCAAACATGTTACCCCACTGTTTAACACACTTTTACCTGTGTTTTGAAGACTCTTTCCTGGGTCATTGTGTGCTCTTTCACCCCCCTGGGTGTGTGTGAGACAAGTGAAGTGAGTCAGCCTGCCAACAAGCAGCAGTGTGCTGTCATTTGAAACATGTTACCCCCACTGTTTAACACACTTTTACCTGTGTTTTGAAGACTCTTTCCTGGGTCAATGTGTGCTCTTTCACCCCCCTGGGTGTGTGTGAGACAAGTGAAGTGAGTCAGCCTGCCAACAAGCAGCAGTGTGCTGTCATTTCAAACATGTTACCCCACTGTTTAACACACTTTTACCTGTGTTTTGAAGACTCTTTCCTGGGTCATTGTGTGCTCCAATGTGTCCTCTTTCTCCCCCCCTGGGTGTGTGTGAGACAAGTGAAGTGAGTCAGCCTGCCAACAAGCAGCAGTGTGCTGTCATTTCAAACATGTTACCCCACTGTTTAACACACTTTTACCTGTGTTTTGAAGACTCTTTCCTGGGTCATTGTGTGCTCTTTCACCCCCCTGGGTGTGTGTGAGACAAGTGAAGTGAGTCAGCCTGCCAACAAGCAGCAGTGTGCTGTCATTTGAAACATGTTACCCCACTGTTTAACACACTTTTACCTGTGTTTTGAAGACTCTTTCCTGGGTCAATGTGTGCTCTTTCACCCCCCTGGGTGTGTGTGAGACAAGTGAAGTGAGTCAGCCTGCCAACAAGCAGCAGTGTGCTGTCATTTCAAACATGTTACCCCACTGTTTAACACACTTTTACCTGTGTTTTGAAGACTCTTTCCTGGGTCATTGTGTGCTCCAATGTGTCCTCTTTCTCCCCCCCTGGGTGTGTGTGAGACAAGTGAAGTGAGTCAGCCTGCCAACAAGCAGCAGTGTGCTGTCATTTCAAACATGTTACCCCACTGTTTAACACACTTTTACCTGTGTTTTGAAGACTCTTTCCTGGGTCATTGTGTGCTCTTTCACCCCCCTGGGTGTGTGTGAGACAAGTGAAGTGAGTCAGCCTGCCAACAAGCAGCAGTGTGCTGTCATTTGAAACATGTTACCCCCACTGTTTAACACACTTTTACCTGTGTTTTGAAGACTCTTTCCTGGGTCAATGTGTGCTCTTTCACCCCCCTGGGTGTGTGTGAGACAAGTGAAGTGAGTCAGCCTGCCAACAAGCAGCAGTGTGCTGTCATTTCAAACATGTTACCCCACTGTTTAACACACTTTTACCTGTGTTTTGAAGACTCTTTCCTGGGTCATTGTGTGCTCCAATGTGTCCTCTTTCTCCCCCCCCCTGGGTGTGTGTGAGACAAGTGAAGTGAGTCAGCCTGCCAACAAGCAGCAGTGTGCTGTCATTTGAAACATGTTACCCCACTGTTTAACACACTTTTACCTGTGTTTTGAAGACTCTTTTCTGGGTCATTGTGTGCTCTTTCACCCCCCTGGGTGTGTGTGAGACAAGTGAAGTGAGTCAGCCTGCCAACAAGCAGCAGTGTGCTGTCATTTGAAACATGTTACCCCACTGTTTAACACACTTTTACCTGTGTTTTGAAGACTCTTTCCTGGGTCATTGTGTGCTCCAATGTGTCCTCTTTCACCCCCCCTGGGTGTGTGTGAGACAAGTGAAGTGAGTCAGCCTGCCAACAAGCAGCAGTGTGCTGTCATTTGAAACATGTTCCCCGACCTTTTAACACACTTTTTACCCATGTTATGCGTCCTGGAGGTATCAGCCTATTTTAAACAACTTTTCCCCGCCTTTCAAACACTTATTCCGGGGTTTTAGTCAGTCATTTTGCGAGATATCATTTAACATTGACAGTCTCCTGAAAAAGCACATATTCTGTGCATTTTCAGGAGAGCGTCTATGTTAAATGATTTCGTGCAAAATGACTGTCTAAAACTCTCTTCCAGACATTTAAAAATACTTTCCCAGACAATTTAAACATTATTTCTGGCTTGTAAAGTGCAGTTATGCGCCCTGGAGATATTATACTATTTCAAACAACTTTTCCCCACCTTTCAAACACTTATTCCTGGGTACAAGTGTTATCTTTCCCCCCCTGGGTGTGTGTGAGACAAGTGAAGTGAGTCAGCCTGCCAACAAGCAGCAGTGTGCTGTCATTTGAAACATGTTACCCCCCACTGTTTGACACACCTTTAGCCACGTTTCAAGCACTTACTGCTGGGTCAATGTGTGCTCCAATGTGTCCTCTTTCACCCCCCTGGGGTGTGTGTGAGACAAGTGAAGTGAATGCAAGGTTATGGAAGTCCCACTGTTGGGGACTGCTGCTGGAGGTCTATAGTCCGTCCTTGGGGGCTCTGTGAGCGGGCTAGAAAGGTGACCTCTCTGGGTGATTTAGTCAGTTTATGGAGCTTAGCCCACAAATCCTGGATGATCCAGGCCGAATTTGGGTGCTCATAGGCGGACATCGAAGCACCATAAAAACCACCCCCCTTGTAGAGTCACCAGGGGCACGAGAATACCCTCCACAGAAGGGGTGGTGGTGCGTGAAGAAGGCCGAATATGGATGCTGATGGGGCGGACACAGAAGCACCATAAAACCACCCCCTTGTAAGACCACCAGGGGCACGAGAATACCCTCCACAGAAGGGGGGGGTGATGCCGTGAAGAAGGCCGAATATGGATGCTGATGGGCGGACATCGAAGCACCATAAAAACCACCCCCCTTGTAGAGTCACCAGGGGCACGAGAATACCCTCCACAGAAGGGGTGGTGGTGCGTCAAGAAGGCCGAATTTGGGTGCTCATAGGCGGCCTGCTGCAGTCATTTTCAGGCTCCTCTCTACAATTGTCCCCCTAAAATGATTTAAAATCATTATTTTTGCATTTAAATGCATTTATTCTATCATTTATATGGTTCCCCAACACAATGCACATAGTCTGGAGCTCACTGGGGTCCTGCATATAATTTAATCAGGCGTTTTAACACTTTTTTCCCATGAAAATGATTTTTAATCACTATCATGGGGCTATGAAAATAAAATTCCGGGTAATGCAGAGCACAAGTGCACCTTTTACTATTTAAATGTATTTGTATTATATATATTTGGGCTAGAAAGGTGACCTCTCTGGGTGATTTAGTCAGTTTATGGAGCTTAGCCCACAAATCCTGGATGATCCAGGCCAAATTTGGGTGCTCATAGGCGGCCTGCCAGGCGCCCCCACCCGTGGAAAGCAAAAAAAAGTGAAGAAAACGCTTAATTATATCTTAAAATAATCAAAAATGAAGTTTTGAAAAATTGTCAAAAAAATGACAGAGTGCCAACGGGAGAAGGGGCCAGACTATTGGCGCTTCGGGCCGATTTTTCCCCTTCTCCCTCTTAGGTGCCTTACAAACAATGGACGTCCACTCTCGGGAGCGTCGGAGTGGTGCGGTCACCCTAAGTGACAGACCTAAAGTATCCGGGATTCAGGCATCTTCCCCTGGCTTGTACATTTTTGGTGATGCGCCCTGGAGGTATCAGACTATTTTATAACAACTTTTCCCCGCTTTTCAAACACTTATTCCGAGGTTTTAGCCAGTCATTTTGCACGAAATCATTTAACATTGACGGTCTCCTGAAAAAGCACATATTCTGTGCATTTTCAGGAGAGCGTCTATGTTAAATGATTTCGTGCAAAATGACTGTCTAAAACTCTCTTCCAGACATTTAAAAATACTTTCCCCGACCATTTAAACATTATTTCTGGCTTGTAAAGTGCAGTTATGCGCCCTGGAGATATTGCACTATTTACAAAATGTAGCACTCTGTTTATTTCACACCTCCAGGAGAGACCAGGGGGAAATCACCTCTCTCTGCCCCCTCACAGAGCCCCAAGGACGGACTAATTACCTCCAGCATGTCCCCATAACAGTGGGACTCTGTTTCTTTCACAGCTCCAGCAGAGACCAGGGGAAAATCACTCTCTCTGCCCCCTCACAGAGCCCCAAGGACGGACTAATTACCTCCAGCATGTCCCCATAACAGTGGGACTCTGTTTCTTTCACAGCTCCAGCAGAGACCAGGGGGAAATCACCTCTCTCTGCCCGCTCACAGAGCCCAAGGACGGACTAATTACCTCCAGCATGGGCCCCTAACAGTGGGACTCTGCACCTCCAGCAGAGACCAGGGGGAAATCACCTCTTTTTGCCCGCTCACAGAGCACCGAAGGACGGACTAGAGACCTCCAGCACCAGTCCCTAACAGGGGGACTCTGTTTATTTCACACCTCCAGGGCGGAGACCGGGAAATCACCTCTCATTGCCCGCTCACAGAGCCCCGAAGGACGGACTAATTACCTCCAGCATGGGCCCCTAACAGTGGGACTCTGCACCTCCAGCAGAGACCAGGGGGAAATCACCTCTTTTTGGCCCGCTCACAGAGCCCCAAGGACGGACTAATTACCTCCAGCATGGGCCCCTAACAGTGGGACTCTGCACCTCCAGCAGAGACCAGGGGGAAATCACCTCTCTCTGCCCCCTCACAGAGCCCCAAGGACGGACTAATTACCTCCAGCATGTCCCCATAACAGTGGGACTCTGTTTCTTTCACAGCTCCAGCAGAGACCAGGGGAAATCACCTCTCTCTGCCCGCTCACAGAGCCCCAAGGACGGACTAATTACCTCCAGCATGGGCCCTAACAGTGGGACTCTGCACCTCCAGCAGAGACCAGGGGGAAATCACCTCTCTCTGCCCCCTCACAGAGCCCCAAGGACGGACTAA